>NC_090810.1:16902904-17221118 GCF_036512215.1 Solanum lycopersicum
CTTCTCTTTCACCTCTGACATTAATCATGACTCAGCCCCATTGGTCACCACTATGCCTCCTTCTCTGGAATCAATAAGTCTGACTCCCAAACGTGTTAGCATGTGCACATCTTTTGCTAACTCCCTCTTTTTTTCTTCGACATGGGAAGTACTTCCCATGGAAAACCTGCTTAAGGCATCAACAACCACATTAGCCGTACCTGGATGGTAAAGAATACTCATGTCATAATCCTTGACTAATTCCAACCACCTTCTTTGTCTGAGGTTGAGTTCTTTCTGAGTGAACATATATTAAAGGCTTTTGTGATAAGTGAATATATCCACATGAACACCATACAAATAATGACATCATATCTTCAAATGAAACACTACTGCAGTCAATTCTCAGTCATGAGTTGGATAATTCTTCTCATGAACCTTCAATTGTCTAGAGGCATAAGCTATAATCTTTCCATTCTGCATTAACACACAGCCTAAGAAAACTCTTGATGCATCACAATACACCACGAAGCTTTGAGTACCCTTTTTTAAGGTAAAAATAGGCGAGGTAGTCAATCTCTTTTTCAACTTATGAAAGCTTTTCTCACAAGCTTCACACCATTGAAAATTGATTGTGTTCTTAGTTAACTTGGTCAAAGGAGAGGATATAGATGAGAACCCTTCAACAAACCTCCTATAATAGCCAGCCAAACCTAAGAAACTCTGTATACCTGTTGAAGATTTTTGTCTAGGAAACCTCTTGAACTGCCTCAATCTTCTAAGTGTCAACTCTAATACCTTCACCAGAAACAATGTGGCCTAAGAATGCCACATTCTTAAGACAAAACTCATACTTGTAGAACATGACATACAGTTCTTTGTCTCTCAAAGTCTGCAGAACAATACTTAGGTGAATAGCATGATCTTTTTCATTCCTTTAATAAATCAGTATGTCATCAATAAAGACCGTGACAAACAGATCTAAATAAGGGTTGAAAACTCTGTTCATAATTCCCATACCTTGTTCTAAAAGTTGTCTTGGAATATCACATTCCCTTACTTTCAACTGATGATAGCCTAATCTAAGCTCAATCTTGGAAAAGCAAGAAGCACCCTGAAGTTGATCAAAAAGATCATGTATCCTTGGAAGAGGATATCGATTCTTGATGGTCACCTTATTCAGCTAACGGTAATCGATACACATCCTAAGGGAACCATCCTTCTTCCTAGCAAAAAAGACTGGAGCACCTCAAGGTGGGACACGTGGTGGGATGAAACCTTTATCTAAAAGATATTTCAACTGTTGTTTAGCTATTTTAACTCTGCTGGTGCCATTCTGTATGGACAAATAGAGATAGGACGAGTATCTGGGATAATGTATATGCCGAAGTCTATCTCTCTTTCGGAAGGGACTCTGGGTAGGTCATCAGGAAAGACTTCCGGAAACTCACTGACTATAGGAATTGACTGAAGGGAAGGTACCTCAAAAATTGAGTCATTAAGTCAGACTAAGTGATAGATACACCCCTTAGAAACTAACTTTCTCGCCTTAAGGTACGAAATGAAATGACCCTTAGGCACTGCTGAACTACTAAATCACTCTATGACTTGCTCATTTGGAATTTGAAACTTGACAACTCAAATTTTGCAATATATTGATGCATAACAGGCGTGGAGCCAATCCATACTGAAAATGACATCAAAATCTACCATGTGGAATTCTTATAGATTAGCCCTTTATTCTTGTGATTTATGGAAATAGGACAATCACGATAGAATCTTTTTGCTAGAATAGACTCCCTAACAGGTCTAGAAATACAGAAAGGTTCACAAAGCTTTTCAAGGAGAATTTCAAAGTGATTTACAACACAAGGAGTTAAAAAAGATAAACTTGCTCCTGGGTCTAATAAAGCATAAACTGTAAAATTGAAGACTATGATCATACCCATGACAACATATGGAGAGTTCTCTTGCTCTTGGCGATTAGTGATTACATAGAGGCGATTTGCCCCTCCGCGATAAAATAAAAAAATAGAAATAGAAAGAAAAGAAGCTAATTGCAAAAGGAAAAAGGAGGGATGTCTTTTTTTGTTTTTATTCTTTCTTTCCTATAATTCAATTTTTATTTCTATTTAGAGAGATAAAATTCTTGTCATGATTCATGAACTAGTGTACTCTCTAATTTTTTTTGTAATTGAAAATTCGAGGTTGAAATATATATTTTATATTGCTATAAAGCACATTTTTTTATTTAATGATAAGGTTATTAATCAACAAAGAAAAATTAAAATTTTTAAAAGATGAGATAAATTCAGAAGCACTTATTTATTAGTTTTAAATATAGCAGAAAGAATTCCATTGGTCTAATTTGGGACCTTAGAATAGATTTTGACTCTTTCTGACAAACATATCAAGATAAAGAATAGGAAAAGGCCCTTAGATTTAGTTGTGACCTTTGAGGAGCCGCATGAGGTGAAAATCTCACGTACGGTTCTGTAATAGCGATGGGCACAGTGATGTTATCATCGACAATGATTATCTAACAGTTTAAGTACAGTTGATATAGTGGAAGCGCAGTCAAAATATGGTTTTTGGGGGTGGAATTTGTGGCGTCAACCCATCGGGTTTATCGTTTTTCTAATTTCTTCTCTCGTCGAGTGTGAAAGATTACCTTTTGATTTACTAGAAGCAGAAGAAGAATTAGTAGCAGGGTATCAAACCGAATATTCTGGTATCAAATTTGGTTTATTTTACATTGCTTCATATCTAAATCTACTAGTTTCTTCATTATTTGTAACAGATCTTTACTTGGGAGGTTGGAATCTTTCTATTCCGTACATATTTGTTCCTGATATATTTGGCATAAATAAAGGAGGTAAAGTTTGACCCCCTTTAATTTTTTTGTTTTCTTTATTTGATTTGCATTTTCTTTGGGGACTTAGATTCAAATTTAATGTGTCTCACAACCGACAAAAATTAGGGGGGTCATTTTGGTTTTGGGTCTGCGACGAATAGGTTCTAGAGATGAGAGAATTAAGGAAACCCACCAGAAAGACTAATCCAATCCATAAAGAGGTACCAGAAAATACGATATTTTTGTTACTTGACCAGCCATCAGGAGAAGCAAATACAACGGGTACGCTAATCAATAAGATTAATGAAGTAGCAATTAATGCAAAAACATCCAATTGGAAAGCAAGAGTCATGCTTTTAATCCTCCAAGCTACCAACAAATGAACTATATACCATTTGATTCCAGTACCAGACGTGGGTCCTCTTGGTGCAGCGCTGTTTGGTGGAGCAACTGACATATATTGGAATCTATTGCCCAGAATTTCACCATCCTACTTATTGTTAGGTCACTCTTTCATGAAGTGACCCTCTTGACCACACTTGAAACAACCTTTCTGACCATCACGACATTTGCCAGGGTGGATTCTACCATATCTATCACACGTAGAACTCCCACTACCTCTTTGTGCCACACTACCTTGAGATTGGGAAGATCTCTTCTTGAAGTGTTGCGAATGTGACCGCTATACTCACCTTGATTTCTTGATACATGTGCACTAGCAGATGATGGTGCACGTCCTTTTGATTTTTGGATTGTGGTCGGCTTGAATCACATTTTTGTTGGTCATACTTATTCCCAGTATTTGCCTTCTTATTTCGTTACTCTTCTATATCCTTCACTTTCTCTTCTTCAACTTGTTGAACATATACCATCAGCCTGGATATGTCCATGTCACCTATTAATATAGCAGCCCTACCTTCTTTAATTGAAGTGTGACCCAACCCTTCAACAAACAGATTCATTTTGCTCTTCATGTCTTTCACCATCTCCAGAGCATAGCGAGATAGCTGGGTGAACTTCATCGCATACTTCTGTACACTCTTGGAATCATGTTTCTGAGTAAGGAATTCCCTCACCTTGGTTTCCTTTAGTTCGCGAGGAAAGAACCTCCCCAAAAAGTCTTGTTCGAAGCAAGCCCAACTTGTATGTGGTGAATCCTCAACTCTAACATCCTTCTATTGATCAAAACAAGTTCTAGCCACACTCTTCAGTTGATACGCAACCAATTCAACCCTCTCAGCATCCACCATATGTATTACCTCAAATACCTTCTTTAATTTTTCCACAAAGTTCTTCGGATCCTCAGTAGGGCTTGATCCGGTATATCAAGGAGGGTTCATTCGCATAAACTCACGAAATCTCGAGGTATGAGCCCCTGCTTGTTGAGCTACTCTTTGTGGCCCAACCTTGTTGGTCACAACCTTAGTTAACATCCAGATAACTTCCTGAAATTCGGAATTGGTAACCTCTCCTTGGGGTTGCACATCTGGTGCATTTGGGAACTCTTATTCCTAAACATTTATTTGTGGTTGACCTCTGACTGCTCTTCTGGGAGGCATGAAGATCTGAAAAATAAGTGTAATCATGAATAAGATAGAGAGACTTTAGGGATAAACTCTTCGCACGAAAGGAACATGAGGAAGGGAAACATTCCTAAATGTTGTAACCTCATAATCATAGATGTGTCACGCGTCACACCGATGACTAAGACACTACAAAAATGACTTCATAGACTCCCTAGGACTCTTTAAGTCTGTGCTCTGGTACCATGTTTGTCACACCCCGAGCCTACACCCTTGGCAGAACCGGCACTCGAAGACCATTTTTGACCCTCAAGAAAGCCCTTGGCATGTCTTACTTAACTCAGCGTAAGACTAAACTCAACTTAAACAAGAATAAGATATGTTTCAAGGAAAGTACTTCATATAATAAATCTAGCCAAAATGACATTTAAGTCTCAAAAACTGACAAGAACTCGAAGCTGAAATGTTGTTGTCTACGAAGCCTCTAAATTGAGGGAATGGGGATGCTAAGACAGACCCCACAACATTCTAAAAGCTAAACTAATAAAGCAATGAAAAAGGATATCCTCCGAAATGCAAGGAGGCTCACCACTAACTCTGGCACTCGGTATGGATGACCGAAGTGCTGAGTGGTGATCCTGGATACCCGCGTCTATATCATAAAATGATGCAGGCCAACTGGAATCAGTACATAGATTGTACGAATATACAATTTGGAGAGCTAAACGACTACTTAAGCCTGAGGGGATTAGATGAACTTAGCTTAGCTCTGCTCAAATCAAGAATATACTCAACTCAAAGGATATACATATAAAGTAGTTTAAAACATATGCAAGATACATAAAAAAAACATATAAACCAGTAAAATAACTCCGTTCGTTAAAAAAATGCAAAAACAAACACAACTTTACTTGTACAATATCTTACCTCACTTTGAGCCTAACTGATGGTAAAATATCTTACCTCACTTTGAAAGAGAACCATCCTACACCTTGCCATCAGTATAGGACCTTACTCAACTTAGTAGATCTACTTCCTCTCCATACGTGATCATCTAAAAGGTATGATTGATATACCATGTTTTCACGATATTATTAATACTTTTTCCTTAAAGTTTAGTGTGTCCAAAATCCTTTTTGTGCTAATTTTTATATAAGTTTCTCTTTATTTGCAGGAAATCTGTCAAAAGATGAATGCGGAGATTTTGAGCGAAGAAATGCAGAAGAGACCACCTACAGAGCTTGTGACGGTCCGTCGTTCTTGTGACGGTCCGTATGTGGCAGGGTAGTGCAGCTGCTGAAGGAAGATGGGGAAGTGTGACCAAGTGTGGGGTTACGGAGTCCATGACGGTCGTCGTGTCTATGACGGTCCGTCCTGCAGGTTCATCATGAAGTTCAGAGAAGTAATCTCAGTACCCATATTCCAAGAGTTTAAGTGTTTTGGAACGAAGACTCTCAACGTACCATTGTGCCTATGAAGGTCCGTCATACTTTCCGTCGAGGGTAATGAAGAGAGCAGCACAAGAAATTGCACAAGTATGGGACGACGGAGTCCATGATGGTCCATCGTGACCACAACGATCCATCACGAGTTCTGTCGATCCAGCCGCGTTTTGTCAGATTTCCAGCAAATAGAATCGTTGTTTAATTAAGTTTTTATTTTCTATAAATAGTTCGAAAAACCTCGTTTTTGGGGTTAGACTCTGTGTATTAGTTAGACTTTTGATTATCATTAGACTTTTTGTGAGATTCTTTCAAGTGATTGTTGGTGATTTTTGGTGATTAATCAAGCAAACTTTCGGATTTTACTCTTTCTCATTGAAGTAAGTACAGGAATTCTTATTTAATATATTTGAATATTGTGATTATGACTATGAGTAACTAAAACTCCATAACCAGGGTTGTGGGAACCATAGGCAAAAAATGACATAAAACCTAACTAAAATAACAATTCTAGAATAGTGTCTTGCATGTATTAATAATTCTTTCGCTTAGAAGTCTTTTTAACAGATGGTCAACGTTAGAACTCGCCTTAATGCTACTTACCGGACCAAGGAGTTAGATAATAGGAAAAGAATTATCAACATAGATATAGTGTATACTATCTAATAGGCTAGTATTGATTGGTACGAGGTAATAACTTAGTCAAATATCGAATACAATGCTTATTATGAGGTAAAGATAAGGGTTAGGATAGCAACACACGTAGCCGGACCAAGGTTCGGAGTGAGATTTTCTAGATGCCGGACCAAGGATTTAGAAACACATAACTTATCACTTTGCATGCAAGATACTAGGAAAGAATTGTTATAGTTAAAATTGATTGGTACGAGGTAATAAATTAGTCAAATATCGAATACGATGCTTAATATGAGGTAAAGATAAGGGTTAGGATAGCAACACACGTAGCCGGACCAAGGTGCGGAGTGAGATTTTCTAGATGCCGGACCAAGGATTTAGAAATACATAACTTATCACTTTGCATGCAAGATACTAGGAAAGAATTGTTATAGTTAGAATTATCAAGTTATGAACATGTGGCGAACACGTTAACCCTAGTTACTTTGATTAATTGATTAAAATCCAACATTCAAAGCTGTTAAGTGTCTCTTTCAATTTAGGTAGTTATTTTCACTCATTTAGAAATAGAAACCCCTCTTTTATTGTTTTTACTTTCCAAGAAAGTAATTGACTAAACATTAGTAATAATAGGTTAAATTTAAGTCTAAATTATTTTCCTCGTGGGAACGATCCAAACCTCACTAGTTGGGTTATTTACTTGACACGACCGCTTTACTTCTTATATGAGAAGTAAGTTTGAGCGTATCAATAACCCGTCAATTCCCATGGTGGCTACATGATTTACATGGAGACTTGAGTTAATATGAACTCTCATCCCACATCGGTGCTCAATACTACTCCCAAAATGTACTTTATCTCATTCTTTAATTGAAACTTTATTTTCTTTGGGTTGAGATAATTTGCAGAATCCTTTACCTTTATGAAGCTCCTCTTGGAATCAATGTTCCCTTTTTGTTCAAAACTCTTTTGGAACTTCTAGTTCCCTTTTTTATTCAAATGTGAAACATTTGTAAGACTTTAAGTAATAGTTAGTTCTCTTATAGATTTTGAGAAATGAACTCAACTCTTTGTCTTTACTTAACTTGAAACGTGACTCTTAGGGAATACTTAGTTCCCTTATAGCTTTTGAGAAATGAACTCAACTCTTGCTCTTTACTTAACTTTAAACTTGAGTCCTAAAACAAATTCAAAAATGATTTTTTTAAGACTCTTTTAAAACTTTATGAACTTAGTTTGACTTGCTTCTTAACTCTTAGACTTTGACTCTTAACTTCTTTGAATTTGATCTTAGCTTCCCTTGGATTGAATTATGGATTCAAGGATCATAATATCATGTTTATGGATGATTTAACAATATTTATATGTACTATAGAGTGCTGAAATAAACTAGGAATGAATGGTACATCACTTAGAAACTAGTATGGAAAGATGGGGAAAGAACAGAACCTCCAGGGGGTCCGGGTGCTCTGAGAGGAGCAGAGCGCCAGAGCTTGATAGACAGAGGTTGTGCTCAATAACTCTGGAAAGCGCAGTGTGCTAGATCCTGATGGACAAACTCTGTCCTTAGGTGCTTTAGAGCGTGGCATCTTAGTGCCTATCAGATGGGTTTTTCTGACTTTTTTCTTTGTTTTTCATCTCCAAAGCTTCCCAAACTCTCATGGATCCAACCCCAAACACTTAGTATCCCTAAATAACTCATTAACCAATAGTTTAGACCCGAAAACAACCTGGAAAAATGAATCAAAACTACTAGAGATCATCTACAAATCAACCAACAAGAACTTCAAACTTTTCATCAAGAACTTCAAGATTTACTTTCAATTAACTCTAATTTCTATAATGAATCAAGTTGGAGGGTGGGTGAAATGACCCAACACCGAATGATCTCACATGCCTATAAGGGATCACCCCTGACGAAATCCACACAGTGAATTCTTGGCGTTCTTGCGTCTCCTTCTCCCTTCTCCTCTTTTCTCTTTTCTTTCAAAGCCCTAACTTATTTTATAAGTGTGGAAACTGAATGGTATCAGTTTAGACCCCAAAATATTACCCCAAAAATGAAATTAGTGATTGAATTAGGAAAATACCAAAACACCCTTCACAAATATGGATTTGGAACTTTCCCTGCTCAATATCCCAACTTTGGAAGGTCATATATCCCTCATACGACCTCATAAATTCACAAATGTAGCGTCGTTATAAAGATATTACAATGAGCTTTCCATGCATATAAAGAACTCATCCAAACGCTTCTCGAGCTGGAAGTTATGGCCGATTGTAGATGACTAACATTCACTTTTAAAATTAAAAACTTTCCAGATTTCTTTACTTATTTCCAAATTTGATTCTTCTTGTTTTCTTATCTTAACCTAAGTTTGTTCTAGATCACTAGATGTTACATTTACTTTGGGATCAAATTGGGTAAAAAACGGGTTGAGTCTTGACCCGTCCAATTTGACCCGATTAATTTCAATAACTTTAGATATTGATAATTAAATTTATAATCACAGTTTGAATTTCGCTCCAGAATTTTCTGTTAAAAAAGTTATAAATGGATAGATAAATACAAAAAGATGTTAAATAGATAATAATTCATACCTTCAATATAAGAACATATCTTAATACAAAGTTTTGAAACACGTTGAAATCGAAGATTAAATTGGGCTCAATTGAGAATTCTCTTCAATGGGTTAAGCTTGAATGAGTTAAGATTGAACCCAATTCAAAATATATTGAGTCCAACCCTTAAAATTCTAGGCGGGTTACATATGTTTGTGTTCATTTTTGACACCCGTACAAAAGTTCAAAAGTTACTTGCAGTAGATGTCGTCAAGTTAGACACAACAGGAAGACATGTTCAAATTATCCTGTGCAGAAAAAATGATTGCTTGTTTCTACTTTATATTTAACAATTTTGATGTTGTTTTGGTTGTTGAACACATGTTTTCTTTTATGAAGTGCATTTGGTATCATTGGTATTTTGATTAATTTGGTTTGTCAATATTGTCTAACCATAAATAACAATGAAACACACTTTTTATCAATCTTATTCATGTTTTATTCCAATGCTAACTTCATTTAATATCAAACACATTTATACCAATATTATTGATTCATTATTTGGTATCATGATTAATATGATTGATTTTGGTTATAAATGTTGTCCAACTACAATAACATTACAACACACTTTATATCAAAGCTTATTTAATATTTATTCAATACTAACATCATTTCATATGAATCATATTTATACATATCGTAAACAGATTTCATACATGGTTCACACATAGTTCATATCATATGGATTCACTATAAATGCAATTTCATATATGTATTTCTAAAAAAATAGAAATTGTATAGATGATATTTGTATGAAAGTTAGTCCACATGAATAATAAAGTTTAAAACACTATTCCTACCAAAAAGTCAACAAATTACAATTATGATTTCATGTTAATACAAGTAGTAATCAGACTTCATACTTATTTTATCCAATAAGGTTACATTGAAAATCCGTTGATATATGCTAATCATATTGGATACATATTTAATCTATTAATGGTATGATTTATAAATATTACTAATATCCATAAAATATATATAAATCAATTTTTAGTTCATATGAAGAAGGTATAATTGGAAAAAACATATGATATTATAAATCATTAAATACTTAAAATTAAATAATTTGTTCAAAAGTTAGAGCAAAAAATCATGTAATTTTATAGAGTACAAGAAACAAATAACTATTTCAAGTTTCTTGTTTGTGGTCTTATACCTATTTTGTAATTCGTTCAATTTTACACATTTGATCGAAACTCATACTAAAGTTTAATACTATATTCATAAAAGTTCAACAAATCAAAATGTGTATTGATCATATTTCATACACATTCGATCCAGTAGGGGTGGATTGAAACCCACTTGATATTTTAAAATGTTAAATCTATATGGTATGAAATTTATATATTAACATATTACTGAAATTAAAAATAACCAACAAGTGAATAAAGACTGATATATTGGAATATTAAGTCCAAGTTACATAACTGGAAAAAAAATTATGATATTATAAATCATGAAATACTTAAATCCAAACAAATTGTTCAAAAGTTAAAGCAAAAAGTAACATGTAGTTCAAAAAAATAGGAGGTACAAGTAACTATTTAAGTTTCTTGTAGGTGTTAGTGTAGGATAATTGGCGGTATTCGAAACATGTTCTTTAGCTATGCGAGGTCCATCGTATTTACTAGTAACCCTACTAGTAACTTCACTATCACTTATCGCACTCTCTTCAATCTTTGTTTTTCCATAATGTCATAGGATTGTAGCATACCTTTGGCGATGGTATGTTGCATCAATATCAACAGAAGACATATCAAAAACACCATTGGTGATGTATTCACCAAACAAAGATGTGTACATACCACATTCATTTTAAAAAGTTTGAAATGAAAAAAATTTAATAACTAAATAAAGTAAGCATTTACAAGGAAATTAGTATAGTATATAAAATACAAACTTGAAACTATTTCCTTGTTTAGGAACATGCATCATATGATCGATAGTAAGGAGGTCGGTTTGAGACTTTTTTTCATAGGTAGGTAGTTTATTAGAATACAAATTAAACTTTTTGCCATAAAATCCTATGCTTTGCAAAAATAGTGGTATCATTGTTGCAAGTTCATCCACAATTTCATTGACTTTGATGGTGCAAACAGATCCTTCCCTCCTCGAATCATATACATGTAGACATCTAAGCTTTATTCGGCATACAACCTACAGTCGATAAAACTTATCACTAATAATAATAGGAATAATGACTTTGTCAACTCTGTCCCAAAGAATGTTAGCAAGCAGTCTGAAACCTCTAATGCACTGTCCAACATCGTGATCGGGAGGAATGCATCACATGTCGCAGTTCACCTGTCTCCATTGTTTCTCAATGTTATTAACCCATGCCATAAATAAACAGTCCTGTACAATATGCTATTGTTGTTAAAGAGTACTTTGACTTTTTTCGCAGATAATACATAGTGGTATTAACATGTTACCAAAAAAAGGCATTAAACATGTTTAAATATTCTGTATTATATGCATTCAATTGTCATACATATACCACAACACATAAAATTTAGACCACTGTTATACAATATTAGTTCAATATGCATACATTGAAAAACTGTAGTTATAAATACAAAAGTCTCAAAATACATGTTTTCCATGACATGTCTGATTTAACAATTATGTTGAAAAAATCATTTTCACCATTTTTGACAACACCAAAGTCCATAAAGGTTCAATAGTATTTTTTTTCTTTGAATAAGCAGATTTCTTGTGAACATTGAAAATATATTTTAAACAATTGTATACCAATTGAAAAAAATTTGCTCTGTATGTACATATACCTGCCACGCCAAGAAGAAACACCTTTGAAAACCTATTTGTTAAACTCATCAATCAACTCAGCTGCAACCTCAAACCTATTGTGACTTTTAAACGAATGTCTGATTCCAAAGAAAATAAAAACTCTTTTTGAACTGCTTTCATCTTCCGACCATCGAATGCACGGAGATGTGTCATACTTGTCGGGCGTCCTATTTCTTACTTGCACATCTGAAGTTATATTAGAATTAAGAATTGGATCAAGTTTAAAAATTTGTGTCATAGTTAAGTCAGGATAATCCTCCGATGCTGGTGGTTTTGAATTTGATGATGCAGAAATTTCAGCATTGAGAGCAGCATCAATATTTTTGTCAATTTACTTCTGATCTTCATCTATACTTCAAAATATCAAAATGTTAAAAGAAAAACTTTGTAAATTAAATTACATATCAAAATAAGATAACTCATACCATCTGTATTTGAAATACGAACGTATTCACCCATTTAGACAGAAGGCTGATCCATTGAATATTTATCACATTCTTCAAAATTTTGTTGATCATCATCCTAATTCATTATATAATATAAAATTCAATTACAAATTGGTAATAAAAATATATCATACGAATTTTATGCAAATCATAAATTGTACCAACATAATAGTTGAACCAACTATTTCATACATTACTAGTACATGTTGAATAATTTAATATTTGTACAATTTTAATTCATATTTCAAACAAACAAACTAGAACAAACATGTAAAGAATTTAGTCATACAGTGCTTATACATAAATAACACAATGATAAACTAACTATTTTTATTTTTAACTTGTAAACCCTTTAATGTCATATAATATTGATTGGTATTTTCGCGGAAGTAATAATAAAATTGAACCAACATAAAAGTGAAACCAAATAGTTGCATACATTATTAATACATTCTAAGTCATTCAATATTCATACAATTTCAATGCTTATATCAAATAAATAAAATGCAAAAAAACATTTATATTATTTGGTCATACACACCAAATCACACATTGAAACAACAATTTTTTTTGGCTTTTGCTTTGTAAAACCCACTAGTATTTCATAATACCTGTTGGTGTATAATTGATGTTGGTTGACCTCTTGACGACCTAATCTATATTTTAAGCTTTGTCAAGTAATCGGCATATGTTTTCATTTCAACCATGTGTTTGTCAACCTTATCAATAGATGTAAAAATAAATGTTAAAACATTAAAAAACTTTAGAAAGAAATTATTGATAATTAATGTAAAAGGAATTGAAGAATAACATTATCTTTCAATTGTTTCAACTTCACCCTGACCTTTCACTGAACATTAACATATTGGATAAGTAATTTGTAAAATTTTAAAAAAAAGGTATTAAATCATAATTTTTTATTATATACCTCCGCAATCTCTGTCTTCAACTCTAAATACTTTTTGTCGACGTGAACACTATGTTTTTCTGATGTTTCTTAATCTTTTGTATCATGGTTACTTGAAAATTTATTTAGAATATATTGATCCATGCCATTTAACTCTTCGTTGGTAAACACAATGTTTCTGAATTTATGCTGCAATTAAAAAAAATGTGAGAATTATAATATATAATAGAATGGTAAATGATTTATATTTATTGAAATAACAATAACTAAAATATGAGTTGATTGCGCTATGTATTCTAAAAATCGTGTTCTTCAACTCATTGAAAAAAATAATGCCATTCATTGTTTTCTAGTTCAAAATACGTGGTGTCAATTTGAAGCATGAACAACAACTGTGTTGTCTAAGGGGTGACAACACTCATAAAACCAGAACTGTATAGCTATATGGAACTGACTGAATTTGAATGACGTAGGATTTTTCATCAACTTATGACTGCAAGCTTTAAGAGTTAGTTTAAAACATTCATTGCCCATAGAAAGTTGATATAATGTCCAGATTAAAGCAAATCAAGATATAACTTGAGAATGGTTGTTTTAGATGGTTCCAAACTAGTAAAAAATAAGGCAATGAAATACAAAATGCCAATTTTCAAGAGATCATTATCCAAAAAAATTATCCTTTTTAAACTTTCGAAAAAAGTTTTTAGATTCCAGGAGAAACAGATGTCGCAAGAGTTGATATTGAATCTTAATGTTATTAAATTCATACAAAATACCAAAAGCGGTTTGTTCGATAAATTGTTGAAACCTCTCTTGGTTGAGGAAATTCAATAGACCACCAAAAATATTCACGTCTGTACATGAAGACCAATGTGTTGATACCTTCTTTCCTCTATAAAAATTCAACACTCATACACTTATTATTCATGTTTCATACATTTTGCATACCCAAACAAATAATTCATCAAACAAACTCAATTAATTAATGTACCAAATGAACAACAAAATCTTTATACATAATTCATACCAACACTATTAAAAATTTATACAAAATTTATACACAATAATGTAGTTATATAATTTATACAGTTTGGATACCAATTTAATATTCATTGTATACAAATAAGTAAGATACAAAGTCACTAATATCGATATACAATTGATACCAATAATATTCAAAATTTATACAAACATATTAGTTAAACAACTCATGTCATTTGTATGATAAGTTATCATATACACATAATTACAGGACAAATACACTAATATTAATACACAATTCACAAAATTTTAATACATAAATGGAATATCAACATTCATACACTACCAATCATATACACGTAATTAAATGAAAAATACACCAACGTTAATACACAATTCATACAATTTTAATATATAAATTGACTATCAACATTCGTACACTACCAATCATATACACATAATGAAAGAACAAAAACACCAATGTTAATACACAATTCATACAATTTTAATACATAAACTGACTATCAACATTCAAACACTACTAATCATATACACATAATTAAAGGGCAAAAACACACCAATTTAACATACAATTCATACAATTTTAATACATAAACTGACAAACAACATGCATATTTCGATTTTAAATAATCTTAACTAATGTGTTTATAAATTAAATATATGACTTACACTAACAACTTTTTTTGTCTTTCTTGACCAATGGTATCTCTGATTTCATGTTTTTTGTTGAGTTCCTTGTTGATGGTCTTGAAGGTTTAGAAGATTGAGAAACATCGACATTTGTCGATTTTTTTATTTTTCTCTTTTTTGTAATATTAACAAAGTCAGAATCAGAGTCGAAAGGGGTTTCAACAATTTTTTCCTTCTTATTTGTCGGAGTCCCTCTTTTGTTTGCTTGAGATTTTTTCTCTTTTTGATAATTGGATTGAGCAGATCCACCCGTAGCCACGTCGGGCTTTTAACAATTTTACGCGGTTGGATTTGACTTAATATATTGAACGATGGGACTTGAAAATTAATCAGATAAAGTTTATTTGACAATTCTGAAAATTTTACGAGGCGTGAATTTCTTTGACATAGGTTATAAGGAAGAGGGGATGAACAGTTTTTGAATGTTTGGTAGAGGGATGTTGGGGAAGATTGTACTGGGTGATTGTGTGTGGTGTGGGTGGAGTGAGGTAGAGTGTATGCTCTAATTGTAGGGTGAAGGTGGGGGCTGTGATTGGGGGTATAGGATGACTTGGTTGTAACGGTAAAGTAGAAAAGTTAATCAATATAAATTCCTAAAAAGAAGTAACTGATATATCATGTGAGTATAAATAATTAAAAAATAAAATTAAAAATTAAAAGATATCATTTTTTAAAGGGAACCGTTTTTAAAAATGGAATTGCAATTAAAATACTTAACTTTATCCATAAATAATCAATAAATTAAAATTTTTAATTGATTAAACATTTTCCATTAAATTATAATTGAATTTAAAATAAGTTCAATTCATAAAATTAATTTATGTGATATATTACAACACGTAAATAATATGTTATAGGTGTTAATTTTTAAATGTATGTTTATAACCCGTAATATACCCTTAAATGTATATATGATGTTATTTTTTTACATTTTATATATAGGCCTAATACATAAATAATCCCTTGAACTTACACGCGTTTTCCGGTTAGACACCTTAGAAAGACCTTCTTCCTATTAAACACCAAATGTATACTTAATGTGTGTCTATTAGACATACATTGTTAATTTGGTGTATTGATTATAGTGCACTCATTAAAAACGTGTGAGAGATTTGTAATATCTCTCTTTATCCCTATTTTCCCCTCTTAACCCTTCTCCTCCATTTCCCCAACATAGTCATAATCACCTCTCATTTCCCTCTTGAAAATGTCATTTTCCTTCACTTGCTTAAGTTAAAACTAAAATTGTATTATTAAAAAAACATCAATCCTGATGGTTGAATTAAAAAAAAATAATTAAACAAAATTCATAAACAAAATTACTAAAAATAACTAAATACGGAGTTATACCTATTTGATTTCTTGATAAGTTTTAATCATATAAGTTAATGATAAAAAAGAGAGGAAGAAGAAGAGAAGATGTTGTTCTGAAAAAAGTCGGTAGCTTTACCAGGCAAGAAAGAATTGAGCTATGCAAGTTAGAGAATATTGTTTGAATGGAAAGGGGAGGATAAATTACGAAATATTTATATAATAAACACAAAAAGAACAAATAGAGAGTTCATAAAATTATTAATGGTGGAATTTAAGTTGGCAGTGAGGAGGGGCTTCCAAGAAGATGATGCGGAGGGACTGCTGGATTTGATAAAAAAAAATTTGTAAAAGATACTTTATTTAATTTGTCATATGTCACAGTATGATTCACTCTTTTTCCATGTTATAGTGTTATAAAGTCATGCACTCTGCATATTTTTGGGCAATATCATGGAAGTGTCTGATAGACACACTTTGGGTATACATAAGATGTTCAATAGGAATATGACTTCATTAAGGTGTCTTAACAAAAAAGACATACAAGTTTCAAGGGATCGTTTATGTGTTCACCCTTATATATAATACAATCATTTCAGCCTTATGTTCCTCCAAAACGTTAGGTCAACTTGCTTATCGATTTTATGCTCCTCTTAGTATTTTCTTGAATATGTATTTATTTACGTGTGAATATTTTGAATTTCATAACTTGGGTAAAGTACTACACTAAATTGTTATGCTTATGCCTTAATATTTTTACTTTTTTTATATAGAAAATATGTAGTTAAAAATAAATAGTGTTTGGGTGATCATTTAGTTGTGGGATAGATACACTGTTTTCAACATAAAATTTTAGATTAATTTTTATTTCAAATTTAATTTAAAATATTAGCTAATCGTGGCCATTTATTCTAGCATTTATATTATAATAGTAAAATTAATATCATATACAGAAGATATAGAAGATGACCTAAAATAATCTTATAAAATATTCCATTATTTTATTCTAATATAGTAGAAGATACCAAACACTAACAATAATTTTTTTAAAGAATGGAATTACTCCCATGAAATCAAATTCAACATAAATAATTTGCAAAGAAAAAGTCAAAATTAACAATACAAATTAAATTCTACTTAAAAATGCTGTAAAAATTGATAGAAAGACTACTTATATTTAGCATGATTACATCCATATATCATGATATTGATATATTATTTGAAGTTAGGTAATATGCCAATATTAGAAAAAATAATATTTTCAAAAATAAAGATTACAACTTGAGAGAAATTGTTATTCATTGAAAAAAAATAGAAAAGAAAATATTATAACAATTTGGCACACTACCAAATTTAAGTTTCTTCGGAATAGACTACTACTTTATTATATATGGGCAAATGTATATAACTTGAGCTAAAAGATTGCAACTTGAGGGCAATTATGTAATCATTGAAGTTATTATAATTTCTAAAACTTCTCTAAATTTATAAATCTTTATAAATAATATTTTCCTTCAAGTTTTTATTTGAATCAATGATTTATTTTGATAAGTAATGTAATGACCTGATCGGTCATTTTTTGTTTTTAACAGTAATTACAATTTTGCCCCTCCTGTGGTTGACCCCGAGTCTCCTATGTTTGTATTTTAAAACATTGATCCTTGAACTTGGAGTTAAAAATAAAGACTTTGTTATGTTTTTGAGTTTGAAAGACTAAGTTATTAAGAAAGTTATTTTCTGTGCCTTTTGGAGTTTTAAGTGTCCGAAAGAGTTCCATCAATTTCATCAATCTCGAAATGTGAAACATGACCCATGAGAGTTGTCTGTGTAAGTTTTCAAGTCTTTTTGAGGACTTGAGGTTCTAAGTTGTGAAATTATAGAATTTTAGCCTTTGGATTGACTTTTGATCAATATTCAGTGTTCGAATGCTCTGATCAGAATTAGGAGAGTTTCATTAGATTCGAGGGATAATGTTAGGTCCAGTTGAAGTCTCTGTTATGTTAATTTTTAAGAGGTTCTTAGATCGTTTTAGCCTTTTTAGGCATGAGTTAGTTTCTTGTGATTTTCACAAATGTCGGGTTAAAGAGACCCCACATTTATATATTGACAGTTCCATTGAGTCCAAAATATCGAGCATAATTGAAATACATATATGGTTTGTGTGTACGAGGTTTAAACGAATCCCGAAGATCCCATTGATGTCTTGAAAATAGGCTGAAGTTGGTGGGGTCTGCAGGTTTCACTTAAGCGACAGGTCTGTCGTTGAAGTGACCTTAGCTTAAGCGGTGAGCCTTTCACTTTTACGAAGAAGGCTTCTCTTAAGAGACACTCTCGTTTTTTTACAGGGTTCACTTAAGCAAACCCCTAGTTTTCTTAACAGATACCTTAGAGGGTTTTTGCTGCAAATTGTGAGGATTAAGCCTTATTTCACCATTTTTAAACTTGGAAAACCCTTGGTGACGAATTTTGGAAGGATTTTGTTTGCTAGATCAGTTAGGTAAGTGTGCTTGATCCTAAACCTTCATTTTTCAGTGATAATATATTAGTTTTAGCATCAAAATATGAGTTTTTGATTGGTGAATAATGAAGTTTTTCAAGAAACTAAATTCTTAACTAAAATGGAGTTTGTGAACTAATTTCAAGTCCTATTTATAAATTATTTTCCCCGTTGAATTCCTAAAGCCTAGAGTAATTTTTTCAAGTATTAAATTCCAGATTGAAACCTTAATTTTTGGAATTGGGTGTCATGTTGATTGACCCACCTTTCAAAGGAATTATTGTGGGTGTTTTTTGTTTTCGGAAAGTGATTGATACTTGCTTGTTTATATATTTTGTTGCTATTTGAAAGTGATTCGATAGGGAAAAACTCAATTATTAGAGTGATTGTTGATTGATTTAAGGCAAGTGGCTTCCTAAATCTTGTATTATAGTTGTATTCTTGTGCATCCTTGGTTGATTGTGTGTTCGGAATAATGGGGATGAGGTGAAGGTTTAATTCTCCAATCGTTTTATTTAAACAAATTAAAAGGGGTTGAAATGAAAAAAAGGCGATATAATGAACATGATGGTGTCATTGTCTCATTGTGACCCTTATTGATTTATTTATTGATGAAATGCTTGAAAGCATGATTGTGGATTTCAAATGTATGAATTGTTGTCTCTTCCAGGTGGTGTGATACTGCTTGTATGCATTGACTGTGAACAACGTGATGAAAGATGAGATGATGCTATAAAACTTATGGGAAATGGTTACAACTACTGATGTGATATAAAGTTGGTGAGAAATATTTCCAACCAATGACGATGTGATATAACACCGATGGAAAATGGTTCTAACTAGTGATGTAATAAAAAGCTGATGAAAATGGTTTTGCCTAGTAATGTGATATAAGGACGATGGAAAATGGTTCCAGCTAGTGATGTGATATAAAGCTGAAGTAAATGGTTCCAACTAGTGATGTGAGATAAAATCAATAGGAATGGTTTCGACTAATGATATTGCGTTGATAGGAAATGGTCCCAGCAAAAGATTGATTATTGTGACTTGATGCATTTGATGTTTATGTATGACTTAATTACTTGTTGATTATGATTGACATACTTGTTATGTGTAATTGAACTACATGTCTTTGAGATTGACTTATTCTTTTTGTTGATTGTTGAATTGTGTAGATTGAACTATGAATTTTGGGCCTGTGAGTCATGTTTTGTAGAATTGCTAGGTTGAGTTGATTTATTGCAGGTTGTAGTTTGAGGAGGTTCGGTTGGAGTGTAAGGGGTATTCTATTTCTAGCTAGTTGATTTGTTTAGTTGGTTGCTTTGTGGATACCATATTGTTGGCACTCACCCCATGCTCCTACACCTATGTAGGATTCGAGCCTTAATCCGTGTGATTTTCTTCTTCCTCTCCCGAAAGTCGATGTTGGTTAAAAGATATGAGAGGTAGTTTTTTGTCAACCTTGTGGACCCTCTTTTCCTTTTTCTTTTAACCTTTGTTCTACTTGAGAAACTAGGACCGTGACTTGTATTTTTCTTTGGATTCTTTATTTTTATTAGTGGCTTGTACATGAAAACCAGGTTTTGCGTGTTGGTTAGAATGAATAAGTTTTCTGCCTTTGTCTTGCTTACTATTACTATTTTTTTTGGCATTTTATTTATTTTTCTTGGTTGAGGTTGACTTGTCTTGGTGGGAATAGACAAGTGGCATCACATCCGTTTTGCATTGTGACAAAGTGTTATCAGAGCCCAGGTTCAAAGGTCTCAAGTGTGTACAAGCCAAATCTAAGTAGAGTCTTGAGGATAGGTACATAGACGTATGTACTTATCTTCAAGAGGATACAAATATTGTTAAGAAACTTATTGTTATTCATCCTTTCTTATTGTTCGTGGTTACTTTCGCTAGTGATGAGTTGTCGTTTGTTGTTTTAGAGAATGTCAAGGACTAGATATTCTGTTTCCAGTGGTAAAGGAGAGGCAGTCCCAAAGCCTGTTGTTGAGACCTAGCTAGGGGTAGAGGAAGAGCCCAAGCTAAAGGTCGTGCTCGTGGAGTAGCACTGCTAGAGGTTCGACTCCGTTTTTGAAATTCTTTAGACAATCACTTTCAGACATTTGTCTATGGCAATCAAGAGACATGTGTTTAAAATTGACACATTTTAATTCATCACAGGCTCCTCCACAAGGCATTGCTTATACGTGATGGTTCCAAGGACAATGATAGTGTTTGTAACTTGAATGAGGTTGAAGAGGCTAAGTATGTTCTTAGATTATTCCTAGTTTGGAGTACATGTTTGCTCTATTACATTGTGTCTTCGCAAACATCCACGTTGTTCATGTTGTTCTTACAATAACCTGTATTTATAAGGTTAATAAACAGAAACAGAAATAATATGAAGCAGAAAAAAAATATAAAATACAAGAAATAATCCGAGTCCGCAGAAACTACTGTGTGTCCTTAAGAAATTTAATCCCCTCACTGTACCCAAGGTTATGAATTAGTTTCTCCCAAGATAAAACGGATTAAACCTGTTAAAGAAATAGCGGTACCTCAAATTTCTTTAACTTCAACGAACTTAAGAACAACAACAAGTCACACAGACTCAGAGAAAGAAAAAAATTTCTGTTTTTGAAAAAACAAAAATTGACTTCTTTTTATAGCCATTTTCAGCAAGGAACATGTCTGTTCAGTGAAATCTGTTCAGACTCATTTTATCCATAAAGTTTTGTCTTTTGGAAAAAAGATAACAATTTTTTAAAAAAATGTGTCTGTTAGGAAAATAACTACTTTATGGAAAAGTAACAACTTTTCGGAATGTTACCATTACCCGCAAATTTATAAGAGATAATATTAACAGGATTTATTTGATTTAACAAAAACTGATTAAATAAATTTTATCCAAAAATTTATCAATCAATCACATCATTTGCCAAATCCAAAGCCGAGCGAGCGACGACGACGACGGCGCGAGGGGGCATCTTCTTCTTATCTCTATTAAGAAGTAATGGTAGTGTTTCCTTCTATAAGGACAACAATTTCCATTTCTTTTGCCGATATGGGAGAAATGACTTTTCATTTGCATTTTGCAAATGACTTTTCATTTTCCCTCCAAAGTAGTTCCCTCACTTTTCATATTCTCTCTTTTCTTTTTCCATTCACACTTGCTAAAACCCAACAAACTTAGAAACCATTAAAAAGTCCTTATGTATTTATCCTGGTTACTAAACATTGTCTCGTCATGAGAATGAACCATAAAATAATAATAATAATTTTTTTCTTTGACAATGTTGAACCGTCATCAATGACTTTGTTTTATATCCTTGAACCTAGATCTTGGGATCTCCAGTCTTCTAGGTAGAGTTACCGCCACGATGACTTGTTCTTGGCCATAGTCTCATTCCCGTCGATGATTTCTCAACTCCCTCTCTATTTAGGCCTTTTGTAAGTGGATCTGACACATTATCTTTTGACTTCACATAGTCAATTGTGATAATTACACTAGAGAGTAGTTGTCTCAAAGAGTTATGTCTTCGTCTTATGTAAAGAGACTTGCCGTTATACATAATGCTTCTACCCCTTCGTATTGCAGCTTGACTATCACAATGTATGTATATAGGGGCCATTGGTTTGGGCCAAAATGGAATATCTTCTAAGAAATTACGGATCCATTCAGCTTCTTCACCTGCCTTGTCTAAAGCAATGAATTCAGACTCCATTGTAGAGCGAGCTATACATGTTTGTTTGGATGATTTCCCAGATATTGCTCCTCCACCAATACTAAAAACATATCCACTTGTGGATTTTGTTTCAGTTGACCCAGTAATCCAATTTGCATCACTATATCCTTCAAGAACGACTGGATATATGTTGTAATGTAAAGCATAGTTTTGAGTGTCATCTAAGTATCCCAAAACTCTCTTCATTGCCAACCAATGATTATGATTTGGATTACTTGTGTATCGAATCAGTTTACTGATAGCGCAAGTTATGTCTGGTCGTGTACAATTCATGACATACATTAAGCTTCCCAATACGCTAGCATAGTCCAATTGAGATTGACTTTCGCCTTTATTCTTTGCAAGATGAAGATTTACATCAATTGGAGTCTTTGCCCTTTTAAAATTCAAAAATTTGAATTTTTCAAGTATCTTTTGAATATAATGAGTTTGAGACAATGCTAGACTGTTAGGAGTTTTAAGAATTTTAATTCCTAATATCACATCAGCAACTCCTAAATCTCTCATATCAAACTTACTAGCAATCATATGCTTTGTACCTTTTATATTAGCAATGTCTTTGATCATTATAAGCATATCATCTACATATAAGCATAAAATAACTTCCTGATTTGGCGTATCTTTAATGTAAACACATTTATCACATTCATTGATCATAAATCCTTTTGACAACATGGTTTGATCAAACTTTGCATGCCATTGTTTTGGTGCTTGTTTTAGCCCATAAAGTGACTTAATAAGTTTGCACACTTTCTTTTCTTTACCAGGAACTACAAAACCTTCAGATTGTTCTATGTAAATTTTCTCTTCAAGCTCTCCATTTAAGAAGGCTGTTTTCACATCCATTTGATGAATTTCAAGACCGTATACTGCAGGTAGTGCAATTAATATCCGAATTGATGTAATCCTAGTCACTGGCGAATATGTGTCAAAATAATCAATACCTTCTTTTTGTCTAAAACCTTTGACAACAAGTCTTGCTTTATATTTGTCAATAGTTCCATCGTCTTTCATCTTTCTTTTAAAGATCCATTTTGAACCCAAGGTATTTGTTCCCTGGAGGAAGATCAACCAACTCCCAAGTATGATTGCTTAAGATTGATTCAATTTCACTATTAACAGCCTCCTTCCAAGAGGCTGAGTCGCTAGACAACATTGCTTCCTTGAATGTTTGAGGCTCACTTTCAAGAAGAAATGTTACAAAATCTGATCCAAAAGAAGTAGATGTCTTTTGACGTTTACTGTGTCTTGGACTTTCTTCATTTTGTTCATTCTCTTTTGGTTCTTCTTTGGGTTGTTTAGATCCCCCACTAGATGACTCAAGTCTAGTTTTATACGGATAGATATGTTCAAAAAATTCAGCACTATCTGATTCCATTACCGTATTATCATGAATATCCGAATGTTCGGACTTATGAACCAAAAAACGACATGCCTTACTATGTGTGGCATATCCATTGAATACACAATCCACAGTCTTAGGTCCTATTTTTACCCTCTTAGGTATAGGAACTTAAACTTTGGCTAAACACCCCCACACTTTGAAATATCTCAAATTGGGTTTTCTACCTTTCCATTTCTCATATGGAATTACATTTGTCTTTGAGTGAGACTTTCTGTTAAGTATCTGATTTGCTGTAAGGATAGCTTCCCCCCACAAGTTCTGTGGTAAATCTGAACTTATAAGTAATGCATTCATCATTTCTTTTAAAGTTCGGTTTTTTCTTTCTGCAATTCCATTAGACTGAGGAGTGTATGGAGCAGTAGTTTGATGGATTATTCCATTTTCTAAACGTATTTCTGCAAATGGAGATTCATATTCTCCACCTCTATCACTTCTGATCATTTTGTTCTTTTTATCTAACTGATTTTCAACTTCAATTTTATATTGCCTAAATGCATCTATTGCTTCATCCTTACTATTTAGCAAATAGACATAACAATATCTAGTGCAATCGTCAATAAACGTTATTAAATACTTTTTCCCACCACGTGATGGTGTTGACTTCATGTCACAAATATCAGTGTGAATCAATTTTAAAGGATTTGAATTCCTTTCAACAGATTTATAAGAATGCTTAGCATACTTAGATTCAACACAAATTTGACATTTTGATTTATTGCACTCAAATTTTGGCAAAATATTTAAGTTAATCAGTTTTCGCAAGGTTTTTTTATTAACGTGTCCCAAATGTTCATGCCATAAACATTTAGACTCAAGCAAGTAAGAAGAAGCAAAATCTTTATTCATATCAACTGCAATTACATTGAGTTTGAAAAAGTCATCACTAAGGTAGCATTTTCCTACATACATATCATTTTTGCTTACTACTACTTTATCAGAAACAAACACACATTTAAATCCAATCTTGGTCAGAACTGGAATTGAAACTAAATTCTTTCTCAATTCTGGAACATATGAGACCCTATTCAAAGTCACCACCTTGCCTGATGTCATCTTTAATAGGACTTTGCCAGTTCCTTCCACCTTTGCAACAACGGAGTTTGCCATAAAAAAAATTTCATCTGTAAGTGCTGGAGTATATGATGAAAATAATTCTTTGTTGGCACAAACATGACATGAGGCACCAGAATCTATCCACAATTCTCTTGGATTTCCAACCAAGTTACATTCTGAAAGCATTGCACAGAGATCGTCCATTTCTCCTTTGGATTCAGCCAAGTTTGCTAGATCCTTCTTTTTCTTGTCCTTCTTAGGACCTCGGCATTCATTAGCCCTATGGTCATGTTTACCACAATCAAAGCTGTTTCCATTGAATTTCTTCTTAGGAGGATTGATTTTTGGACCAGATGCTTTCTTTCTTTTCTTTAATTTTGTGGGATCTTCTTCAACAAAATTTACTTCAGATATTGCTGAATAACCACGTGACCTCTTTTCTGCAGCCTTATTATCCTCTTCGATTCTCAACCTTACTATGAGATCTTCAACACATCTCCTTGCATCTGTGTTTCAAGTAGTTTTTAAAGTCCTTCCACAATGGAGGTAACTTTTCAATAATTGCAGCCACTTGAAAAGCATCATTCACAATCAATCCTACATTAAAGGTTATGTGAGTATTAAGGGAAAACTTAATATTTCTAACATAGGCCTTAAATAAATTTATACCTTCAGCAAGGAGATCATGGATTATCACCTGCAATTCTTGAACTTGGGTGACGACAGTCTTATTGTCTATCATCTTATAGTCCAGAAATTTTGACACAATGAATTTCTTCATTCCGGCATCTTCTGTTTTGTACTTCTTTTCTAAAGCATCCCAGAGTTCTTTTGAGGTTTTGGCATTGTTGTACACATTGTACAGATCATCTTGCAGACCACTGAAAATATAATTTTACACAAAAAATCTGAGTGTGTCCATGCTTCTGTTACCAAGAATCGTTCATCAGCCGGAGTTTCATCTGACATAACAGGAACATTCTCATTGATGAACTTCTGCAGACTCAACGTAGTGAGATAGAAGAACATCTTTTTCTGTCATCTCTTAAAGTCGACTCCAGAAAACTTTGCAGGTTTCTCAGCCGGTGCTAAGGCAGCATTTGAACGATTATGTGCAACCGTTGTTGTTGCAGCACTTACTGTTCCAGCATTTGTTTGACTTGAATTAGTCTTTTTTTTTAATGTCACAAATGGCAGATAAATTAAGTATTTAAAATACTAACAGTAAAGCACAAATCATTACACAAACTGTTTCTGATTTAACGATAAAGTTTTTATGTTCTTTTAATCGTTAATCGAATGAATTTTAAAAATTCAAGCAGAGTAGAAAACCATAAAGGTTTTAATCTCCAGAAACCTCAAATACAAAAAGTATTAAATTTCTTAAGATTGTTGTTCTTACAATAACCTGTATTTATAAGGTTAATAAACAGAAACAGAAATAAGATGAAGCAGAAAAAAATATAAAATACAAGAAATAATCCGAGTCCACAGAAACTACTGTGTGTCCTTAAGAAACTTAATCCTCTCACTGTACCCAAGGTTATGGATTAATTTCTCCCAAGATAAAACGGATTAAACATGTTAAAGAAATAGTGGTACCTCAAATTTCTTTAACTATAATGAACTTAAGAACAACAACAAGTCACACAGACTCAGTCGATCGACACTTTGATCTTTATTTGAGAGAAAAATAAATGCAGAGAAAGAAAAAAATTTCAGTTTTTGAAAAATCAAAAATTGACTTCCTTTTATAGCCATTTTTAGCAAGGAACATGTCTGTTCAGTGAAATCTGTTCAGACCCATTTTATCCAGAAAATTGTGTCTTTTGGAAAAAAAATAACAACTTTTCGAAAAATGTGTTTGTTAGGAAAATAACTACTTTTTGGAAAGTAACGACTTTTCGAAAAAGTAAAAACTTTTCGGAATGTTACCGTTACCTGCAAATTTATAAGAGATAATACTAACAGGATTTATTTGATTTAACAAAAACTGATTAAATAAATTTTGTCCAAAAATTTATCAATCAATCACATCATTTGCCAAATCCAAATCCAAAGCCGAGCGAGCGACGACTACGACGGCGCGAGGGGGCATCTTCTTCTTATCTCTTTTAAGAAGTAATGGAAGTGTTTCCTTCTATAAGGACAACAATTTCCATTTCTTTTGCCGATATGGGAGAAATGACTTTTCATTTGCATTTTGCAAATGACTTTTTTCATTTTCCCTCCAAAGTAGTTCCCTCGCTTTTCATATTCTCTCTTTTCTTTTCCCATTCACACTTGCTAAAACCCAACAGTTCACAAAACAATGCACTAGAATGGACAAATCTTTTGGTTCAAACTTTGAAATATCAGCTGCTTCGTTATAGTGTTTTCTTGGTACCTCTACAGTATTCTTTATTCCTATATATGACTGTATTTTGGTTCCTCTAGCAAGAGCTACAACTAGAAAACCTTCGGGCATCACAATACTTCAAAGAATTGGAACGGGAATTTTCATATCAATACTAGCTATAGTAAATGCAGCCATAATTGAGAAGAATTGCCTCCAAACTGCTTTGGAGTATGGGCTGCTTGATAATACAAAGGTGAAACGATTTGCAGAAGGTGACGATTGTTCATTTGTAGACGTTGTCGCCAAAGTTATACAAATCCCTAAACCTTGATAACCAATAAAACTATCGACAATAAGGTAATAGTTTTCTAAATATCTACATCTTCCTAAGATACTACTCTTAGTAAATTTCCTAATATTACTCCCCCTCAATTTGGAGCATGAAGATCCCAAATGCCCATCATGAAGTAGATACAAAAAAAAATTTCCCTAGCGCCTTGGTAAATATGTCACTAATTGTTGAGAAGTGTGCACATGAAATGCAATTATGTTACCAGCTGCTATTTAATCACGAGCAAAGTGGCAATCAACCTCAACATGTTTTGTACGCTGAGGAAAATTGGATTTGAAGATATATGAAGAGCAGCTTTACTATTACAATACAAATGAATAGGATCCTTGTGAAATATGTCAAAGGATCGTAACAAAGCCTTGAGCCATTTCAACTCACACGTCATTGCAGCCATAGAACGATATTCCGCTTCGGCGGAAGAAAGAGAGACAATATGTTGGTTTTTAGTTTTCCATGAAATAGGTGAATTCCCCAACAAAATAAAATAAACAGTTATAGTGTAACCGGAAAAATTGCATAATCATAATAACAATATGACTTTAAGAGCAAGTTGCTATCATCTCGTAAGAGAACTCCCTGAACTGGATTGCCCTTCAAATATCTCAGTACATGAAATGCTTCCTCCCAATGTTTCTCCTTAGGACGATGCATGAACTGATACAATATGTGAACCGATTAACATAATTTAGGACGAGTGAAAGTCAAATAAATCATCCAAACAATCATTTCTCACGTTCACTAAAATCATTACGTTTTCTAATTTGAGTTTGTGATTCTGCTCAATAGGAAAAATGGAAGGTTTGGCGCCAAGAAGACCTGATTCACTCAATATATCGAGGGCATATTTTCTTTGATAAATAAACATACCACTTCGACTTCTGGCCACTTTTATTCACAAGTTATTTTAATGGCCTAAGATCTTTCATGTGGAAACACTGATGCAAATATCGTTTGAACAATAATTTGCACATGATTGAACAAAACCAAATGTCTTTATAGCAGCAGCGAGTTTGACAAATCATTTTCTTGGAGCTTGTCATAGTCCATATTAAGATTTGTGAAGACGACACACTTTCTCTTGAGCCAAAGTTTCAAATCCAGGTGGAAGTTGCATATAAACTTCTTCATCCAAAATAACCATGCAAGAATGCACTATGAATATCCATTTGATGTAACTCCCAATTTTTATCAACATCAATGCTGAGGAAAACTCGTATAGTTACCATTTTTGCCACCAGAATTATAATAAATGCGAGCCACATGTTTATTACAAAGAACCAAAAGTTGAGCCTTATACCGTTCAATTGTACCATCAGAATTGTATTTAATTTTGTATAACCATTTGCATCTGATAGTCTTCCTGGAGGAAGAAACTCTAATGTCCATGTACTGTTTTTTTCCAATACAACAATTTCTTTTTTCATAGCATGTCGCCAAAGAGGGTCATGTACATCATCACTAAACCTTGTGGGTTAAGTATCTACAATCACGGATGCCAAGAAATACTTGTGTCTAGAAGAAAAATTAGTGTAAGTCACCTAGTTAGCTATAGGATACGGCATACCTAAGGACTCTAACTTAGTGGGTGACGAGCATTTTGTTAGGGTAATTGTGCACCTAGTAACATGACATTGAGTTACAGAACTTATGTAACATTTTAGTCTACTGTAAAATTTACGTTCTCGATGTCCCCCCACCAAGAGCATCACCCACAGTAGTAGAGGTTTCTGTAACTATACTACCAGAACTTGTGTTCATATTTTCCTCCTGAGTAGGACCGGGCGAAGCAATATCCTTGCTACTGTCTTCATCAATGTTGGGTTCAATATCAACACTCCCCCCTTGAGTCAATAAAGGATGAGTGATCATGTTGCATAGTAGAAGTATCCAACAAGTAGTAGTCTCGAAAGTAGTAACTGAACTAGCATAAGGAAAGATTTTTTCATCAAAAGTGATATCACAAGACACAAAAACATCTTCAGTTTCCAAATCATATACCCGCCGTCATTTTTTCCCAAAAGGATATCAAAGAAAAATACATTAATGACTCCTATACACAGACTTATCTTTATCACGAGACTTAAGATGAACAAAACAAAGACATCCAAGTACTTTTAGAGGCTCATATGAAGATTCTCTGCCAAAGAGGATTTCATAAGGAGTCTTTATATTCAATATAAGAGTTGAGTTTGATTAATAAGATACACTGAAGTCAAGACACGTTTTCTCAAAATTGAGATTGAAAAATTAGCTGAGAAACGGAGTGCATATGCCACATTTAAAATATGGCGATGCTTCTATTCCACTCGTCCATTTTTCAAAGGGGTATCAACTCAAGTTTTTTGATGCACTATGCCCTGATATGCATAGAAAGCACGAAGACAAGTGAACTATGTACCACTATCACTTCTAAGAAGTTTTACCCTTCTTCCAAATTGAGTGATAACCAAGAGACAAAATTCTTTTATCTTGTGCTAACCTCACTTTTCTCAGCTAGTAAGTAGACCAACAGACCACAAGAAAAATCATCCACAATTGTAAGAAATTACATTGCACCAGAAGAAGAAGGAATGCGATAAGAGTTTCATACATCACAATGAATTAATCCAAATAAATCAACACTTTTATTCAAAATATTAGAAAAAAATTCTCGTGTCTGTTTTGATCTTAAACAAATAGTACATAACTCATCTACTCTATTGCGACTAACTAATTCCAGGAAGAAAAGAAACTATCTTATTGGACGAATGACCAAGACGACGATGCCACAACTCAGAATCATCCAACTTATGAGTGTTATTTGTTTGTGCTTGTGCCTTGAAATAATATACCCATCGCATTGTTCACCCTCACCACTCACTGTCCTCAAAGTTTTGTCCTACATCACGCAAAGCTTATAAGAAAATATGACTAAATAATTATTTTCAATCGTTAGCTTAGACACATAATATACATTGCATTTTAACTGACGTACATAAAGAACATGGTGCAATTTCATTTTATCTATGAATATAACAGTTCCCATCTTCGAAACAACCTTCATGGAACCATTTGTAAGTCTATCAAAATGGTGGCGTTGTTCAGTTTTTGTATTCCTAAGATACTTAAAACAAAATTTTGAAGAACTTGATAAAACATGACAAAGTTTAAGAACATTTTCACAACTACAAAATTAAAACTAGTAGAGAAACTAGATCAGAAATAGATTAGAAAAAATATACGAAATATTTTTATTAAAGAAGAATCATTGTCAATCTGTGTTTAAAGAATCTTACTGATTCCAACAAACTTTGCAGAAACACGAAGTTACTAAAGTTTAATTAACCAGTGAAGAACAGAAATTATTTCACAAATCTAAAATCTGTAACACATAAAAGAATTTGGAAAGACAGAAAGAAGATCAAGCCCATTAAATGCACCGTTTCCCCTTAAGGAAATTATTCCCCTCTAGTATTCGAGGTTTGATTTGTAATATGTCCTTCCAGGATAGAATGATCTCAATCACCAGTGTATTGATACCTAAAACGCTGGTGTCAGCGATCCACTCAACGACAGTAAAGTACACTTAGAATATTAGATCTAGCAGAAGAAGAAGAAGTCCAGAAATATCTCTTTTTAAAATGAGAGAAAATCCCTCAATTTATAGAAAACAAAGGGTAGTGCAAAAAAGTTCTTATTGTGCCTTACCGGAAAGGTCATAAACCTTTGGAAAAGTCACAATATTTTGGAAAGGTCGTCAGTTTCAAAATAGTCACAATTTTTCATAATAGTCACAACTTTTAATAAAAGTCACAACTTTTCATAATAGTCGCAACTTTCATAAAAGTCACAACTTTTCATAAAAGCCGCAACAATTCATAATAGTCGCAACTTTTCATAAAAGTTGCAACATTTCATAAAAGTCGCAACTCTTCATTTTCCATTCTCACCTCTTAAATCCAACAACCCCCGCATGAATGGGGAATAATTCAAGACAAAGAATTGGACAAATATTTGTACTTTACAAGCAAGAATTAATTGCATCTGGATAAGAAGGTTTCCTCTTGGACTTTTCGTAGTGAACATATATCGGATATACCCGATCAATCGGTAGATGCGATATCTTTGGACCGTCGAGCTTTGGTGTATACCAAGACAACCATATGTCACACAATTTATCCTTTACCGTTTATGGTTCTTACGATTTTGTTCGTTTCAGCCATGAACACCTCCTGGTTTCATTAGTGTATATAGAGATGGGCTTTTGACAATCATCTTCTTCGAAGCGGCTTACGCTTCACACTCACTTATGTAATTTCTATCTGTGTTATCACGTATATACACTATTTGGTCAACTCATCCAAACTTAGCAAATCATTAAACTTTATTAACTCATTATTATCTTCATCATGAGAATAGATTGAGTTTGTTGAAAATGTCGAACCGTCATTCACAATTTTATTTTTCTCCTTGAATCTAGCTCTTGGGATCTCCAGTCCGCTAGATAGAGTTACCGCCATGATGACTTGTCCTAAGCCGTAAATGCATTCCCTTAGATGATCTTTAAACTTTCTCTCTAGTTAGGCCTTTTTGTAAGTGGATTTTGACACATTATCCTTTGACTTTATATAGTCAATTTTGATAAACCATTTCTATGTCCTATATGATGCGACTTTCCGTTATGCATCATGCTCCAATGCCTATCTATTGCATCTTGACTATCAAAGTGTATACATACTAATGCCAATGGTTTCGGCCAAAAAAATATCTATCAAGCAATTCCAGAATCTTTCAACTTACTTGAACAGATAACTCATTCTATAGCTAGGGATACATGTCTCTTTCGAAATATTTCCAAGAGACTACTCCTCTACAAAGAGTAAATATGTATCCACTCGTGAATTTTACTTTATTTGTCCGGTGATCCAATTTCCATCATCAAACACTTTCACAACTACTGGATATTGTTATAATGCAAGACATAGTTTTAAGTATTTCTCAAATACTCCAAAACACTTTTTATTGTCATCTAATAAGTTATATTGGGATCACTTGTGAACTGGATCAGTTCATTAATAACAAATGCTATCTGATAGCGCACACTTCATGATTTACATCATATTTCCCAATACTCTAACACAATTAAATTGTGAGTCACTTTCACTTTCAATCTTTTGAAATAAAAAGCTCACATTTATTGGACACTTGACAATATAATATTGAAATTGAATATTTGAACTAGTCAAGTACCTTTTCAATGTGATAAGACCGTAAAAATGCTAACCATTGTGGAGTTTTAAGGATTCTTATACTTAAGATCGTATCAGAAACTCCAAGATATTTCATTCCAAACTCATTTTCTAGCATAAGTTTAGTAGCATTTATGTCATTTGTATCTCTATTGATGATCAATAAATCACCAATATACAAATAAACAATGACCTTGTGATTTTAATGAACACATTTATCACTTTCATCATTCTTAAATCCATTTGCCAACATGGTTCGGTCAAATTTTTTATGTCATTATTTGGGTGCTTGTTTTAGTCCATAATTTGACTTAACAACTTCGCACACTTTCTTTAATCTATCAGGAACTGCAAAACCCGTGGGCTGTTCCATGTAAATTTTTTCCTTCAATTCTACGTTTAATAGAAATATTTTCACATTAATTTGATGAATTTGGAGGTCATATATCATAACTAATAATATTAACATCTGAATGGATGTAATTCTAATACTGATGACTGCATACAACAACAATATCAAAACCTTATTTTTGTCTAAAGTTTTTGACACAAAGTCTTGCTCTATCTTTGTCAACATTTCCATCGACTTTCATTTTCCTTTTGAGGATTCACTTTGAACCCAAAAGTTAAATTCCTGGAGGAAGATCAACCAACTACCAATAGAATTGCTCAAGATTGAGTCAATCTCATTATTGACACCATCTTTCCAAAAGGATGAGTTTACATAAGACACAAGAAATGTTCCAAAATCATATTCGAAAGAAGTATATGTCCCTTGACATTTACTACGCCTTTGAATATCTTTATTAAGTATGTTCTCCTTTTGTTCTTTTCAAGGTTGTTTAGACCTTTCACTACACTACTCAAGTCTTATTTTACAGTCCACAGTCTTAGGTCCTATTTCAATCATTTTAGGAATAGAAAGTTTGACTTTGGCTAGACACCCCCACACTTTGAAATATTTCAAGTGGGATTATTCCTTTACATTTCTCATATGTAATAGATTGTGTCCTGAACAAACAAAATTTCTTTTTTTCGGAAAAGACAACTTTTTGTTGTTCCGTTTTGCAGTAAGTATAGTTTCTCCACACAAGTTTTGTGGTAAACACGAACTATAAATAATGCATCAATTATTTCTTTCAATGTTCGGTTTTTCTTTAGATAGAGGTGAATATGACAGTAGTTTAATGGATAAATCCACTTTTCAAACATAAATCTACACAAGGAGATTCATACTCTCTATTATTATCATGTCTCATCTTTTTCCCAACTGATTTTGAACTTCGATATTACATTTTCTAGACATTTTTATTGTTTCATCCTTACCATTCAGCAAATAGACATAGTCATCTTTTATTCAATTGTCAATGAAAATTATGAGATATTTTTTTCCACCACGAGATGGTATTGACTTCATATAAAAATGTCAGTGTAAATCAACTCTAAAGGATTAGAATTCCTTTCAAAGGGTTTATAAGAAGGGAAAAGGATCTGATATACCCCTCAACTTTGTCATTTAAAGCTGATATACCCCTTATTATGAAAGTGACAAATATATATCCCTACTTATAAACAAATGACTCACATATAACCTTTTCCTCTAATGGAAATGAAAAAATTATAATTCTTAATTAGTTTTTCTAAATAATATAATCCAATACGAGTAAATTTAATCCTCTTCAAGTATAATTTGATTTTTTTAATGACTAATTTAGAATTATTATTTTGGTAATCAAATTTATTTATGTTTCACTAATATTCTTGTAAAACTTATTGTAGATGACCAAATTTTATTCTTTGAATACAAAAATCAAATTACAATATAGACAAAAAAATAGTTTTAATTTTTTTTCTTTAAACTAAGGAATGATAAAAATAATATATAGGAATAAGAAAGTCAAATAATTATAACAAAAGAAGTCCAAAAATAATTAATGTATGAAAAAAATTAAACTATACCTCGAACTTTGATACAAGAATCATATGTACCCCTAAATAATTTTTTTTAAAAAAGTAAAAAATATAAATTTAAAACTAATTTTTTTAACTTCCATTAAATGAAGGGTATATGTGAGCTCATTTTGTAACGACAGGGTATATGTGAGCCGTTTGTATAACGGTAAGGACATATATGAGCCACTTTCATAACGACGGGTAAATCAGCTCCAAATGACAAAATTGAGGGGTATATCAGACTCTTTTCCCTTATAAGAATGCTCAGCATACTTATATTCCACACAATATGATATTTTTATTTATTGCACTTAAAGTTAGACAAAACATCTAAGTTGATCAGTTTTTCTTACAAGGTTTTGTAAATGACATGCCCCAAATGTTAATGTAAAAAACTTTGACTCAAGCAAGTAAGAACAAATAAAAATATTGAGTTCGAAAAACTCTTCGCGAGGTAGCTTTTTTTTCACTAATATTTTGTTCCTATTTCTTACAATTTTATGCGATACAAACATTGTTTACAGTCATCACCTTGTGAAATTTCCTTTTCAAAAAGATCTTTCCATAACTTTTAATTTGATTGTAATAGAACTACTCATGAACAAAATTTCATCCGGTCCAATAAAGGTAATATAACCCAAATGTTTTTTTATAAAACATGACAAATGACTATTTACCAATATTCATGTCTATACAAATAATTATATTTGATAGACATATCTTTTCACGAAAATCATTTTTCATAAAAGAACACAATCATTTTGAGCAAGTATACATATAATTTGGTAGTTTTATACTAGTTATACCGTATACCAGCAAACGATAAACTCAATAACGAAAATATCAAATATACTCTAATTCTATCTTGTGCTCCAAATTTAAATTAGATACCAAGTCCAATTTTAACTTTATCATGCACAAGGAACCCTCACATTTTAAATATGATTTCAAAAATATTTTCAAGTATTTGAAAACAGTTTGGAAACATTATTCTACGAAAGAATTATAGTGCTTCAGCTCTCCTTGACAATATTTACACAATGCCAAAATTCATTCCATAGAGACAAAAAATCACAAAATCTATGTCACTGATATTTTTCCTCTATCACAAATAGACATACCACTTAGTATTTAGAATACTAACATTAAGGACAAATAAATTGTATAATTTATTTCTAAATAATATTAAAGTCTACAGAAAATGAAAAGTACAACACTGAATTATTATTTGAAGTTTTTTATATTAACCAATCGCATAATTTGATTCATCCAGAGAAGAAAACTATAAAAGTCTTTAATCCACAACAATGAGATACAGTCAAATTCACAACCAGTACAAAACTAGAAAAGTTTTTTTTAGTCTCCATACGAAATTAAACGTATTTTTTATCACATAAAAATGTTTTTCTTTTTTCAAATAGCCTTCCAACTATTACATTTTGACATACTACTTTATCGAACAAATTGTGCATCTTTCATTTGCAAGCTAAAGAATTTGAAGGCAATACTATTTGCCAAGAAAAATTCATTCCACAACATATAGTTTGTAGATTTTTTTCCAAAGACACACACAATAAAAAATCAAAAATTTTAACTCTTAGAAACTATTTTCCTTCTTAGAGAAATAATAAGAAGGTTACCTGGTGTAATCTTTAATCGAAATACCATAGTTTTTTTTCCTGTTACATCTTTACTCTGACTTTGCTAAACAAAGCAACAAATTATGGAAAGTAATGCATTTTCTTCTACTTCCATGATCAGATTCTCAGAATTAGTAGAATACAAAAAATACTAACAATATAATAATTTCCTTATGAATGTTGTTCAGCTTTGTATTCCTAAAATACTTACAACAAAACTTTTAAGAAATTGATAAAACATGAAAAAGTTTAAGAACACTTTTACAATTAGAAAATTAAAACTAGTAGAGAAACTAGATCAGAAATAGATTAGGGAAAATGTATGAAATACTTTTCTTAAAGAAGAATAGTTGTCAACCTGTGTTTAAAGAATATTACTGATTCCAACAAATTTTGCAGAAAAACGAAGTTACCAAAGTTTAATGAACCTGAAGAACAGAAACTAATTCACAAATCTAATATATGTAACACATACCAGAATTTGAAAAAACAGAAAGAAGATCAAGCCCACTGAATGCACAGTTTTCCCTTAAGGAAATTATTTCCCTCTAGTATCCGAGGTTTGATTTGAAATATGTCATCCCAGGATAGAATGATATCAATCACCAGTGTATTGATACCCAAAATGTTGGTATCAGCGAGCCACTCAAAGACAATAAAGTTCACTTAGAACATTAGATTTAGGAGTAGAAGAAGAAGTCCAAAAAATCTCTTTTTTAAAATGAGAGGAAATCCCTCAACTTATAAAAAAACAAACGGTAGTGCCAAAAGGTTCTTATTGTGCATTGCCGGAAAGGTTACAAATCTTTGAAAAGTCACAATCTTTTGGAAAGATAGTCACCTTTTATAAAAGTCGCAAATTTTCATAATATTCGCAATTTTTGTAAAAGTCACAACCTTTCATAAAAGTCACAACTCTTCATTTTCCATTCACACCTTTTAAACCCAACATGTGGCACATCACATAAGTCATTTAATATCTGAGCGTCGCCACTCATATGGTTAGATGCCCAATTATTGACAATCCAGTGAATTCCAAGAACATTACCTGCCAATTTTATACGGTTCTTATTGTGGGAATTAAGCATAGATGTTAGCGCACTCCATTGGTCATTAGATAACCTCGTCCAAGCATTCGATTCTTCCTTTGTCATACCATTTGACCCGGTTGCTTGCGAAACATAAGCAACTAATGCAACTTCACGTCTAGTCTTACTGCTTCCAAAATCACCATTGTTTCCAGATTGTCCACCACGACCACATCCATTATTTTTTCCTCCTCCTCTTCCGGTACTCCACCATTCAGTATACTAACAAAAAATATTTTTTTGTTTCATGATTTGCCATATTTAGCACATGGTGGTTTGTCTGAGTCATTAGATGGTATGCCACTATAGTCGTTGCGTGCACTAGATCAGGAATGCACAGCAAAGTCCACAAAGTGATCCTCCTTAGCTCGAGCAAGGTTCCGATGCCTCTCCTCTTGTATAACGACGACATAAACTCCATTTAATGTGGGTAGAGGTTTTGTGTTCAATATGTTAGAACGTGTAGTCCGAAACACTTCATCATCAAATCCCATCAAGAACTGATGAACTTTCTCCTTTTCTCATTCTTGTGCAAGTTCCTTCGGTGCCCCACATTTACACCCAATGCATATGCATATAGGATTTTTTATATCGCCAAAAAGTTCCTCCAACTTGTTTTTCAATTTACCACAGTATGCAACGACAGTTTGTCCTCCTTGTTGACATGATACAGGTTCGTTTTTCAATTGGTGTATTCTCATGTCATTACCAACTAAAAAACGTTCTCGCAAGTCTTCCCACAATTCTTTAACAGTTTCCATATAAGAAATAATTGAACGAAGAGATGGATCTATGGTGCTAAAGACTCAGGCAATCAACATTGAATTGACGGCATACCAGTTATCAAGTTCAAATCCTTCTTCCTTGGGTTGTGTAATCAGTCCATCAACAAAACCCAATTTTTTGTTATGGCTTTGATACCATGAAAGAATTTGCAGAAGGTGACGAGTGTCCCTTTGCATAGATGTTGGAGCCAAAGTTATATACAAATCCCTAAACCTTGCTAACCAAGGAAACTATCGTCAATAAGGTAATAGTCTCCTAAATGTATACATCCTCCTAATATAGTACTCTTACTAAATCTCCTAATACAACTACTCCCATGAGTATCTGGTGGTTAATACCTCAGTATCTACTCTATGGTATATCCGAGGTATTCATCTTAGTCGGTTTGCAGGAGTTCTTCTATGATCAGGTGCCAGTAGAGCTGAAAAGTATGGGTCTTGTTCTGTTCCTCAGCTAAGCTGGTGTCGAAACTTCTTGAGCAGTTTTTGTCATCTCGTTTATCGAAAAAGCTACTTCCCGGAAAGGCCAGGATAGTTGGTTCTCAGACAACTTGAATCGAGCTCATCTTGATAATTTTTATTGGGTAGTTTCTGGACTTAGAGTGTTTTTTCATTCATTTTTTACTTGTACTTTGCAAGGTCTTATATCTAAAAAAATTGAAGTGCTTTATGAAAAAGGTATTTTGGATAACCTTTGTTCATGAAGAACTTAAAAGTGAAAATGTTGCATTAACTAGGTCGTTCTTTTTGCAGTTTGTTCTACTGATTGCCATTAGTACAATGCACTGTATCTTGGATTATTTACACTAGGAGGCTGCAACCCTTGTTTCTTTGGAGGACTTCTCAGTATCCAACAAATATCCTGAGGTAGGTGTCCTAATTCAAGTGAAAAGATTGCAACTCGGGCAAAAGATCCCGTCGTTTCGTGCATAAGTTGTATGCAAAAGTGATTTATTATGAGCTCTTTTTTCAAATATGAGTAACTGAAGAAAGAAAAAACTTCAATATTGCTGCAATGGTAACTCATAACAAACCCAACAATTCCAACAATCACGTTGCTCGCCGATCCAATAACAACTCACAATAGCATTCAAACAATCATACATATGTTCTTTTCCAGTACCATCTTGGTACCATTTTATAAAGTCTATCTTATAAAAAACAATCATACCAATTTTATTGCTCAAGAGTGTTACATCAATAACCTTGTTCATTTTCATATAATGAACATGTCATAATATATAGTATCATTGTTTCATCATCAATAAGCCTATTGTTCAACTCAACCACTACGTACAACAGTTCCTTGACTCAAGAATCTTCACCTTTGTTTTGAATAATTATCTACTAATATCATTAACAAACAAATATACTAAAATAATTTTTGTTATTCAAATAAAGTTCAGTGCTTTCCATTCAATTACTTGTTTCTAATTAGTACTATTCAACTTCAAATGTTTTTAGTGAAGTCCATCATCCATTACACTATGAAAAATATATATAATATTACTATGTTTCATTCATCAGTACACTAAGGAGTCGTTTGGTAGGATGTATTAATTAATATAGTCCTTGAAGTAAAATATAGTCCATCCAATACAATGTTTAGTAGCACATTTGAACTCAAACCTACCTAATACATGAATAACTTAATACACTGCATGTGGTCTTATCTAATACCAAGGGTACCTAGGGATTATTAATACCATGCTTAATAAGCCTTGGATAAAGCAAAAACAATGACTGAACTGCCCCTCAATTTCTTTATACAATACTCTTCAGAATTAGTAAAGAAACACACAATGTTCGATTGAATCAGAGTCGCCAAATGAAGTATCAATTCTGTTGCACCAAAAGAATTCGTTTGAACTAAATGTAGTGTTTTTGCAAGAGAAAGTTAACCTTCCTTCTTTTCAAAACCCAATTGAAAAGTAAGATCCAGTTTTAAGCCTCCAAAGTTTACTCAAAAATTAATATGTCAAAATTTATACATAAAATAAAAAATCACATAATAATTGAAGGGTATAATTGGAAATAATCTCTTGTAGAGTCTTAAGCCACACACAAGATTAGATTGGAAATAATGAATCAAACACTTGATAAAAAAATAGTCCCTGCATTACTAATCCATGTATTACTAATCTTTGCATTGCTAATCCCTTCATTACTAATCCTTGCATTATCACTCTTTCTACCAAACGACCCCTAAGGGGTCGGTTGATAGGATGTATAAAATTATGCCAAATAGAGAATATTAATAATGGTTGCATTTGTAATGTTTGTAATAATTATATTTGCATTTATTATACATAGATTATTTCTTATATATTATTTAAATTTTTGTATTAAAAATAACATACACTGCATAAAATATTTATTTATAAAGATATTCTCCACATTGTGGTGGAAAAGGTGTAAAAAGGGTTTTGAGGGCTAATTGAGTCTTTAATCATGCTAATGTATGAATTAAATTCCCTTGCATTACTAATATCTAGAAATTTGTGATATTAATAATATACACCTTAATACACAATAGAGTGTATATATATAATTAAGAGTGTACCAAACAAGGTATTAGCAATACATAAAACTAATCTATATGTCCTTTTTGCTAATACACTTTACCAAACGAACACTTGGTCATACATTCTTAAAAAAAAACCTGAGGATCAGAACATTTTTTGTTCAAGTTTCATCCTTTGATAAATATTACAATTCAAAAGAAAATTGTCTTGATCTATGTTGATTGAGGTGAATAAAAAGATGCGCACACACACGTGCTTGTGTGAAATGGTGCAGCTGTGCAGCTAAGTGTTAGAGTGTAGCAAGGTGTTCAAGATGTTTAGGTGTGGCAAGACAAATTCGACGTTCAAAGACAAAGATAGATGTATGGCACCTTTAAGGCATACGTTTGAACAATGACATCAACAAAACAAGACATTGTGTTGGCTTGACAAGGCAAGACTGTGGGACTTGACAATGGCCAGACAAAGAAAATTTAAGTGTTGACATAAATTGACAGATTTGATGAAATTAAATATGGTCATAACATGTGTTAGACACATGACAGATGTAACTATTTTTGTTACTGCCTTGTGCATATTTATAAATGGGGCTGAAATTCGCCTAAAGCAATTTCAAGAGTGTTATGTGCCTTAGACAAATTTTTAAGACTCTTCCATTGTTGAGTTTTGATATTACTAAAGGTTGGGATTGATCCCGTAAGTTGCTTTGTGTTTATCAATACAATACACTGTCAAAAAATAAGATGGCATTCTAAACTTAGTAAAAATTGTGATGGTTGCAAGGCTGATGTTTACAAGTGTGATAGCCTGTCGGACAGTGGTGTAAGATGAAAAAAATTGCCCATTGTTTCAATAGGTATGAGAACGAATACTTAGGCTGCTAGACTTTGAGTTACCTTTTGAAGTGTATATGATTTGTCATAGAAGGATGTTGGAGACGTATTGGTACAGAGGGTCATCCTATGTCTTCAAAAGCAAAAGGAAGAATGATGCAGAGCAAATGTATTTCACTCATGAAAGGAAATGGTTGTTGTTGTACACTGTTTGCAAGTTTGGAGGGTAATACTTGTTCGGTACTCCTTTTTTTTTGCGGACTGATAATGTGGCAAATATATTTTTTAAGACACAGAAAAAGCTAAATTCAAAGCAAGCAATATGGCAGAAATTCTTAGCATAATATGATTTCATGTGGGAACATAAGCCGGGAAAACACAATTAATTTATGGATCCCTTAAGGCGAAAAAGGTATTTGTTGTCGTATATTCTAGTTCTGAACTTGAGACTAATTTCATGGATGGAATCAGATTGTTTACTTCTAATGAGTAACCTTATGTCACGTGGATGAGACAAGTTATTGAAGGGACCATGAGAAGGTATTAGTGTCACGATCCAGAATGTCGTGTTTGGAACCTACACTAACCATCAGATGGGAGAACCACTACTACAACCCAACTAAGCAACTAAACCAAAACTGAGGAAATTAAGTTACGAAAGCAAGCTAATTATCTAAACAAATGCGGAATCAAATATCTAGGACCTGAAAGTCATTGTACCAAAACTTTACTAACGAAAAGTCTAATAACAAGGGGTGCAACCCCGAAACTAAAATACACCTTAAGTAATAGTTTGAGTCCGAAGAGAGTGGAATCAAACAAAGAGACTCAACGTAGCCCGGAAGAACTAGCTCACCCTTGAATTTTAAAAGGACACTGATCTTCTTAACGAGGTCTGCCAGTAGTAGCCGGAACATGCCGTGTACTCAAAAAAATTAAAAGCAAGTGTAGAATCAGTACACAACCACAGTGTATTGTTAGGATCACACAGTTATCCCACTAAGTGAAGCATATACAAGTAACCACAATATTATAAAATAATCATATACCAAACATATACAATATCATCACCATTCACATCAACAAACGGTTTCACAATTTTCAACAATATACAATTAAATTATTTTGAAGCAACAAATAGTCTTTCAATATCAATCATCATTACATATGAACATAATAATCACAAGTAGATACATAACACAATTCATTGGTCCTCTCAGGAATCCAATTTAATGGTCCTCTCATAGAACCCACAACCAAACTGTTAATTTGATGGAACGTGGCTATTAGTCCTATTTTTATGTCAAAACTTGGAAACCCGATCAAATATTTATGCTGGAACGTGGAAATTCAATCGAAGTTATCTTTCCTAAACATGGCAATTCAATCCTCAATCACACAGCACAATCATAATCACAAGTACATCATCAGATTATGCAACAAAGGGTGGTTCATGCCATACAATTGTTCAATTATCCTCAAGTACAATTAGGGTGATCAATAATGCAACATTCACATGCATACATGAATTATAACGAGGCAATTACAAACATATATCACACCAACATGAAGTCACAACAATCACCTACCTAGAATCCAAGCTTAAATCCCCTAATACACTTGAATCTTCCCTTTCAGGATTGTTTTCGCTTGCTCTAGGTCTACAACAATTAATATACGCAACTATCAACAATTAAAAGTTTAATTATTCGGATTACAACAAACTCAATAACCTTAGACCAACCCAAGATCCTAATAACAAAATTAGGGCTATTTTTCACCATAAATCTTAGATCAAAACCCTTCCTCATCGATAATAACCTAAGAAAATAGGTTCTACGGATCGAAAAATGGATTCAGGGTGTTAAAACCTTACATTTAGCCCCAAAAATGGTGAAAACATGTCAAGAACTCGTCTGGGGTTTCCTTCTTAGACCTAAAAGTCGAAAAACACCAAGTATGATCATTTAGGGATTTATTAGCAACTTTAAGTTGTGTCTGACCCGCAACAGCAGCCAAAATCTCGCTACAGTAGCCTCGACGAAGACAGAATGTATCCATTCATGAAAAGATCATTTTCTGGAGTTCTACTCGCCTGAGTTTAATTGAGTAAAGTGGTAAAGGTTCCTTATCGTCTTAGTTATCCACTCATGTAATAAAATTCACAATTGGATCTCTCATTCATTTCTAGATTTTGGTACTTTTGTTCAACATGATGGGGAATGACTTTAATTCTCTAGTGTGAATCATCTATAAAGAGATGGACAAACAAAAAGAATTAATGACTTGTTGGAGGAATAGTTAAGGCATTATATATGACAGCGAACCAGTGGAATTGAGTTGCATTGCTTGACACTGCGCAAATTTTGCTACTACATAAGTCGACACAACTAAGATGAGTCTATTTTAGATTGTTTTGGGTAGAGAACCCATGACTCCACTAGATGTTTTAAAAATGAATAATTAGGGGACGTATCCATCAACATACAAGTTCGCAAGTGACAAACTTGAAATGATATCGGAGGTACAAGACAGTTTGCACAAAGCTCAGGGGCACATAAAGAATTATGTTGATCAACATCATCGCTCACTAGAGTTCAGTTTGAGTTACCAAATGTTTCTGAAATTCACTCCCCAAATCTGGAAATAAATTGTGAGTAAAACTCGACATCAGGGGTTAATACCTAAGTATGATGGCCCTTAAGGTGGTTAAGCGAGTGGGTGAAGTTCCTTATGCACTAGAGCTTCTAGAAAGATTAAAGATTCATCCACTTTCCATAATAGTTTCTTGAAACCTTACTTTGCAGACGAAGATTACTCGAACAAGATTTGTTTGAAGACTTTTTCGTAGAATAAGGAAGGAAGGGTATGGAAGGTAGTGGCTGGCAGGATCATGGAATTGAATCGTTTGAAGGATTTGGTTGGAGATGATGAAGAATCAATGATTTTATTTATGGTGGAGGTCATTGGAACAGGCACTTCGTTTGTGAAGAGTCGTAGAAGGTTTTGAAGGAATGCACCGGAAGTGGCACTTGTGTGTGGCGTTTATGGGGCAGAGGGGAAGGGTAGTTTTGCCAATGTTTAAGTTAAAAGAAAATTCTCTCTTGTGGAAGTGTCACGGCATTGGGCTGAAGGTTCTCTACATTATCATCATATTATATTCATTCATATATTATTAAAAGTGCGAAACCTCAAAAGTACAAACTTGAATTACTGGTTTACCCATATATCAAATTAAAATGTCATAAATATTTACTATTAAATAAATATTAAATAGTAATAATATCATATTATACTAAATATTATAAGTGGGAAGATGTTAAGTCAAACGTTCAAAGATAAAAACATCCAAGATTTGTAAACATTTTTATCCCTTTTTATTAAAATATTCGTTATATTATTTTTTTATTTTTTAAAAATAATATTTTCATTTTTCTCCAATTTATTAAAAACAATCTGTGTATACACTTGAATAAGAAGTAAATTCCCGTTCTTCTATCTACTTCTTTTGCCGTCTTCTCTTTATGATTATATATTTATAAGCGTGATTTTATAATACGTTATCAGCACGAATATGATCTAAAAGTTGTAGCACTTCGCAAAAGTGTTGTAGTTGAAACACTTGTGAGCAGGATGTTTTATTTATATTTTCTTGTTACACATTTATGTTTTCAAAAGTTCCTCTTATACTAATAACTATTTTAGTATATATGTGATGTATGAAAAGGTAGAACGTATTGAATTGTTTTACTTTAACAATTTTTATACATTGATTTATGATTATACTAAAAGTTCTTCGTTTCAGAAAAGAATTAAAGGATAGAGCAGTAAATTTTTATGTTGGTTTTTTATGTGTTAATTATGAGGAACTTATTAATATTTATAATTGCTAGAGGTGAGAAACTCACAATCTTAATTTGACTAAATTTGCTTCTATAATTCTTGATTTCATTTAAAGGCTTATGGTTGAATTCTATTGGTATTGACTTATATCACATTGATTGAAGGGTAAGACGATGGATTCAAGTCCCATCGCACCAAAAGGGTAAGACGTCCTTGTTAAAGTCCAGATGCAACATAATGAAATTTTTGAGGATAAGACGATAGATTCAAGTTCTATCGCACCAAGGTGGTAAGACATCAATTTGAGTTTTGATGTACCATGATGATAAGGATTGGGTTCAAGTCCCATTGAATTTGATCTAACACACCTTATATGGATAAGACATTGATTTTGAGTGAATGCACCATAGTGATGATATAATGATGACAAAGGCTTTGATGAAAAGCCTTGAAATTCGTCCTATTGAATTTGCTCCATTCCTTGAAAAGAATGTGGTAGCAACATATGATAGCTTTGAAATCCGATGTTGACTTGCTCCATTTTATCGTGTGAATGTGGTAGCAGTAAATAATTAGTCTGAAAAATAACAAATGATTAACGATATGAAAAAGGCATGAAATGACGGAATTATAATAGTGTTATCGTTGTGGTAATTATAAAAGGAAGAACATTATGGGTTCTTCAAATAGTACTTCAAAATGTGAAGGCAATTTTTATTATCAAAATGATATGAAATGTCATTGGACTTATGAATGTTGTCAACCCAATAATTTGATAAGTTTATAAATCCTCCATCAAGAGACAAGAAGATAAAGTGATAGTACACTTGATCTTTCAAAGTGATGTTGAGGTGTGTCATGGAAATATGATGAATTTTAAACCCATGACAATGTACTTATAATACATGTAAATGTTTAGTTCATTCCTTGAGGAGAATGTGACTTCTGATGAGTATCGTGAATGCTCGACCATTCTATAAGAGAATGGGTCAAGATGTGATAAAATATTATGGGTTGAATATATGTCAAACCTCACCTCTATGGGAGATTTTAATAAAAAGATAAATGACAAAACTCACCTCTACGGGTTTGAGAGGAAATAAATTTTATTTGGCTTAAATGATTAATGGTATTGTACGTTTATACATCACTATGTTATGATTATTGTGAACTACCGAAAGGGCATAAGAAAGAAATAGTTCTTGCCTATAAGGGTTGTGGTCATTATTGTGTGGCAAATACAAATTTGTCATTGGTTGTGTACCTATGGTACAAAAAAAGTAAAGCAAAAAACATGTCTTGCTCATAATGATTTTGACCATAACAATAATAATATAATTTCCTCCTTGAATGAGATGTTCACCATAGGGACGGTGTCATGCAATATGTGATAGTACATAAAATTAATAGCAAGCTCTAACAAGTTGTGTTATTACCAGAGGAATAATAATGGGGTTGTAGTAAGTCTCAAAAGAAACTTTTTAAGTTTCAGATGAATTAAAAAGAAATATTGAGACTATAAATTATGAAAACAATTAATATCTTTAAATTATTACAACAGAAGCGAATTATAAATATTTATGTAAAAGATTATCCTTTTTTTTCACTTGTTTGTTGTACAAACGTGGATATGCTGATGAATTCACATGCAAAAAGTAAACTATAAGTGTACTAAAATAAAGATCAGTTGGCATGACCGGTTGACCATTCTGGTTTAAATGTGATGCAAATGTAATTGAGAATTCGTGTATATTATATGATGAAGAAATAAAATATTATTCAAGAATTCTCTTGTGTTTTTTGTTCTCTTCATAAAATAATCATTATACCAACTAAGGTTGGGATTGTAATTCCCTAAAATTTTTGGAACATATAAAAGGTGAATATGGGCTCATTCATTTACCGTGTGGATCATTTGCAACTATATGATAGATGTATCTATATGATGATCACATGTGCTTTGTTGTCAACATACAAATTGGTGTTTATAAGGTTATTTGCATCGAATTGTTAAATTAAGAGCAGAGTACCACACTATGAAATTGGTGTTTATAAGGTTATTTGCATCGAATTGTTAAATTAAGAGCAGAGTACCACACTATGAAATTATATTGATAATGCTGGTTGATTTAGCAGAAATTGTATGCCTCCAATTATAACTAAATCACGAGAACAAAACTCCCAAATAAGATTTGGCATTAGATACTTTTATTTAACATGTAGCAACACATGTATGAATCAATCCAACAAGGTTTCCCCATTAAAATTCTTCAGGGACAGGAACCAAATAATTTTCATCTAAAATATTGAATGTGCGGTTATGATTTTAATTGTTCCAGCACGCACAAGGATGAATTCCCAAATGATGTTTGGATGAATATTAGATTTTCTAACATTAGGAAGAGAAATGATTTTGACAACTGAAAAATATGTGTGAGGTTAATTATGAATTTTCTAGATCCCCATTAAATAAATATGTGAATTTAAAGTTTAAGGGATAATTCATTTGCATAAGATGATATTCATCTTCTGGAGTGCGGTGACACTCATTCCTTCATTGTTGGTGAGAGCAATTGCTTCAACCCATTTCGACACATAGCAACCACCACAAGAATATATTCATCCCATGAGAACTCAAAAATGGGTCCATGAAATGAATGCCCCATACATAAAATAGCTCAATCACCAAAATGGGATTCAAGGGGAGATGTTGTCTCTTTGAAATTCCTCCATCTCGTTGGCACCGGTCACATGATTTGGCAAAATCATGAGCATATTTGTGGATGGTTGTCTAATAATACCCACAGTTCAAGATCTTATGCGCAGTTCGGATACCACTATGATGCGCACCAACAGGCGAGGAATGACACACCTCTAGAACACTGAACATCTCAACCTCAGGTACACAACATCAAATTATCCCATCGGCAAAACTTCGATATAAGTAAGGCTCATCCCAAAAAAACTTTTCCACATTATGCATGAACATATTCCTTTGGTGGAAGGTCAAATCTGACTGGACGAAACCACTGGACAGATAGTTTGCAAAGTCTGCAAACCATGGGACCAAATCCTGAGTAGTAGCCAATACATGTTCATCTGGGAATGCATCATCAATTTCAACATTTTCTCCTAATTCACACATAGATTCATCCTCCAATCTATACAAGTAGTCAGCAACTTGATTATCAGTCCCCTTTCTATCTTTTACCTCAAAATCAAACTCTTGCAGCAACAATACCCTTCTTATCAACCTTTGTTTTTTATCCATCTTTGCCATTAAATCTCACAAAGTAGAATGGTCAGTGTGCACTATGACCCTCTTGTCAAGAAAATAGGAGAAAAATTTCTCAAAAGCAAACACCACCGCAGTTAGTTCATGTTCAGTTATCGTGTAGTTCTTTTGGGCTTCATTCAGGGCTTTATTCGCATAGTAGATAGGGTGAAGGATTTTATACATTCTTTGTCCCAATACCACACCAAGTGCAACCCCATTCGCATCACGCATAAACTAAAATGGATCACACCAACTTCTCTTTCTAATCTCCGAATGCTTTCAGAAAGGATTTATTGAAAGAGAACTTACAATCCTTTTTGAGCATTTTGCACAAAGGATGTGCAATCTTTGAAAAATCTTTAATAAACCTCCGATAAAAATCGGCATGTCCAAGGAAACTTCTCACAGCCTTGACAGAAATGGGTGGAGGAAGCTTCTCTATCACCTGCACTTTGGTTCATCAACCTCTATACCCTTTTTTGAGATGCGATCACCCAACACTATAACTTCTTTTACCATAAAATGACATTTCTCCATATTTAGAACCAAATTACTTTCCTCACAACTCATAAGCACCTCATCCAAATTACTCAAGCATCGATCAAATGAGTATACAACTACAGATATCATCCATGAACACCTCAATAGTGTCCTCCACCATATCAAAAAATATCAACATCATACATCGTTGGAAAGTAGACAATGCATTATATAACCTAAACGACATCATTTTAAACGCAAAAGTCTGATAGGGAAAAGTGAATGTGGTCTTATCTTGATCTTCTAGAGCGATAGAAATATAGTTATAGCCCTAATAGCCATCAAGAAAACAATACCAACCCTTACCTGCAAATCTACCTAATATATGATCCATGAAAGGCATGGGGAAATGGTCCTTCTCAGTCCAAGCATTTAACTTTCGGTAGTCCATGCAAACTCTCCAACCGGTCACTGGTCGCGTCAGAACAAGCTCGTTTCTCTCATTATGTACCACAATCATCTCGCTCTTTTTAGGCACACACTGAACGTGAAGCACTCAACTATTGTTCGCAATAGGGTAAATGACTCCAGCATCCAACCACTTGATGATTTCCTCTTTCAGTACTTCTTGCATAAGTAGATTCAACCTTATTTGATGTTCAATACTCAGTTTATGATCCTTCATGAGTTAGATTTGTGGGAACAAATACCAAGAGGGATCCCAATAATATCCGCAATAGTCTAACCAATTGCTCACTTAAATCTCTTCAATATCGCCACTAAGAATTCTACTTTTTGTCCATTCAAATCTGCTGTAATTATCACCGATAAAGTGTCATCACTACCCAAGAACACATACCTTAGATGAGATGGTAGAACCTTAAGCTCTAATTTTGGAGCCTCCTCAAAAGATTGTTTCATGGGTGGAGACTCGCGATGATTCATATCCAACTCTAATTTCTTCGGCTTTGATCGATATTCATTTCATTCAAGTGCAACCACCAAAGAATCATAATCTTCAATACCATCACTGTAAAAATTCATGATGACTACCGCTATGGCCTCGACACCTAGTGAATCTTCAATTTGCACTTCACATACACTCTCAACCCTATAGGATATCGCAGATACCGTTTGGAGCTCATCGCTCTACTTCATGGACCTATAGATATTGAAAGTTGCTTCTTCATTGTTCAACCTAAATTTCATTTGCCTTTATCCATATAGACTAATGCACGGCTAGTGGCAAGGAATAGTATTCCTAGAATAATGGGGACCTCAAAGCCAACCTCATAGTCAAGAATCACAAAATTGGCCGAAAATATGAACGAAGGACTCCACTTTTACAAGTACAACATGGAGTATCCTTATGGTCCTCTTCACGGCTCAATCGGCCATTAGTAACCGCATCGTAGTAGGTTTTGGGTCTCCCATGCCTAACTTTTTATAACTGATGGCATGAGATTTTTGCTCGCACTAAGATCATATAAAGCCTAAGTAAAATGGCGCAGCCCTATAGAATATGGGATAGTTAAGGCGTCCGAATCCTCTTTTTTCTACACAAGATACCTTGTAGCAATAGCACTACAATGTTGCATTCTGTCATCATCCTCAAATCTCACTCACCTTTTTTTTCACCATATTTTTCATAAACTTAGCATATCCGAGAATTTCCTCCAAATCTTCTATCAACGGAATATTGATGGAAAGTTGTTTCAGCATAATTATAAATTAGTGATATTTACCATTTTCTATTTTCTTTACCGAACTCTATGGAAACGGTGGTAGAGGTCTAGGAATGAGGACTACTTTCTCAGATGCTTTCGCTTCTTTTGTTGTTGTGTCCTCCAACTCTCCACTAGCTTCTAATACATCTTCTTCCTTGCTCTTATCATTTTCGACTAAATACGACATAGGTGGATCAATTGTATGCTTAGCTCCTCGAGTAGTGACTGTAATGTGTGCCCATCATTAATAGTTGTATAGTTTGTGGCTTGATAGGGTGATACTTCTGTTCAACTGATTTGAGATTTATTTCTTGATCGTCGCAAGTCATTCGAACAAGCTGAAATTTTGATGCCTCATTTTGTCTGAAGTCCTAAGTCCCCCTGCCTTTGTCGTTGATGTTTCGTTATTTTGACATAATCAAATTGTCCTATTTGTGTTCTTTAGCGACTTGGTTCTTTACTAAGTGGTGTTGTTATTGGTTAGTTTCCCCTTTTTATAATAGAGTACGTATTTTGTTTGTTTTATTTAGTATTGTTTTGCCGTTCAAATTCGAAAGTGTTTGTTAAAATTTTGCATTGTTCCTCGACTCATGGGGATGTTGTCTTGAAAGTTCGTTTGTTGTGCAGTAGCTTTAGTAAGTGTTTAAAGAGTTTGCTTTGGTTTGGGCTTTCATCGCATTTTATGAAAGTAAGCATTTTGGTTTGAATATTATGGTCTTGTGAGAATAGTAACGCTACAGTATTGTTATTTCTTTGTGTTTTGAAGTAGGTGACATCTTTTGCGAAAAACTTGGATTAAAACTTTTGTCCTTGTCAAGTTTTGTTCTTATATTATTTAACACCGTAATTTTAATTAGCATGCTTAGTAGCTTAAAATTTGTTTTCTGCTAGGATGAGTTTGAAGTGTCTCATAGGTATTGAAACATTTTATTTTTTTCTCATACTTGTAAAGCCTTAAATAGTGTAGCCTTGCCCCCCCCCCCCCCAATTGTTGCCATGATTTAGTTGGATTGTTGTTCTCATAAAGCTTTTCTTTTGGACATTTCTCTTTCTGTTAAAATTGTTGTTGGAATTTGGTAAAAAATTGAGTATAATTCATATTATACTCACATATGTACTATGGCAGTTCATTATTCGGTCATGCAGCTATGTATTTTAAATTAATATTAAGCATTTAGAAAGAAATGTTCGCTAATGCACTTCTTATTTTATCTGTTGCATGTGAGACACGTTAAAGTTCATTCCCAATTCTCGTATGTTCCTTAGCCTCCTTGGAGAGCCGTAATGGCTTAATCCCATCTTCACCGAGTCGATAAGTCATTTATTCGACGAACAAGTCCCAAAGAGAAAGAAATCAAAGTGGCAAAGTTGAAGAAGTCGAGGCAAAAAGTCTGCTTTTTATTTTTTTTTTTAAATATTGTATTTTGTTATTTTTTGGCCTAAGCCTTTTGCATTGTTATATTTTACTTGTTTAGGACAGGTACGATCAAAATTAGACCTAAGGCCTAAAAATAGAAAATGGGTCCAGTTACCGATCCAGGTGGACAGAAACCGGGGTTGGACCCAACTCTACCCTCCTCTCTCTCTCCCTTTTCTTTATCGTTTACCTGGTAGTTAATACTTGCTGTTAGTTTAGGGTTAAAAGATCTGATCTCCCACAAGAAGCCTTTATGTTTTAATTATCTTAACTAAATTGATCGCCTTTAAATAGACTTAAAAATGATAATAAATAAATTTTTCAAGCAAACTACTCACTTAGATAATAAATTAATATTTTAATTTTCAAAACAACTCTAAATATCTCTTTAGCTCAATTTTAAGATAAACATTTTTTAGCCAAATAAGTTAGTTGCTGGATAATCACGAGTTAGTGAATATTTTAGGTGCCGTAAAAACCTTCCAAAAATATAATAGGAATCCCCTAACCCCCTTATATATTTTTCAACCGGTTTCCTATTAATCGATTGAAAAAAATAGTTTTTTTATTTTTCTTCAAAAAATTAAATAGCGATTCTCTAAAAAACTATAAAACTTATATAAAAATATTTTTTTTCTGAAATGAATAAAACAAAAATGGCAAATCTGCTGGGGACTTGAGGATTCTAACCTTAAAACTAACGTGTTTTGGCAATGTGGAATTAACTATTTATTTGCTTACTTGTTGCTTAATTGAATTGTTGCATTTTTCATGACATTTTTCCGCCAAGCGGCAAATAGTTGCATTAGGATAAAGGGAGTTACGTGGCTTACTACGACTCTTTTTTAGAAACATACCAAGCCTTCATTTGGAAGTAACAAATGAATAGTTGGCTTGCGGTCATCCAACATCGTTTGTTAGCTTCACCCTGTCGTCTGTCCGACTGAAGTAACCATCACTTTGAAGCTAATTCTAGTAAGCCTAAGATAGAGCGAGACCAAAACTGAATCTAAGCATTAGCCTAAGAAGACTTAATACCCAAGGCATATTAAGTCCATTAGTTGAAACATCCAAAATCATGACCAACGTCTCCGACCTCATGACATATCAGTTTGCTTGACATTTTAATTATGTACACGTGGAAACCAAATATGGGGTGGGTAAACTTAACTGTGTTTCTTTTTTGTAGGTATGAATCACTTTCCAAGATTCGACATGGTCGTAAAAGCACCATTTTTACTCAAAATATGGTTTGATAACCTTGACGGAAATCGTAGAAGAGCCATAACAAGTATGTGGGCACCCTAACCGAGTTAATCAACATGACGGGTTGGCTTGAGCTAAATGAAGTCCTCACAGGTTATTGGGACGACAAAAAAATGATGTTTCGATTCGTAATTGTGGAAATCACCCCGACAATCGAGGAACTTTGAGACTGCATTGACAGATTAGGTACAGGGCTAGAAACAAAATTGAGAAAGCAAGAGTACATCCTAATCCCAAACAAACCTCCGTCAAAGATATCGCAGACTGTTCGGGTTAAGAAAAAATTACACTTACTGGTACCGAGAAGCTAGAGTATCGTTCAGAGATCTCTACGTCAAATTTGGATACGCGAGCTTCTATGCAATTTATAACCAAGAGTTCAAAATTACCTGCAGAGAATGGAATGTGATCCGACCCTTGATATTTGTCGTCTCATTATTGGGAACAATGATCTTTTCAAACGGCTCGATCTTGAGTATCTACACTCGAGTGATAATGCTTGCACACACGTTGTTCAAAGGTTTTAAGAATCAAGGACAAGTAAAATATTATCCCATCGCTCCAGTCATAGTCTCTGACATTTATTGAGCCCTAGGAAAGTGTAAAGGGGACATCGTTACTTTCAAGGATGTAACCTGCTCCTTTAGTGGTGGATCCTTAGTCATTTAGAAAAAGGGCACGAGACTCAGGAGTTACATACCTTAGATAATAATAACACTCTCAAAGATTTGAACGATATGTTGTTTTGGGCAAATCTGGAGAATAAAAGGACTAGGAAAAGATGGGCTCATATTTTTTCCGAACTAAGAAAAGAAGATCCCCAATGGTTGCTCGAATTGCTTCTTCTTGAGGGAGGACGTCATAGTGGGGCAAACAGAACTCGTACTTCCACTGCCGGGTATTTGGAGAATCCATTCTTACGCACTCTTCCAAGTCCTAAGACAATTTGTGAGGAGGCAAACAATGCCTCGAGAGGCGTACTTGTTAGGATCGAATTCACGCACACACACTAGGTGAATGAAGAACACAAGAACTTTCAAGAGAAAGAGATGAGAGATCTAGAGAGAGAAAGAGAAAACCCAATATTTTGTGGTAACACCCCGTGAGTAAACTTCCACGGCGGTGAGGTATATTTATATTAATAAAATCAGAGTATTTTTGGTTACAGAGAATAAATAGGAAAGCCTAAAATAGAGAATAAATAGGAAAGCCTAAAATAGAGAATAAATAGGAAAGCCTAAAATTAATGAGGCTCCACTACCTAACAATTCTCCCACTTGGAGACTGACTCAGTCATCCAAAAAATACATTCTCAAAAAAAATCTCTTCATCATCAACATCTTTACTGCACCGCAACATCTATAGCAACAACTACAGAAAACCAACCGAGGTTTTACATAACCTCAGTTTCCCAATATCAACACATTTCATCAACATGTCTGTCGGGTTCTTTGCACCCTCTATCTTCTCCAAGCACATATCACCATCCTCCACTGCCTGGGAGTGAAATTGTATCGCCTTCTAATGTGCTTTGTCTTCGAATAATAGACTGGATTTTTCACCAACTGTATGGCACTCTGACTATCTGAGTAAAGAATCTTTTCGCTCTGCTTCTTGCCCAATTCCTCAAGATAATCTGCCAGCCATATCATATCTTTCCCAGCTTCAGCTATTGCCACATACTCAGCTTCAGTAGATGAAAGAGAAACACACTTCTGAAGCCTGGACATCCAACTCACTGCTGTTCCACCTATGGTGTAAATGTACCCGGATGTACTCTTGCTCGAGTCAACATCCCTACTAAGATCAGCATCCACAAAACCCTGTAGAGTCACCTTGCCTTTGCCAAAACAAAGTGAAGTACTGCATGTACCTCTCAGATATCTCAGAAGCAACTTCACAGCTTCCCAACGCTCTTTCGTGACATGTCCCTGCTAACAACTCCCACTGCATGTGCTATATTAGGTCTAGTGCAGACCATAGCATACATCAAACTACCAACTGCTGAAGCATATGGAACAAGTGCCATGTGATCACGCTCCTCGGCAGTCTTGGGTGACTGCTCCTTTGACAATTTAAATTGATTTGCCAATGGATTAGTCATGGGTTTAGCATCATTAACCCTGAATCTACTCAGTACCTTCTTAATGTACAACTCCTGAGATAGATTTAAAGTGCCAGCAGATCTATCCCGAGAAATCTTCATCCCCAAAATTTGTTTTGTTGGACCCAAATCTTTCATCTCAAATGTTGTAGACAACCTTGTCTTCAGATTGTTAATCTCCCTCGTACTAGATCCTGCAATCAACATATCATCCACATACAAGAGTAGAAAGACATATGAATCAGTGTATTTCTTGAAGTAACCACAAGGATCCTTTTCGGCATTGCATAATCCACTCTTGGTCAAGAAGGAGTCAAACTTCTTGTACCAATGCCTTGGTGCTTGCTTTAGTCCATACAAGCTCCTGGTGAGCTTGCACACCATGTGTTCCTTGCCTGGAACCACAAATCCTTCTAGTTGCTGCATATAGATATCTTTGTCCAGATCTCCATGTAAAAATGTTGTTTTTATATCCATTTGCTCTAGATGCAAATTCTGTGATGCAACAACACTCAACAGAATTCAAATAGAGGTTAACTTCACAACAGGAGAGAGTATTTCAGCATAATCAATACCTTTCCTTTGTCAATATCCTTTAACCACTAAACGAGCCTTGAACCTTCTTTTGCCATCTGGTTCAGTCTCGATTCTAAACACCCACTTGTTAAGCAAAGCTCTCTTCCCTGCAGGTAGCTCAGTCAACACCCATATGTCGTTCTTCTCAAGTGACCTCATCTCATCATCCATGGATTGCTCCTACTTGATCGAATCCTCCACCTGTAGGGCCTCATCAAAAGACTCTTGTTCCCCCTCATCATTCAGCAATAGATAGTGTAATGAAGGTGAATACCTATCTGGTGCCCTGATGGATCTGGATGATCTCCTTAACACCTGCTCAGGTGTAACTTAATCCACTTCATATTCTTCACTAGGAGTTGGTTGAGTATCTGCTTCGACATCTCTGGGGTTACTCTTCTCCAACTCAACCTCAACTCCCACTTGCTTTGTAATCTCTAGAACCTTCTGCTCTTTGTCCTTGTACAGGACAGACTCATCAAATGTCACGTCACAATGTCTCAGGATCTTTCTGTTCTTGTCATCCCAAAACCTGTAACCAAACAAATCAGAACCATATCCTATGAAGTAACACTTCACAGCCTTGGCATCAAGCTTGTGTCTCTTTTCTGGATCAACATGAACATAATCAGTGCAACCAAAAGTCCTCAAGTGTGAGTACTTGAGTTCTTTTCCTGTCCACACCACCTCTAGAATCATGAACCCTAAAGGAACTGATGGTCCCCTGTTTATCAAATATACAGCTGTGCTCACAGGATCCGCCCAAAGTATTTTGGGCAGCCCACAGTCTATCCTAATACTCCTTGCACGCTCATTCAATGTTCTGTTCATCCTCTCAGCAATTCCATTCTGCCTCTCCTTACCAGGAACTGTTCTCATCAATCTGATTCCCTCAGCTGCACAGAAGTCCTTGAACATTGATTTTTCATACTCTCCTCCATTGTCAGATCTTAGGCATTTGACTTTCAAACCGGTCTTGTTCTCAACTTCAGCTTTCCACTTCTTGAAAGTTGCAAACACATCTGACTTATGCTTCAAGAAGTAAACCCATACCTTCCTGCTGAAATCATCAATAAAGGTAACATAGAATCTGGATCCTCCAAGTGATGATACTGGAGATGGTCCCCAAACATCTGTATGGACCATTTCCAACTGCACTTTCTTTGGCTCTCAAGGAATCTTTGTGAAGCTTACTTTTTTCTGTTTGCCCATAACACAGCTCTCGCAAAGACCCATATCCACAGACTTCTGACCCTCTATTGCTCCTATTGCAACCAGCATCTTCATTTCTTTAGCACTCATGTGTCCAAGTCTGTTGTGTCACAGACATGAACCAGAAGCACCTTCAACAACAGCGGCCATGTTTATACACCCTGCAGTGGTGTACAAGGTTCCAGATTTGGTGCCACGAGCTACTACCATAGCACCTTTCACGATCTTCCATGAACCTTTCCCAAACTCTGCTGCATATCCCGTGCTATCCAACTGACCAACAGAGATCAGATTTTTCTTGATCCCAGGAATATATCTGACATCCTCCAATGTCCATTGGTTTCCCGAGGTGGTCTTTGTGCAAACATCCCCCTTTCCTTCAATCTCTAAGGCTTTATTCTCAGCAAGATATACTTTTCCAAAATTTCTAGATTTGAAATTTTGAAACAACTCCTTGCTTGGAGACGAATGGAAAGATGCACCAGAATCCAAAATCCATGATTCAACCGGGCTGTTCACACTAAGGATTAGAGCATCCCCAATGTCCTCTGCTGAATTTACACAATCATTGTAATCTCCAAATTTATGATTCTGTTTCTTCTTTGGCTTTGTATTGTTCGTCCGAAAGTGCCCTTTTTCTCCACAGTTCCAACAAATCACATTTGATCTATTCGGGGATTTTCCTGGATTCTTTGATTTTGATCGACCATGTTGATTTTGGCCTTTCGCCTTACTTCTCCCCCTTCGATCAACGCTGAGAGCACTTCCCGATGAATCTCCCACTTCTCGTTTGCGAATACTTTCGCTAAGAATAACATCACGAATTTCATCAAACTTCAGTTTCTCAGATCCACGGGAACTACTAATCGTAGCAACAATAGTATCCCAAGACTCGGGCATAGATGACATCAAAATCAACGCCTTAATTTCATCTTTGAAATTAATATCCACAGAATTGAGTTGACTCATAATCATATTGAACTCGTTTATATGATAAGAAACAGATCTACTTTCAGACATTAGTAAATTGAACAATCTACGCATCAAATATACCTTGTTCATAGCCGATGGTTTTTCATACATATTTGATAGTGGCTTCAACAGACCGGACGTAGTCTTCTCCTTCACGATGTTGAATGCCACGTTTCTTGACAAAGTCAACCGGATCAACCCTAGAGTCTGGCGATCCTTGAGTTTCCACTTCTCCTCCGTCAAGGATTTCGGCTTCACCCCGGTCAACGGTTCGTGAAGATCTTTCTGGTACAGATAATCTTTGATCTGCATCTTTCAGAAATTGCAATCGGATCCATCAAACTTCTCGATTCCAAGCTTCGAACTATCCATCTTCTGTGATCGTGTTGAATATCCTTAGCTCTGATACTAGTTTTTAGGATCGAATTCACGCACACACACTATATGAATGAAGAACACAAGAACTTTCAAGGGAAAGAGATGAGAGATCTAGAGAGAGAAAGAGAAAACACAATATTTCGTGGTAACACCCCGTGAGTAAACTTCCACCCCTGTGAGGTATATTTATATTAATAAAATTAGAGTATTTTTGGTTATAGAGAATAAATAGGAAAGCCTAAAATAGAGAATAAATAGGAAAGCCTAAAATTAATCAGGCTCAACTACCTAACAGTACGATGGCGCCTATTTGTATGACATTGGGTATTATAGAGTGGATGACACTTTAGTAAAGCTGAGGGAATGGAAAGGGGCCAAGCGAATATAGAAAGACACCATTGCCCCAGATCGGTTTGACACTGGATATAGTGAAACTTATAATGTTTGGCTAAAAAATAACATACAAAGTGTCTTCTCTCCAGTCCTGAACAATTGTCACAGTGTGGAAGACAAAGAAGTCAAAGCTGTGATCGAGTTACAATAGGTAAAACGGGAAGCACGAGAAATGTACTCCAAGTTTATTGAAAATCAAGATGCTCTTGAGAAGACCACTCAGGAATTGGAATGGCTGAGACGTCGTTTTGATAAATTTGACTCATAGGTCAAAGAGAAGATAGGGGGGATGCAATACGAGGATTAGTATGAAAAAGAAAGCCTAAGCGGGGGTTATCTATTCATACTACGGTGCATGTTTCAGAAGTACAAGACTCAGGAAAGCAGTGGAGGAGAAGGGCCCTCAGGGACAGCATACTGGACTTCGCCCCTGCGTGGGTTTTTTCTATATGTATTTCTGTCATTACCGTAAATTTAAATGGCCTCTGCATGGGTCTGTCACTTTTGGTACTTTGTTCTGTACTTTTCTCCATTTATTCCCCTTGTGAACATTAACTATTCATATGTGAAATTTACTTGGGAGTAATTAACTGGTTTAATTCCACGCGTACATCATTAGGATGCGCTAGTCCTACCCTTGGAACAAAAGGGTCCACTATATGTTTAAGATGTTATACATATGTGTTTTTAACTATTTATGTGATATGTTTTTTTGAACGAGGACATCACAAACCAACTCCTTGCCAGAGATCCCCAAAATATACAAGTCACTACTACAAAGTCTGTCCAAGTTTTTTCGAGTCTTAAGTATCCCAATAAAAAGCAAATATTATCACCAAATCTTAAAAAATTACTCTACCATCTCAGAAAGGGTGAGATCACAGCTATGGACAAAGGAAAGGGTATCCAGACTGAATCAACCAAAAAGGAGATGGTCGACATAAGGAAGTAGTGGGGAAAGCGCCTATATAATATATTGTTTCCTGCTAAGAACCCCGAGATAGAGAGCATTGAAGAAAGTTATGAGGAAGAGCTTACCCGCAAACCATATCTCGAGGGACTTCTGGTAGAGTGGGACCAGAAAAATCACTCTCGAAGCATACCCACAAGGATATCGGACAAGGATGGAAGCCATTTCGTGCACCCTCATTTTTGAGAATTATTGGTCTAGGCGTATATTGAGGCCCATCGAAAGAGCATCTTCTTAAGAGGAATCAGGGGACCTCCGCAAGACTTATGAGTGTCATGCCAACCAGAAAGGGCACACGATAGAAGAGTACATAGAGTGTAAGAATATAGTCCTCCATTTGCTCGATATGGACAGTACCGTGAATAGTTTGGGAAGACGATGTCATCATTGCATGTGATGAAAGGCGGCTCGACATAACAGTCACTGAGAGGACTATATTTTACCATTTCTCATTCACTCCTTTTAAGAAAACAGTGTTGGAGTTCTATTCAGAATTGGTTCGAAATGGAGTCTTCACCCCTTTATACAAGGACGTACATGTGTTGTATTCCCTTTGGTTTGAAGTTCGACAAACGTTGCCCCTATCACAACGCCACAGACAATAGCATGGAAAAGTGTCTTGTCTTCCACCAGACGTAGAATATCTCATCAACATAGGAAAGATTCAGGTTGAGTCTGTTCCCCGTGGTTGATTCTACAACAAGAAGAAGAACGACTGAAATGGGGCCACTAATTATACATTTAAATCTTTGTTGTTATTTTTCAATTTCCTTGTAATCGTAATGAATGAATGAATGAAAAATAAGTATTTCCTTTATTCGAACTACGTAGGTCCTGAATTCTCCTTGTGAGATACGTAGGCAGCCTTTCAAGGCCCCGCCCTATCCTTTGAAATTTTCATTCTCCCCCTTTCATGCTACAAGGAAATGTGAGGCTCAAATCAATGGACGACAAAGAGATGCAACAAAAGACCTTGTCTCAACATGATCTAACCTTTCTGAGATAGTGTCTAACAAAAAAAAAGCAAGCTCGTGCTTGTTCAAAGATAGTTTCCCTTTACTCGTGGGCTAACATGTCCTTAAACAAAGCAACTTTGTGTGTTTATCTGCTCTCTATGTGATATCCTGCATTTTGTATTCTGAACTTAAACTGACAAATCTACCTTTGAGTTGTTTTCCTCCACAGGTACTTTGAAATTGGTCTGTGTTGATTTAAGATGGCAATCATCCCTACTTCACTAGATCTAAAGGGCCCGCATATTTCTTTCCAGACAAGATTTAGACAAGGGAAAAGCAGTAATAGGGGACAACAACGAGGAAATTCGTCATACTGACGTTGCGGTTGCTCAACCCACCACAACGGATCAGAATGAACTAATTATGCGATTAATGCAACAGAACACGGAGATGAGAGTGAAAATGCAAGGGAGATAAAATCTGCCTCCAACAGGTTTTACTGCTAACGCTGCAGATGGGACACCTCCTCTCTACTTCCCCTCTTCAAACATGGATCAAGCTCAGAATTTGCCGTCTACTCTTGCCCAAAATCCCTCGGTCATCAATTTGACAACCCAAAATCCTCAGTATGCCTCCACCTACTACCATAATTCACCACCTCCTCAAAATAACCATTCCCAAATACCACCTAATCCTCAAAATACCCACCATCAAACCGCTCCACCACTGCAAAACCAGAATCAAAGCCAAAACCAAAACGCATTTCACACCCAAACTCCTCACCACCACCACCACCAAAATACTAACCCCAAACCTATCCGTAAACATACCAAAACAGAATGCCCAAAGTCCCTCCGTAGCTCCACCTCTACCCAGAAAAACCATCTTTTAAATTCCCATTCGTAATGAGCAGGATGTGAACGGTTTTGAGCTCGACCATTATGAGGAGCAGGAAAGAGACTGGAAGTTGAAAGAAGAGGCCGCCAAATAGACATAAAGGAAGAGATTCGAAAAGCAATGAAGGAATTTAAGTGCATTCTTGACGTTGGAGTTGGTAGAGATGAAATTGTCTTAATGGACCTCCAAGAAGGGTCCTAGGTGCCAATGTTTGATACTTTTGAAGAAAAAAGGAATCCCTTAGTGCATCTAAGGGCCTACTATGACCGGCTCGCAGGAGTTGGTAGAGATGCAATTGTCTTAATGTGGCTTTTTAGCCAAAGTTTGAGTGGGGAAGCTTTGGAATGGTTTACATCTCACGAGATCAGACAGTAATCCAGCTGGAATACTTTGGATAAGGATTTCGTCGAACGATTTGCCTACAAAGTAGAAATCACCTGTAATAGTTACTCCTTAGAAAAGATGAACAAAAAGTCCAACGAACGCTACAGAGAGTTTTTGCATAGATGGCAAAAGGAAGCAGCTAGAGTGCGGCCTCCTATGTCCGAAAAGGAGATAGTTGAAGTGTTTGTGCGAGTGAAAGAGCCCGAATACTATGATAGAATCATATTGCTCGTTGGAGCAAAATTTTGTGAGATAGTCAAAGTTGGTGAGACTGTTGAAGATGGATTGAAAACCAGGAAGATTGCCCGTGTTGCCGCGTCAGCTGGATCATCGGGTTTGTTGAAGAATAAAAAAGAAGACATTTGTGTTGTCTCTTACGATGGGAGGAAGACCCCCAGAAGATCATCATCCTACCAAGTTCTCCCTCGACCTTCCCATAATTCTTACCAGGCTTGCTACACGCAATATAGTTATCCAAATACTCCTCCTCCTATCTACAAAAATGCTACCTCCACATACCCAAATTCCCTCCTCCAAATTATCAAAATCCATCTCCTGTTACCAAAACTCTCCCCCACTTTACCAAATTCCATCCCATCTTACCAAAGTGTTGCTCCCAACGGTGCCAATGTCCAGTCAAATTACAAACCACCCCCACCAGTATATCAAGTCCAATCTCCAGTGTACCAAAATACCCCCACGAACTACCAATCTCTATCACAAAACTACCACACAAATCCTTATATAAGAAACCAAACTTCCCGTCCAAATACCCGAAATTATCAATAGACGCCTCCTCCCCAAAAAGGCAGCTATGATCCCCTTTGACCCAAATTCGAGAAAAAGGCCCCAGAAACTTTACCGTGCTCGCTGAAAGCCGAACAAAGTTGTACGAGCGACTGGCTGCGACCAGAAACATTCACCCGGTGAGGCCTAAGCCGGTGGATACAAGTTCTAAATTCTAGATACCCGGTCAAAGATGTGCCTACCACACCAACGGCGTTGGACATGATACTGAGAATTGTATAAACCTCAAATACAAGAATCAAGATCTGATCTATCAAGAAGTAGTTTCTCTTCAAACAGTTGTGCCAATTTCAACACCATCCTTTGACAAATCATGGAGACGTCAATATGATAGATATGGATGATAACTACTGCACGACTAAGGTGATAACTCCAATTGTCCATGATGAGTTTGAAAGGGTTGCGGCTTCGCTTAGAATTAACAAGAAAAAAGAGTTCGTGATATTGACACCCACAAAGGTTGTTGCCTTAGTGCCATTCAAAGCTCCTTCTAGGTCAAAGTTTGTGATTGAAACCGCAACTGCTCAGGGTATGACGCGATCTGGGAGGTGTTATACTTCGAAGAGTTGGCTTTTGGAGGACAGAAGTAGTATCAAAGGAAAAAGCCGATAAGTGAGGGTGAAGCGGAGAAATTTTGGAGAATGATTTAGCCAAAGGACTACTGGATTATTAAGCATTTGATGAAAACTCCAACTTAGATTTTCGTGTGGGCCCTATTGATGAGCTCCCAGCTACATAGGCAGGCCTTGATGAAGGCCGTAGACAACTCATATGTGCCTGTGGGAACAATCAGTGATAATGCAGCGGCTATGATCAATCAAGTTATCAAAGGGAATCATATTAGCTTTTGTGACGAATAAATGTCCTTTAAAGGGAGGTTGTATAACAAGGAACTACATGTCACTGTTATATGCCGTGAAAGGTTCATAAATCGTGTCTTGGTGGATGATGGGTCTGGTCTCAACATTTTCTCACTGTCGACTCTAAGGCAGTTAAGGTTTGACTTAGGGAAGCTGGTACAAAACCAATTCAATGTAAGAGCCTATGGCGGAGTACAGAGAGACACATTGGGAGAGGTGAATCATGTCATTCAAATGGGTCCGGCACAGTTCACTGCACAGTTTCAAATCTTGGACATTGACACCAACTATAACCTTCTTTAGGGAAGGCCTTTCATCCATATGACTGGATTTGTGCTTTCTACTTTTCACCAGATGATGAAGCTCATCTAGAAGGACGAAGAATTGGTTATTTATAGCAACGGCAGTCACTCCGGAAGGCAGACGCCCATTATTGATGAACTTTTGCAAGGTACCAATTTTTACACAGTGGAGCTGGTAAATGCCACTGGTGATGATTTAGCCCTACAGTCTCCTATGCCTGCCGTGTATAAGATTATTGCCACTGTGATGCTGTAGAATCGGTTTGAACCATGTTTCAGATTGGGAAGGAATTTCCAAAAAATTATTAAGCCTATTCCAGTCCCCGTCAAAGGAGAAAAATATGGTTTGGGATACGTCCCCACATATAATGAGATGAAGATGAAGAGGAACAGTTATCAAGCATTGGCCAAGCCGATCCCACATTTGTATCAATCATTTCCAGTCTGGTAGCACGCCTATCGTGATGGTCTCGGGAAGGAATTTGTGGCCTTTGAAGATATCGATGTTGTCACAGAGGACGAGGTGGAGCTAGATTGTATCTGTGCGATCCTGTAGAACAGCAGTAGAATTAGACTTCCATGCCAATCCTGATTCCCCGATCAACTTAGTAGAAGGACATTTTTTATGCATATTTTGAAAATTGGTGGTGGTCCAGAAGAGGCCCGGATCCACCATTCTTCATTTTTCTTAATCGCTTGAATTTTTAAATTCCCCCGTGATGTTTAAAAAGGCGACATGGCCCTTTACCATGGCAAAAATTTGCATTATTTCCATTTTGAATAAAGCCTCTTTTATTGAAAACTTACCTATTTAATTATTTGCTATAATTTGCTTTCCTAAATTTGTCTGTTTATCGTTTCAGTAGCATTAATTTAAAACCTACAATGTCATTTCATGTCACGAGTTTAATGAATAGAATGAGTTAGGTGATGACGATGGTGAAGGATATGAAGAAGAAACTAAAGTACCAGAATATATTACTAAAAAATTTTGGTAGTTTGAAAATAATCATAAGCCAAATTTGGAAGAAACTAAAAAGGAGACCAAGAGTCTGTTAAAGGAAGCTCAAATAAAGGATCTGATTCATTTGCTTGCTGAACACATTGATGTGTTCATCAAGGAGGTTAGCTACATGCTAGGGTTAAGTACAAATATGGTGTCTCAAAAATTCACGATCAATCCAGGGTTCAGTCCAGTGAAACAGAAATCTCGGAAGTTCAAGCCTTAATTAAGTTTGAATGTTAAAAAACAGATCACCAAACAAATCGATTCTCAATTGATGAAAGAGACACAATACCCCACTTGGTTGGCCAATGTTGTTCCGGTTGCCAAGAAAGATGGGATGATCAGAATTTATGTCGACTACAAAGATATCAACAAAGCCATCCCAAAAGATAATTTTCCAGTGCCAAACATTCATATTCTAATCGATAATTGTGCTAAAAATGAAATGCAGTCATTTATGGATTGTTACGCTGGTTATCACCAGATTTTGATGTATGAAGAAGATGCAAAGAAGACAGTTTTTATTACGCCTTGCGATGTATATCATTACAGGTGATGTCATTTCGTCTCAAAAATGTTTGTTCTACTTATATGAGGGCTATCACAATCATATTTCACGACATGATTCAAAAGGAGATTGAGGTGTTTGTAGGCGACGTCATAGTCAAGTCCCGCAAGAGTTTTGATCACTTGACGCATTTAAAGTTCTTTGATAATCTGAACTTTTATAACTTGAAATTATATCCCGCTAAATGTGCTTTTGGGTTGCCAACCGGCAAGTTGTTGGGATTTATAGTCAGCAGAAGAGGCATTGAGCTCACCCTTCAAAGATTAAGGCAATTCAAGAGTTACCTCCTCTGAAGATTAAGAAGGAAGTGATGAGTTTCTTATGGAGGTTGAACTACATAAGTCGATTCATATCCCAATCAACTGCGGTGTGTGATCATATCTTCAAACTGTTGAAGAAAGATGCTTTGACAAAGTGGACTGAAGAGTGTCAGACTACTTTTTATGCTATCAAGAATTATTTGTCAAATCCACCGGTATTGGTTTCACTGTGAGAAAAGAGTCCATTGTTTCTGTATTTTTCCATCTCAGATAATCATTTGGATGCGTGCTTGGGTAGCATGACGAAACAGGGAAGAACGAGGGATCCATTTATTATATAATCAAGAAGTTCACCTCATACGAGTCTGATTATACTCTTTTGGAAAGAACGTGTTGTGCTTTGACCTGGATCACTCAAAAGTTTAGACATTATTTGTCTTCTTATACAACATACCTTATATCAAGGATAGACCCATTGAAGTACATTTTTTAGATAACGATGTCGATCAAAAAGTTGGCCAAATGGTAGATGCTTTTGAATGAATTTGATAATGTGTATGTAACTCAGAAGACTATAAAAGCACAGGCCTTGGCTGATCATCTTGCAGAAAATCCTGTTGATGGAGAGTATGAACAGCTCAAGACAGATTTTCACGATAAAGAAGTATCGTTTGTGGGTGAAGATATTTCTGAAATATATCCTGGATGGGGATTATTCTTTGATGGAGTGGAAAATCATCAAGGAAAAGGTATCGGAGCGGTCTTAGTATCAAAATTCGATCAGCACTATCATATGGCATCTAAGTTCCAGTTTAATTGCACGAACAATAGGAATGAATATGAAGATTGTATCGTCAGTTTAAAAATGGCCATTGACATGAATGTCCACGAGCTATTGGTTATTGGATATTCAGATTTATTAATTCATCAGGTTCAAGGAGAATGGGCTGTGAAGAACCGGAAGATCATGCCATATGTGCAATATATATAGAAGGTGTGCAAGAGATTATGTAAAATCGTATTCAGACAAACTCCCAGAAAGTAGAACGAGTTAGCTTATGATCTTGCCACCATCGCCTCAATAATTAAACATCCAGATACTGATTATATTGAACCTCTGGATACAGAGCTGAAAGAACATCCAGTCCATTGTTCACATGTCAAAGCAGAACCAGACGGTTTACCATGGTATTTTAAAATAAAGAAGTACTTAGAACCGAGAGTTATACTGAAGATGCCACATCGAACCAGAAAAATTCGATACATCGTATGGCCCTCAATTTTTCTAAGTAGAGAAATCATTTAAGGAGGACTCCAGATTTAGGTCTTATCAGATTTATTGATGATGTGAAGCTTATTGAACAAATATACGCCGGAGTTTGTGGCACGCACGTGAATGGACTCAATTTGGCAAGGAAGATCCTTTGAGTCGGTTAATTTTGGATGACTATGGAGCATGATTGTTGCAAGTTTGTGCAGAAATGTCATAAATGCCAAGTGAATGGTGATTTAATGCAAGTGCCTCTTCATGAGCTCAACGCTATGAGTTTACCTTGGCCATTTGTAGCTTAGGGCATGGATGTCATCGGTCCAATAGAGACAGACGCTTCTAATGGACACAGATTTATCTTGGTTGCCAATGATGATTTCTCCAAGTGGGTCGAAGCAGCCTCTTAGAAGTCGGTGACCAAGAAATTTGTAGTTGATTTTGTTCGTAACAATTTGATATGCAGGTTTGGAGTACTAGAATCCATCATTACTGATAATGGCATGAATCTCAACAGACACTTGATGAGAGATATATGTGAATAGCTTAAGATTACTCACCGAAACTCAACCGCTTATCCTCTCTAAATGAACGGAGCTGTAGAGGTCGCTAATAAGAATATACAGAAGATTTTGAGGAAAATGATTGACAATCACCGAGGATGGCATGAGATATTTCCATATTCTTTGTTGGGTTATCATACGACTGTTAGAACGTCGATTGGAGCCACTCCATACTTGCTAGTATATTGAACGAAAGCACTCATATCTGCCGAACTTGAGATACCATCTTTGAGAATCTTCCATGAAGTTGAGTTTAGTAATGTTGAATGGGTCAGCAAGCGGATCGATCAAGTAACCTTGATTTATGAGTAGAGAACAGTTGTCGTTTGTCATGGCCAACTATATAAACAGAGAATGATTCATGTTTTCCACAAGAGAGTCAAACAAAAATTTTTCAAATTGGTCAGTTGGTCCTGAAGTGCATTTTCCCCCATCAAGATGAGTACAAAGGAAAATTTACACCGTATTGACAAGGGCCTTACATGGTTCGCAAAATATTATCTAGAGGTGCCTTGGTCCTGTCGGAGATGGATGGCACCGCATGGCCAAAAGTGATCAACTCGGACGCTGTCAAGAGATATTACATGTGAAACTTTAGTTTGTATTTTTGTTGTTTCCTTGTAATCGTTCTATTTGCTTGTATTTGCTTTGTTTAAAATTTTATCCCTTTTGTAATGAACTACGTCTGACTAGAATTCTCGAGAACGAGATACGTAGGCGGCTTATGTCGGCCTCGGTCACCTCATTTATTCCCTTTAATATTTTATTGTATTTGAACTACTTTGGACCTGAATTCTCAAGAATTAGATACATAGGCAGCTTATGTCGGCTTCGGCCGGCTTATTTGTAAATTTTTTATTATTGTCAACCTTTGAGGGGGAACTGCATTTGGCCTGGTTCCTGCCTCAACGGGACGTAGGCGCCACAAGGGTTCGTTCATATCTGTAGTGAGATTTCTATTCCTCTTTACAATAGAAACTGGGATAGAATTTTTTAGAGTGACTCAAAAATTCTTGAGAAGAAGATTTTTCCTCAACAAGTCGAGACTGAAGCCTCTTTGGAGCTTTAACATGGTTTATTCGCAGTCTAGAGTGATTCTGAATACTCCTCAGCGAATAAACAAATAGACCTCTACGCATCAGACTTAAAGAAGTTCGCTAAGCCTGACATGACATGATACTTGGCAGTAACCTCTTTTCAAAATACTAATTTTTGAAATTTATTTTTCTCAAAATTTTCTCTTTTTGATTCATTTATTTTGGCATAAAATATTTTGTCTTATCTATAAATAGTCGAGAGATCAGAAAATCAACCAAAAAGAGCATGACAAGGAGCAGACAAATGAAGAAATTGACACATATCAGTTTTTTTTTAAAACTAACAATTTTTCTGTGGACGCATGTTTATAGGAAATATTTTATATTGTTTATATCAAAGATTGAAAGTGTTAATATTATTGTTTCATGCATTGCCCAACAACGAAGTCTATAATGGATATATAACTGTGTTCAAAGAAAAATCAAATGAAAATCTCGAGAAAGGCGTTCTACAGCTTTTTGTCAAGGATGTCATCTGCATCATATTACCAGACATGATAGTATTGCTACCCGGAGGGTCACTTTATTTGTGTTGTCGATTAAGATGATACACTACCTGGAGGATCATTTTAGTGTATTATCAATTAAGGCGATGTGATTATATAGAAGGCACCAAGAAGATCATTATGTGGCTCGATTGAAAAACTATCTTCATTTGGTACCAAAGATATTCATGCATCGTGGGAAGATATTCATGCCTCGCAAAAAATCATGCATCGCGAGAAGATATTCATGCATTTTAGGAAGATATTCAAGCCCCGTAGAAAATCAGGCATCGCATGAAGATATTTATGACCCACAGAAAATCAGGAATCGTGGGAAGATATTCATGCAGCATAGATATTCATGCCTCGCAGAAAATCATGCAACGCGAGAAGATATCGATGCATCGCGAGTCGATATTCATGCATCGCAGGAAGATGTTCATGCCCCAAAGAAAATCAGGCATTGTGGGTAGATATCCATGCCCCACAGGAATTCATGCCTCGCGGAAAATCATGCATTGCAAGTTAATATCCATGCATTTAGGAAATTCATGCATCGCGAGTTAATATTTATGCATCACGGGAAATCATGCATCACGGGTTAACATTCATGCATCATGGAAAATCATGCATCGCAAGTCGATATTCATGCATCGAGAAGATGTTCATGTATCGCGGGAAGATGTTCATGCCCCACAAAAAATTAGGCATCGTGGGAAGATATCCATGCCCCACAGAAAGTCATGCCTCGCAGAAAATCATGCATCGCGAGAAGATATTCATGTCTCGCAGAAAATCATGCATCGCGAAAAACCATGCATCTTGAGTATAATTCATATTATACTCACATATGCACTATGTCAGTTCATTATTTGGTTATGTATTTTAAATTTATGTTAAACATTTAGAAAGGAATTTTCGCTAATGCACTTCTTATTTTATATGTTGCATATGAGACTCGTTGGAGTTCATTCGAAATTAACGTAAGCTCCTTAGCCTCCTTGGTGAGCTGTAAAGGCTTAATCCCATCTCCACCGAGTCGATAAGTCATTTATTTGACGAACAGGTCTCAAAGTGAAAGAAATCGAAGTGGAAAAGTTGAAGAAGTCGATGCTAAAAAGCCTGCTTTTTGTTTTTTAAAAATATTATATTTTGTTACTTTTGTCCTAAGCGCTTTGCATTGTTATTATTTTACTAGTTTAGGATAGGTACGATCGAAATGAGGCCTAAGGCCTAAAAACAGAAAATGGGTCCAGATACAGGTCCTCTCTCTCTCTCTCTCTACTTTATCTTTTATCTACTGGTTGATACTTGCTATTAGTTTAAAGATCTGAATTCCCCGCAAGACACCTTTATGTTTTAACTATTTTAACTAAATCGATCGCCTTTAAATAGACTTAAAAATGATAATAAATAAATTTTGTGAGATAACTACTCACTTAGATTATAAATTAATATTTTAATTTTCAAAAGAACTCTAAATATCTCTTTATCTCAATTTTAAGTTAAACATTTTTAGCCAAATAAGTTAGTTGCCGGATAATCACGAGTTAGTGAATATTTTAGGTGTCGTAAAAACCTTCCTAAAATATAAACAGGAATTCCCAGACCCCACTTAAGTATTTTTCAACCGTTTTCCTGTTAATCGATTGAAAAAATAGTTTTTTATTTTTCTTTAAAAAATTAAGTGACGACTCTCTAAAAAAACTATAAAACTTACATAAAATATTTTTTCCGAAATGAATAAAACAAACTTCATATGTGTAACGACCTGTTTAGTCGTTTTGAGCAGCAGATTTTATTTCTAGAAAACTGGCTGAGGCGACGGACCCCACGACGGACCGTCATGGGCACGACGGACCGTCGCAGGGTCTCGTTTCAAAAAACTTAGAAATTATGAAATTTGGGTACTGAAATCGACTCTCTAAACTTCGTAACGGAATGGCAGGACGGACCGTCGTGGGTACGACGGACCGTCACAGACCCTTTAGTGAAAATTAAGTCTCTGAACTCAGTGACGACTTGGCAGGACGGACCGTCATAGGCGTGACGGGCCGTCACAGACTCTTTAACAAATTAGGGGTCTCTGAACTTTGTGACGGAGCAGCAGGACGGACCGTCGAAGGCACGACAGGCCGTCACAGACTGCGTAATCCCAGTCTGAGTCGGATTTCCTTAATTATTTTGAGGGACGTTTTTGACTATTCCTGCTTTAATTATAAAGTTAGGGGGTTAATGTTAATAAGTCTAATTACTTGGGGTTAAAAGAGGTAACCTTAAGTTAATTAGTGGGTTATTATTGCCATCTTTTATTCTTAATTATATACTAATTAGGGTAAAAGAAAGAGGGTTTGAATAAAGAAAATAGAAAGAACAAGAGAAAGAGAGAGAGAGAGAGAGTCGAACGAGAAAGAGGAGAAACGAAGAGAAATAAAGCTTGGGAAATTGCCTGCTTGATCACGAATCTTCGGTGGAGGTAGGTTATGGTTATTTCATGCTATTCGTAGTAAACTCTTAATAGCGAATGTTATGTATTGATAATATTGTAAGCCCTGCTATGTGCTTAATTGTATGCTTGCATGAATATGATTATGTAATTGTGAATAAATAAGCATGATGAAGCTATTGAATCCCAAATCTTGAAAAGAAACCCTAATCTAGTTTGTTAATGATGATGCCTTGGTATAAAAGAAGGCTTGATGAACGAAAGTGGTGAGATTAGGGGATCGGGTGCCACGTTTTGGTACGAGGATAGTATATGGGGGTCGGAGTGTCACGTTCCGACACCAGGATAGTATATGGATCGGGTGCCACGTTCCGATACCAGGATAGTATATGAGGATCGGAGTGTCACGTTCCGACACCAGGATAGTATATGGATCGGGTGCCACGTTCCGGTACAAGGATAGAATGAGGATCGGAGTGTTACGTTCCGACACCAGGATAGTATATGGATCGGGTGCCACGTTCCGGTACCAGGATAGAATGAGGATCGGAGTGTCACGTTCTGACACCAGGATAGTATATGGATTGGGTGCCACGTTCCGGTACCAGGATAGTATATGAGGATCGGAGTGTCACGTTCCGACACCAGGATAGTATATGGAGCGTAGTGTCACGTACCGACACGAGGGGAATAAAGATAATGAATCTTGAAATATGTTAATATACTCAATCTAATGAACTTAATTTCCATATGAGTATGATGAGGAGGCGTGAGTCCTCATTGATGTGCTTGGTGTTGTGACCAAGGGTTATGGTAATTGTAAATACTGCATGCTAAGGATATTAGTTGATTTAGGATGTTATCTGATATATACTGTTTTCTATTTTGAGTTGGCCGATGATATCTACTCAGTATCCGTGTTTTGTACTGACCCCTACTTTTATGTTTTCTTCTTTGTTAATTGTGGAGTGCAGCAAACGTGTCGTCGTCTTCGACTCAACAGTAATTCAAGCCAGTCTTTACTACATCGGAAATTCAGGGTGAGCTAATGCTTCTAGCTTGGACTGGATCTTCTTCTTCAAGTCCTGATGCCTTGAACTTCCGTCATGGACTAGCTTCTTATGTATTTTTAGCTTCTTAGACATTTTTAGTTAGTAATTTGATCGTAAATGTTCTTGTGATGATGACTTCCAGATTTTGGGAATAATAATAGTTTTGAGTTACAGAAGTTGATTATTGGTTTTATTAATGAGTTTAAGTCTTCCGCATTACTTTTTATTGATATTACATTGAAATGTTAAGGTTTAGATTGGTTGGTTCGCTCACATAGGAGGGTAAGTGTGGGTGCCAGTCGCGGTCCGGTTTTGGGTCGTGACAAACTTGGTATCAGAGCATTAGGTTCGTTGGTCTCATCACACAAGAACGAGTCTAGTAGAGTCTTAAGGAACGGTAGGGGGACGCCTTTACTTTTCTTCGAGAGGCTATAAGACTTTAGGAAAATTCCATTCTTTCTTTCTTTCGTGCTATTACTTGGATCCAATTGGTATCTAGGTGATACAAATTAGTATATGACCATCTTCACTCTATTTCGTAGATGGTTAGAACTAGAGCAACGACTGCGCCAACACCAACACCGGCAAGACAAGAAACGTCTGAGCCAGCCACTGGGGCTGTGGCTCGAGGAAGAGCAATGGCAAGAGGCCGTGGTAGAGGTCGTGGGAGGACGTCCTCTAGAGGAAGAGGACAAGTACCTAGCCCATCTGATACTAGGGCAGTGACTCCTCCACCGACTGAGGAGGTAGTAAGAGAGGGTGAGGAAGGGGAAAATGAGCAAGTACAGAATGAGGAATTACCACCCCAACCTACCCCAGAGATGATCAATCAGGTTCTGGCTTATCTTAGCGGGTTATTTGATCAGGGCCAGACACCCCCAGTGTTTTCTGCACCAGCACCTCAGGTTCCGGAGGTGCAACATGCGGCTACTATGGCTCCCTGTATGGATGCCTCATTGGAGATAGGCACGTTTCCTCGTCTGACTACGGGGCCCATAATGACAAATGATCAGCATGAACTTTTAAGTTAGTTCTTAAAATTGAAATCTCCAGTCTTCAAGGGTGCTGAATGTGAGGATGCCTACGATTTTTTGGTTGATTGTCATGAGCTACTACACAAGATGGGTATAGTAGAACGGTTTGGTGTTGAGTTTGTGACTTATCAGTTTCAAGGGAATGCCAAAATGTGGTGGCGATCACATGTTGAGTGTCAACCGACAGAGGCAACACCTATGACTTGGGCATCATTCTCTAGCTTGTTTATGGAGAAGTATATCCCGCGGACTTTGAGGGATAGGAAAAGAGATGAATTCTTAAGTCTGGAACAAGGTAGGATGTCGGTTACTGCTTATGAGGCTAGGTTTCGCGCACTATCCAGATATGCCACGCAGCTGTGCTTCAGTCCACAAGAGCGGATTCGCCGATTTGTGAAGGGGTTGAGGTCAGAATTGCGGATTTCAGCCTTACAGGTAGCGGCTATGGCAAAATCCTTTCAAGAAGTGGTAGACTTCGTGATAGAGGTGGAAGGAGTAAAGCCAGATGACTTCACCATGGCATCGACATCAAAAAGGTTTCGAATGGGAGGTGAGTTTAATGGTTCTTACTCTAGAGGACAGGGTTTCGGAGGTTACTCAGTCCGACCAATTCAGTCTTCACTACAGACTGTAGTTGGGGGTCCACCTTAGACCGGTCAACACTTCTCTAAGAGACCTATGCATGAACCCAGAGAGTGATATGGATGTGGGGAGATTGGAGATATTAAGAGATATTGTCCAAAACAGAGTTATCGACCCCCAATAGCTAGAGGTAGAGGTGGTTATGGAAGAGGCCGTCATTCTGGAGGACGTGGTTGTCGAGGTAATGGTGGTCACCAAAACGGCCGGGGTGATGGGCAAACTGGAGCCACTACATCACAACATGGTAGGGGCAACGGACAGACAAACGATAGGGCCCATTGTTACGCTTTCCCTGGGCGGTCTGAAGCAGAGGCATCTGATGCTGTCATCACAGGTAATCTTTTGGTTTGTGATTGCATGGCTTCTGTATTGTTTGATCCCGGATCCACATTTTCTTATGTATCTTCCTCATTTGCTAATGGTCTTAATTTACATTGTGAATTACTTGACATGCCTATTCGTGTTTCTACTCCGGTGGGTGAGTCTGTGATAGTTGAAAAAGTGTATAGGTCTTGTTTGGTAACTTTTGTGGGGAGTAACACTTATGTAGATTTGGTTATCTTAGAAATGGTTGACTTTGATGTAATTCTGGGTATGACCTGGCTTTCTCCGAATTTTGCGATCTTGGATTGTAATGCTAAGACAGTGACGTTAGCCAAACCTGGGACAGATCCGTTAGTGTGGGAGGGGGACTACACTTCCAATCTGGTGCGTATCATCTCCTTTCTTCGTGCTAAGAAAAAGGTTAGTAAAGGGTGTTTAGATTTCTTGGCACATCTCAAGGATGACACTACCCAAGTACCTTCGATTGAGTCGGTTTCGGTAGTCCGTGAGTTTTTGGATGTGTTCCCTGCAGATCTTCCTGGTATGCCACCAGATAGGGATATTGACTTCTGCATCGATCTTGAACCGGGCACTCGCCCCATTTCTATACCCCCTTATAGAATGGCTCCCGCGGAGTTAAGAGAGTTAAAGGCACAACTTCAAGAGTTGCTAAGCAAAGGCTTTATTAGACCAAGTGCATTTCCTTGGGGTGCTCCGGTTTTGTTTGTGAAGAAGAAGGATGGGAGTTTTCGGATGTGCATAGACTACAGACAACTGAATAAGGTAACTATTAAGAACAAGTATCCTCTTCCTCGCATTGATGACTTGTTCGATCAGTTACAAGGTGCTTGTGTCTTCTCTAAGATTGACTTGAGATCCGGTTATCATCAATTGAAAATACGGGCAACGGATGTGCCAAAGACTGCTTTTAGAACCAGGTATGGGCATTACGAATTTGTAGTGATGTCTTTTGGTCTTACGAATGCCCCTGCTGCGTTCATGAGCTTGATGAACGGGATTTTTAAGCCATATTTGGATCTCTTTGTGATCGTGTTTATTGATGATATACTAATATACTCTAAAAGTAAGAAGGAACATGAGGAGCATTTGAGAATGGTATTGGAAATGTTGAGGGATAAAAAGCTTTATGCCAAGTTCTCTAAGTGTGAGTTTTGGCTAGATGCAGTGTCCTTCTTGGGGCACGTGGTTTCTAAGGATGGAGTGATGGTAGATCCTTCTAAGATTGAGACAGTGAAGAATTGGGTAAGACCTACTAATGTGTCAGAAATAAGGAGCTTCGTTGGTTTAGCTAGCTACTACCGTCGATTTGTCAAGGGATTCTCTTCTATTGCTTCCCAATTGACGAACTTGACTAAGCAGAATGTTCCATTTGTATGGTCGGACGAATGTGAGGAAAGCTTTCAGAAACTCAAGACTTTGTTGACTACCGCACCTATCCTTACCTTGCCAGTAGAGGGTAAGAACTTCATTGTTTATTGTGATGCATCCTATTCTGGGTTGGGTGCAGTGCTAATGCAAGAGAAGAGTGTAATTGCTTATGCTTCAAGGCAATTAAAAGTGCATGAACGTAACTATCCAACTCATGACTTGGAATTGGCCGCGGTAGAGTTTGCAGTAAAGCAATGGAGACACTATTTATATGGGGTTAAGTGTGAGGTCTATACGGATCATCGTAGCCTACAGTATGTCTTTACTCAGAAAGATTTGAACTTGAGACAAAGAAGATGGATGGAACTACTGAAGGACTACGACATCACTATTTTGTATCATCCGAGGAAGGCGAATGTTGTAGCGGATGCTTTAAGTAGAACGGCGGGAAGCATGGGAAGTCTAGCTCACTTGCAAGCTTCTAGACGCCCATTGGTTAGAGAGGTTCAGATTCTAGCTAATGACCTTATGAGGTTAGAAGTAAATGAGAAGGGAGGATTGTTGGCTTGTGTGGAGGCAAGGTCTTCCTTCCTTGACAAGATTAAGGGAAAGCAGTTTAATGATGAGAAATTGATCCGGATCCGAGATAAAGTGTTGCAAGGAGAGGCTAAAGAAGCAACAATCGATGAGGAAGGTGTTTTGAGGATTAAGGGAAGGGTATGTGTATCCCGCGTCGATGATTTGATCAAAACTATTCTGACAGAGGCTCATAGTTCAAGGTATTCGATACATCCGGGTGCAACCAAGATGTACCGTGACCTAAAGCAACATTTTTGGTGGAGTAGAATGAAGCGTGATATTGTTAATTTTATTGCCAAATGTCCAAACTGTCAACAAGTAAAGTATGAACACCAGAGGCCCGGAGGAACACTTCAGAAAATGCCCATTCCTGAATGGAAATGGGAGAGAATTGCAATGGATTTCGTGGTTGGTCTTCCAAAGACAATGGGTAAGTATGACTCTATTTGGGTGATTGTTGATAGGTTAACTAAGTCTGCTCATTTCATTCGGGTCAAGGTGACTTACAATGCAGAGAAGTTAGCCAAAATCTATATCTCAAAAATCGTTCGATTGCATGGAGTTCCGCTCTCCATCATATCAGATAGAGGTACACAGTTTACTTCTATGTTTTGGAAAACATTGCATGCGGAATTGGGTACTAGGTTGGACCTTAGTACTGCGTTCCATCCTCAGACCGATGGTCAGTCTGAGAGAATGATTCAAGTGTTGGAGGATATGCTTCGTGCATGTGTGATAGAGTTTGGTGGCCATTGGGATAACTTCTTACCCTTAGCGGAGTTTTCATACAATAATAGCTATCACTCAAGCATTGATATGGCTCCATTTGAGGCATTGTATGGTAGGAGATGTAGGTCTCCCATTGGGTGGTTAGATGCATTTGAGGTTAGACCTTGGGGCACTGATCTTTTGAGGGATTCGATGGAGAAAGTGAAATCTATTCAAGAAAAGCTTCTAGCGGCGCAAAGTAGACAAAAAGAATATGCAGATCGAAAGGTTAGAGACCTAGAGTTCATGGAAGGTGAACAAGTCTTATTGAAGGTTTCGCCAATGAAAGGGGTGATGCGGTTTGGTAAGCGAGGTAAACTAAGCCCAAGATATATTGGTCCCTTTGAAGTACTTAAGCGAGTAGGGGAGGTGGCTTATGAGTTAGCCTTACCTCCAGGGCTGTCCAGAGTGCATCCGGTATTCCATGTGTCTATGTTGAAAAGATATCATGGGGATGGAAATTACATTATCCGTTGGGATTCAGTTTTGCTTGATGAGAATCTGTCTTATGAGAAGGAACCTGTTGATATTTTAGGTAGAGAAGTTCGCAAGTTGAGGTCAAGGGAGATTGCATCCATCAAGGTGCAATGGAAGAATCGGCCGGTTGAAGAAGCCACTTGGGAGAAGGAGGCCGATATGCAAGAAAGATACCCACATCTGTTTAAAGATTCAGGTACTCCTTCTCGCCCTTGTTTTTCTTCTTGTGATCGTTCGAGGAAGAACGATGGGTAAATTGGTATCTATTGTAACGACCTGTTTAGTCGTTTTGAGCAGCAGATTTTATTTCTGGAAAACTGGCTGAGGCGACGGACCCCACGACGGACCGTCATGGGCACGACGGACCGTCGCAGGGTCTCGTTTCAAAACACTTAGAAATTATGAAATTTGGGTACTGATATCAACTCTCTGAACTTCGTAACGGAATGGCAGGACGGACCGTCGTGGGTACGACGGATCGTCACAGACCCTTTAGTGAAAATTGAGTCTCTGAACTCTGTGACGACTTGGCAGGACGGACCGTCACAAGCGTGACGGGCCGTCACAGACTCTTTAAAAAATTAGGGGTCTCTGACTTTGTGACGGAGCAGCAGGACGGACCGTCGCAGGCACGACGGGCCGTCACAGACTGCGTAATCCCAGTCTGAGTTAGATTTCCTTAATTATTTTGAGGGACGTTTTTGACTATTCCTGCTTTAATTATAAAGTTAGGGGGTTAATGTTAATAATTCTAATTACTTGGGGGTTAAAAGAGGTAACCTTAAGTTAATAAGTGGGTTATTATTGCCATCTTTTATTCTTAATTATATACTAATTAGGGTAAAAGAAAGAGGGTTTGAATAAAGAAAATAGAAAGAACAAGAGAAAGAGAGAGAGAGAGAGAGAGAGAGAGTCGAACGAGAAAGAGGAGAAACGAAGAGAAACAAAGCTTGGGAAATTGCTTGCTTGATCACGAATCTTCGGTATAAAAGAAGGCTTGATGAACGAAAGTGGTGAGATTAGGGGATCGGGTGCCACGTTCTAGTACCAGGATAGTATATGAGGATCGGAGTATCACGTTCCGACAACAGGATAGTATATGGATCGGGTGCCACGTTCCGGTACCAGGATAGTATATGAGGATCGGAGTGTCACGTTCCGACACCAGGATAGTATATGGATCGGGTGCCACGTTCCGGTACCAGGATAGAATGAGGATCAGAGTGTCACGTTCCGACACCAGGATAGTATATGGATCGGGTGCCACGTTCCGGTACCAGGATAGGATGAGGATCAGAGTGTCACGTTCCGACACCAGGATAGTATATGGATCGGGTTCCACGTTCCGGTATCAGGATAGTATATGAGGATCGGAGTGTCACGTTTCGACGCCAGGATAGTATATGGAGCGTAGTGTCACGTACCGACACGAGGGGAATAAGATAATGAATCTTGAAATATGTTAATATACTCAATCTAATGAACTTAATTTCCAAATGAGTATGATGAGGAGGCGTGAGTCCTCATTGATGTGCTTGGTGTTGTGACCAAGGGTTATGGTAATTGTAAATACTGCATGCTAAGGATATTAGTTGATTTATGATGTTATCTGATATATATTGTTTTCTATTTTGAGTTGGCCGATGATATCTACTCAGTACCCGTGTTTTGTACTGACCCCTACTTTTATGTTTTCTTCTTTGTTAATTGTGGAGTGCAGCAAACGTGCCATCGTCTTCGACTCAACAGTAATTCAAGCCAGTCTTTACTACATCGGAAATTCAGGGTGAGCTAATGCTTCTAGCTTGGACTGGATCTTCTTCTTCAAGTCCTGATGCCTTGAACTTCCGGCATGGACTAGCTTCTTATGTATTTTTAGCTTCTTAGACATTTTTTATTAGTAATTTGATCATAGATGTTCTTGTGATGATGACTTCCAGATTTTGGGAATAATAATAGTTTTGAGTTATAGAAGTTGATTATTGGTTTTATTAATGAGTTTATGTCTTCCGCATTACTTTTTGTTGATATTATATTGAAATGTTAAGGTTTAGATTGGTTGGTTCGCTCACATAGGAGGGTAAGTGTGGGTGCCAGTCGCGGTCCGATTTTGGGTCGTGACAATATGCATCCTCTTTATAGTAGTACTCATCTGCCATTGGTAGTGGTTTAGTCAAATAGTTCACCACATTTACCTTCTTTGCGCCTCCGCAAACATATTTCAAGACCAACCCTAACTCAATTCTCATTTGCACCATCTCTTCACGAATCTCATCTGAGGTTGGGTTGTTTTTAGCCTGAAGAGTGAAAGTGTTTCACCCAATGTCCGACTTTCTAGTGCTCCAAGATTTACTGTTACGCGATATCTTCTCCAACTTTTCTGCAATCTCAGCACACGTGCATTCTCCATAAGATCCACCCGCAATAGTATCGAGCACTGTTTTGTTGTTTTCACCTTGACCTCTGTAGAAGTACTCTTTCAGTAATTCATCATTAATGTGGTGGTTTCGTACAGATCTCATGAACGCAATAAATTTTTCCCAAAAGCTACTCACCGACTCTTCACGTAGTGCCAAAAAGTTATTCACCTTATCCTTGTAGTTGAGTTTCTTAGACACTGGATAGTACCTTACCAAGAACACATCTCTCAACTGATCCCAAGTATAGATAGGGTCTTAGTGAAGCTCAGTGAACCATATATCACATCTCCTGTCAGTGATAAAGGAAACTCCCGCAACCCGATGACGTTTATATCCAAGTTTTGTCCACCCACACAACTTTTGTACATGGTCCTTAATTTAGCTATATGATCATGTGGGTCCTTCGATGGTAGTCCGAGAACAAGCCCCTCGTGGTGAGCATCTGCATCGAGCTACTCGTCACCATGAATGTGTGCCCATGTGGCAGAGGGGGCAGGACAAGAGGTCCATGAGAGTCTGCGATCACATTATCCCTATCCTGAAGTCGTGGGGCTGTTCGAGGTTGCATTCTTAAAGCCTCTCCCAACTGGTTTTCAACATGTGCCTGATTGCGTTCCTCAACTGATAAAGGAAGCTTTTGGCCTGCTCCATCACCTAAAATCACTCTGTTAGGGTTAACTGGGACTTATTAGTTCTCCTCAGATATGTATACTTGGCATACACTAAAGTTAGACTTGAGAGAAACAAAAACAAAGAGACAAAGTAAATCAGGAAATAGTTGACTAAATTTCAATAATGTAACTAAAGTTAATCTAAAAGCCAAATTCACCGGTAGCGGCGTCAAAATTTGATATGCTCAAATTACACCTCCCTAAAGAAATATAAGTTATCGTTACCAAGTACAAAATCCAACTAGTAGGTTGGGATCGATCCCACGAGGAAAATAGTTTAGACTTAATTTTTATTTCCGATTAGATCTATTTAGGCAACTTCTTTCCGAAATAAGTAAGTAACGGGGGGGGGGGGGTTGTGAAACAAAATTTCCTTAAAGAGTGTAATTATCAAGTGAGGACAAAAGCAAACGTTGATTTTATCAAGATGAGAGAATAACTAGGGTATATGTGTTCCCCTTAGATTCATAACGTTGTATTCCTAGCAAGAGCAACTCTTTCTAGTGTTTTACATGCAAAGTGATAAGTTAGGTATCTCTAAATCCTTGGTCCGACATCTAGAGAATTTCACCCCGTACCTTGTATAATTTACTAACCCTTACCATTACATCATGATCAATGTATGAATTAGTTATTACTTTGCACCGATCAACACTAGCCTATTAGATAGCATCACACTAAAATTATGTTGATAATTCTTTTCTTATTAACTACCTCCTTGGTCCGCAAGTATCAATAAGGCGAGTTCTAACGCGCACTCATTAAAAAGACTTCTAAACGAAAAAATTATCAGTGCATGCAACATCACTGTACGAGAATTGCTTAATTACTAGGATTACTTTGTCAATTACCCATGGTTTCCACAACCCTAGTTGTGGATTTAGTTACCCATGCTAGCAAGATCACAATTCATAATATTAAATAAATAAATTATGAACTTACTTTGAAGAATAAACCCAGAAATCTTCACTTGAAATTTCAATAAAAATCGTTTAAACGAAATTCAAAAATTGATTAATTGCTAAAGTTTGCAAAAATCAATCTCCAAAACACAAAGTAAAACAAACGTAATAGTAGTTAACCTCAAAACAAGGTTTTAATGCCCTATATATAGAAAAACATAATCCTAAAGAAAAAGGTGCACAATATAGTTCAAGGGGATAATAGTTATTTAGTATAGTTAAGGTGTGTGTTTGAAATTTCGGTCATAGTCTAGGGGGGTATTTGTGCATTTTCTATTTTATTTTAAATATTATATTTCTTTTTTGGTTTGTAGTCGTTCAAATAGGTATATAATGTATTCGTCACAATTCTATATTTTATGATTGAATATATGATTTATAGAATTGTGACGAATACATTATAAGAAGGGAAATAAAAACTTACTGGTATTCATTTTTTCGTTTGAAATACAAAATCATGATGAAATACAACTTGATATTTGAAATACAAACTTAGTAAGACATTTTTTGTATTTTACTTTTCAAAAACAATATAATTTTTATGAATACATAATATATAAAATTGGGACAAATACATCACAAGAAAGGAAATACAAAATTATTTGCATTCATTTGAGTTTGATATACAAAATGCTATTGAAATACAATATAATATTGTTTTTTTAAAAAAAAAATTCAACTTCAAATTTTTATTTTTTCATCCCTACCCTCTAACCCCTCACCCCCCCCCCCCCCATTCGCACTCCGAAAAAAATTCAAGTTTTTTTTTTCGAAAAAGTTTCAACTTCAAAATTTATTTTCAACTCTAGTAAAAAATAAAAGATATTTCTCAAAAATATTTTTCATTCAAAAATCAAACAGTAAAGTATTTTTTCGAAAAATATTTTCTACTCACCATAAACTATTTGATATTTTTTTACACTTTCCTTATTAATTCTTTTTTATCTTTAAACTATTTGACAATTTATGAGACTTTCGTGTTTTGCTTTTAAACTTTCTGTATTAATTCTTTTGTATTAAAAAAAAAAAAAAAGAGGAAAAGAAAAGTAAATGTTTTTCTGATGAAAATCCAACTCCAGCTGGAACTGAAATCAAATCCACTATATACACCTTCTAGTCCTATTCGAAAACAGATGCTGGAAAACTCTCAGGTATTTTTTTTATTATTATTATTATATATATATATAATTTGAACTTTTAAATTACACGGTCTTTATTAACAGTAATTATTAAGAAAGTGCTTAAAAATTTAAGTTTTTTTTAAAGAAATATTTCAACTTTAAAAATTATTAGTTACTCTAGTTAAAATAAAAGATATTTCTCAAAAATATTTTTCTTTCAAAAATCAAACACTAAAATATTTATTCGAAAAATATTTTTTACTCACCAACCAAAATGAGAAAATAAATCTAATATATACCTATTTTCCAGAAAAACATATTTTTTTTGAAAACATTTTTCATTTCCTTCGTACCAAACATACCCTTAAAATCCATCTGAAAAACAATATTGTTGCAGTTGAAAATTGTTTGTAAATTAGTAGAAGTATCCCACTAAAGACAGATCATGTAATTCGGGGTATTTACTATTTAAATTTAAAAGTTAATTATATAAATTGATTTTATTTGGTTTATATTTATAAAAATAAAAATATTTAATTAGAATTTAGCTTTGTTAAAAATTGGAAGAAATACCAAACGGATAAAGTATATGCATAATATATACATATTTAAAGAACAATTTTAAGTGTCATCTACATGTTGTCATTGAATTTATATAAAATATATAGGGTAAATGCACGAGTATTCCCTAAGCTATGATCGAAATTTCAGTGACACATCTTAACTAAACTAAGGTCATAGTACCTCTCCTGAATTTATTTGTTTGGTAATTTTATGCATCTTTTTTACTTACGTGGCATCCAAATATCTCCCACGCGCCTCAATTGCGTGGATTTACGAGATGTGTCACGTAAGACTAAAGGTACACAAAATTATAAAAAAAAATAAGTTTAGATGAATAATTGGACCTTAATTTAGATAAGATATGTCTCTAAAATTTCGATCATAATTTGAGGAATATTTGTGCAATTTCCCTAAAATATAAAAAAAAAAAAAAGTCAAAACAAAACTTTAGCAAAAAGTGGTGTTCCGGAGATGGGTTAAACTATTTGACAATTTTTTTACACTTCCCTTATTAATTATTTTTTATCACTAAACTATGTGACAATTCATTAGACTTTCGCGTTTTGCTTTTAAACTTTTTGTATTAGTTCTTTTGTATTTAAAGAAAAAGAGGAAAAGAAAAGTAAATGTTTTTCTGATCAAAATCCAACTCCAGCTGGAACTGAAAACAAACCCACTATATGCACACCTCCTAGTCCTATTCGAAAGCAGAAGCTGAAAAAATCTCAGGTATTTATATATATATATAACAATAATTTGAACTTTTAAATTACATGGTCTTTATTAACAATAATTATGAAGAAAGTGTTTAAAAATTTGTTGAAGCAAAAGATGGCGGGTGTGGATGCTGCAAAGAGTAAAGAGGAGAAGATGAAGATAATTTTCGACAAGTTCGATGTTAACAAAGATTTATATTTAGGGATAAGGAGTTGTTAGGATGTATCATGACAGTTGAACCCACATTAAGTAACGATTTGCAAAGGCTTCCATTTTTCCTTCAAATATACTTGGGTAACCCCTCTTTCCTAGCTGGTTCAAAAGGCTATCCTATTATGGTTTCACTCGCATTTACGAAGAAGGTCATCGTAATCTTGATCATGACTTCAATACTATTAATATTCAGCCCCCAATTCCACAGGTATGTACCTTGCATATGTTTCATATATATAATGTGTTCATTCACTGAATTGTTTGTTGTTGAATATGGACTTTTTCGTTATTACATAATGATGGATGGTGTAAATCTTGCAAACCTTTGGCGTCTATGAGAATAGTACGAAATAGAATTGATTAGTAATGTAAGGATTATGTCTAATCCACAATTTGGTATATTAGGGACAGTTCTATCTTTAAGCATGCTTAAAATAACAATACCATGATTTGGTGAAAATCCTATGAGGCAAAGAATTAAATAATGACAATGGCCTCTTGGATTTATTTCTCGATCGCAATAGAAAATCACTAAGACTTGTGATATGAATAGGTACATTGCATAAATTTGCAGGTATCTTTACAAGCAGGGCCAGCAGTAGGACAGGGATAATCCATTCAAGGTGTTTTAGAACAACAACAACAACAAGAACAGTACCAACAACAACTACAAAAACAACAATAACAACAACAAGAACAGTACCAACAACAACTACAAAAACAACAATAACAACAACAAGAACAGTACCAACAACTACAACAACAACAACTTCAATAACAGTACCAACAACAACTACAACAACATAGTTTGATGCTTCAATCACAAGTAGTACAACAACAAGCACAACAATGTGCTAGCGACAACTATTTACTCAAACAACAACCTCAGAAACACACGCAACAACTGGTACAAATATCTCTTCTGCCTTTCATATAATCTGAGAACATTTGACAATGTTACTTTTATGACCGTCATTAGGTTACGAATTTTATTTGTTTATGAAATTATTGTAGGGTGGAGTGTTTAGCTCTACTGCGCAAGTGAATAGTAATGGAAACACGGGGCAACAAGTGGTACATATACCTCATCTACCTTTAGTACACTCTGAGAACATTTATTAGTGTTGCTATTTAGCCGATCATCTAGACTCAAATCATATTTTACCAAACTCCAATCTAAAATAATCTTTGTGTTTTATATTGTTTTTCTTTTTCCAACTTTTTTTGTTTTAGGTTACAAAGTTTATTTGTTTGTAAAATTCTTGATCCTCTCACTGTACCCGAGGTAATGGATTAATTTCTCCCAAGACAAAATATATTAATCCTGTTAAAGAAATAGCAGTACCTCAACTTCTTTAACTTCAGCAAACTTAAGAACAACAACAAGTCACACAGACTCAGTCGATCGACACTTTGATTTGAGAGAAAAATATATGCAGAGAAGAAAAATTTCAGTGTTTGAAAAAATGAAAAATGACTTCCTTTTATAGCCATTTTCAGCAAGAAATGTGTATGTTCAGAAAAATCTATTCAGGCCGTTTTATCTTGAAAGTTGTGTCTTTTGGAAAAAATAACAATTTTTCAAAAAATGTGTTTGTTAGGAAAATAACGGCTTTTCAAAAAGTAATGACTTTTCGAGAAGAGTAACAACTTTTCGAAATGTTATTGTTATCCACGAATTAATTCTGTTAATTAACTAATTAACTAACATTCTGATTTAATTTAAAAGAGATAATATTAACACGATTTATTTGATTAACAAAAATTGATTAAAAATATTTTGTCCAAAAAATTTATCAATCAACCACATCATTTGCCAAATTCAAATCCGAAGCCGAAGCCGAGTGACGACGGCGTGAGGGAGCGCCTTCTTCTTAACTCTTTAAGAAGTAAAGGAAGTGTTTCCTTATATAACGACACCAATTTCTCTTTCTTTTGCCGATATGGGAGAAATCACTTTTCATTTGCACTTTGCAAATGACTTTTCATTTTCCCTCCAAAATAGTTCTCTCACTTTTCATGTTCTCTCTTTTCTTATTTTTTATTTTCGTTTCCCATTCACACTTGCTAAATCCAACAATCCCCCACATGAATGGGAATGACTATTGTTAAAACACATGCATGAAAAACTCGTGTGTCTTGTAAATAAAGGTTAATCACATCTGGATAAGTAGGTTTCCCTTTAAACTTTCTGTAGTGAACATATATTGAATATACTCGGGCAATCGATAGATTTGATATCCTTGAACCATCGAGCTTTGGTGTATACCTAGACAACAAAAGTAACACAATCAACCCTTGAACTGTTCTTAGTTCTCATTGTTTTGTTCGTTTTAGCCATGAACACATCTCGGATAATAAGTGCTTAGAGAACTGGCCTTACCGGATTCTCCTTAAAGCGGCTTACACTTTACACTCACATAGGTGATTTCTAAATGTGTTATCCTGTAGATACACCATTTGATAAACCCTGTAGCAAACTTAGAAATAATTAGAAAGTCCTTATGCCTTTATCATGGTTACTGAACATTGTCTCAACATTAGAATGGACCATAAAATAACTTTTTGACAATTTTGAACCGTCATTAATGACTTTGTTTTATATCCTTGAACCTAGATCTTGGGATCTCCAGTCTTCTAGGTAGAGTTACTGCCACAATGACTTGTTTTCGGCCATAGTCCCATTCCTGTCGATGATTTCTAAACTCCTTCTCTAGTTAGGCCTTTTGTAAGTGGATCCGACGCATTATGCTTTGACTTCACATAGTCAATTGTGATAATTCCACTAGAGAGTAGTTGTCTCACAGAAGTATGTCTTCGTCTTATGTGACAGACTTGCCATTATACATAACATTTCCAGCCCTTCCTATTGCAGCTTGACTATTATAGTGTATGCATATAGGGGCCATTGGTTTGGGCCAAAATGAAATATCTTCTAAGAAATTACGGAGACATTCAGCTTCGTCAAATGCCTTATTTAAAGCAATGAATTCATACTCCATTGTAGAGCGAGCTATACATGTTTGTTTGGATGATTTCCAATATATTGCTCCTCCACCATTAGTAAAAACATATCCACTTGTGAATTTTTTTTCAGTTGACCCAGTAATCCAATTTGCATCACTATATCCTTCAAGAACTGCTGAATATTTGTTATAATGCAAAGCATAGTTTTGAGTGCCATCTAAGGATCTCAAAACTCTCTTCATTGCCAACCAATGATTTTGATTAGGATTACTTGTGTATCGTCTCAGTTTACTGATAGCGCAAGCTATGTCTGGTCGTGTACAATTCTTGACATACATCAAGCTTCCCAACACTTTAGCATAGTCTAATTGAGAGTGACTTTCACCTTTATTCTTTGCAAGATGAAGGTTTACATCAATTGGAGTCTTTGCCCTTTTGAAATTCAAATAATTAAATATTTCAAGTACCTTTTGAATATAATGAGTTTGAGATAATGCTAGACCATTAGGAGTTTTAAGAATTTTAATTCCCAATATCACACCAGCAACTCCTAAGTCTTTCATATTAAATTTAGTAGAGAGCATACGCTTAGTAGCTTTTCTATTAGTAATGGCTTTGCTCATTATAAGCATGTCATCCACATATAGGCATACATGACTTCCTAATTTGGAGTATATTTAATGTAAACACATTTATCGCATTCATTGATCTTAAATCCATTTGACAATATGGTTTGATCAAACTTTTCATGCCATTGTTTTGGTGCTTGTTTTAGACCATAAACTAACATAATAAGTTTGCTCACTTTCATTTTTTTAGCAGGAACTACAAAACCCTCAGGTTGTTCTATGTAAATTTCTTCTTCTAGCTTTTCATTTAAAAAGGCAGTTTTCACATCCATTTGATGAATTTCAAGACCGTATATTGCAGCTTGGGTAATTAACATTCGAATTATGTAATCCTAGTCACTAGCGAATATGTGTCAAAATAATCAAGACCTTCTTTTTGTCTAAAGTCTTTGACAACAAGTCTTGCTTTATATTTGTCAATAGTTTCATTATCTTTCATCTTCCTTTTAAAGATCCATTATGAACCCAAGGGTTTGTTCCCTGGAGGTATTCAATTTCACAATTAACAGCCTCCTTTCAAGAGGTTGTGTCTCTAAACAACATTGCTTCCTTGAATGTTTGAGGCTCACTTTCAGGAAGAAATGTTACAAAATCAGTTCCAAATGATGTAGATGTACTTTAACGTTTACTGCGTCTTGGGTTCTCTTCATTTGGTTCATTCTCTTTTGGTTCTTCTCTGGGTTGTTTAGACCCCCCACTAGATGACTCAAGTCTAGTTTTATACCGATAGATATGTTCAAAAAATTCAGCACTATCTGATTCCATTATCGTATTACTATGAATATTCAGATGTTCGGTCTTATGAACCAAATATCGACATGCCTTACTGTTTGTGGCATATTCAATGAATACACAATCCACAGTCTTAGGCCCTATTTTACCCTCTTAGGTATAGGAACTTGGACTTTGGCTAGACACTCCCACACTTTAAAATATTGCAAGTTGGGTTTTCTACCTTTTCGTTTCTCATATGGAATAACATGTGTCTTTGAGTGAGGCACTCTATTGAGTATTCGATTTGCTGTAAGGATAGATTTCCCCCACAAGGTCTACTGTAAACCTGAACTTATAAGTAATGCATTCATCATTTCTTTTAAAGTTTGGTTTTTTCTTTCTGCAATCCCATTAGATTGAGGAGTGTACGGAACAGTAGTTTGATGGATTATTCCATTTTCTAAACATATTTCTGCAAATGGAGATTCATATTCTCCGCCTCTATCACTTCTAATCATTTTGATCTTTTTATCTAACTGATTTTCAACTTCAGTTTTATATTGCCTAAATGTATCTATTGCTTCATCCTTACTATTTAGCAAATATACATAATAATATCTAGTTCAATCGTCAATAAAATTTATGAAATACTTTTTTTCACCACGTGATGGTGTTGACTTCATGTCACAAATATCAGTGTGAATCAATTCTAAAGGATTTGAATTCCTTTCAACAAATTTGTAAAGATGCTTAGCATACTTTGATTCAATGCAAATTTGACATTTTGATTTATTACACTCAAAATTTTGCAAAATATTTAAGTTAATCAGTTTTTGCAAGGTTTTGTTATTAACATGTCCCAAATATTCATGCCATAAACATTTAGACTCAAGCAAGTAAGAAGAAGCAAAATCTTTATTCATATCAACTGCAATCACATTGAGTTTAAAAAAGTCATCAGTGAGGTAGCCTTTTCCTACATACATATCATTCTTACTTACTACTACTTTATCATAAACAAATACATATTTCAATCCATTCTTAGTCAGAACAGGAACTGAAACTAATTCTTTCTCAATTCTGGAACATGCGAGACCCTATTCAAAGTCACCACCTTGCTTGATGTCATCTTTAATAGGACCTTTCCAGTTCCTTTCACCTTTGCAACAACGGGATTTGCCATAAACAACTTCTCATCTGTAGGTGCTGGAGTATCTGGCGAAAATAATTTTTTGTTGGCACAAACATGGCATGAAACACCAGAATCTATCCACCATTCTCTTGGATTTCCAACCAAGTTACATTCTGAAAGCATTGCACTGAGATCGTCCATTTCTCCTTTGGATTTAACAATTTTTTTTGATCCTTCTTTTTCTTGTCCTTCATAGGACCATGACATTCACTAGCCCTATGACCATGTTTACCACAATTGAAGCAGTTTCCAATTAATTTCTTCATAGGAGGATTGCTTTTTGGACCATATGATTTCTTTCTTTTCTTTACTTTTGTGGGATATTCTTCAACAATATTTACTCCAGATATTGTTGAGTTACCACGTGACCTCTTTTTTACAGCCTTATTATCCTCTTCGATTCTCAACCTTGTTATGAGATCTTCAACTTTCAACTCCCTGTGTTTATGTTTCAAGTAGTTTTTGAAGTCCTTCCACAATGGAGGTAACTTTCAATAAATGCAGCCACTTGAAAGACATCATTCACAATCAATCCTACATTAAAGATTATGTGTGTATTGAGAAAAAACTTAATATTTCTAACATAGGCATTAAATATATTTATACCTTCAGCAAGGAGATCATGGATTATGACCTGTAGCTCTTGAACATGGGTGACGACGGTCTTACTGTCTATCATCTTATAGTTCAGAAACTTTGCCACAGTGAACTTCTTCATTCCGACATCCTCTTGTTTGTACTTCTTTTCTAAAGCATCCCAGAGCTTTTTTGATGTTTTGACATTGTTGTACACATTGTACAGATCATCTTGCAGGTCACTCATAATATAATTTTTACACAAAAAATTTGAATGTGTCCATGCTTCTGTTACCAAGAACCGTTCTTCAGACGGAGTATCATCCGACATAACATGAACATTCTCATTTATGAACCTCTACAGACTCAACGTAGTGAGATAGAAGAATATCTTTTGCTGACATCTTGTAAAGTCGACTCCAGAAAAATTTGCAGGTTTCTAAGCCGGCGCTAAGGCAGCATTTGAACAATTGTGGGTAATCGATGTTGTTGCAGCACTTACTGTTGCAGCAGTCAGTGTTTCAACATTCACCAAACTTGAATTAGTCATTTTCTTTTTGTGAAAAATGAAAAATAATTTTAGTATTTGAAATACTAACAGTAAAGAATAAATCTTTACACAATTTGTTTCTGATTTAACGATAAAGTTTTTATGTTCTTTTAATCGTTAATTGAATGAATTATAAAAAATTCAAGCAGAGTAAAAAATTATAAAGGTTTTAATCTCCAGAAACCTCAAATACATAAACTTATTAATTTCTTAAGATTGTTAACAACATGTATTTATAAGGTTAGCCAATAAACACAAACAAAAATAAGATGAAGCAGACTTCCTTTTATAGCCATTTTCAGCAAGAAAAGTGTCTGTTCAGAAAAATCTGTTCTGACCCGTTTTATCCTGAAAATGGTGTCTTTTAAAAAAATAACAATTTTTCGGAAAATGTGTCTGTTAGGAAAATAAGGGCTTTTCAGAATTTAACGACTTTTCAAAAAGAGTAACAATTTTTTGGAATGTTACCGTTACCCGCGAATTAATTCTGTTAATTAACTACTTAACTAATGTTCTAAATTAATTTATAAGAGATAATATTAAAAGAATTTATTTGATTAACAAAAATTAATTAAATAAATTTTGTCCAAAAAATTTATCAATCCTATTTGCCAAATCCAAACCGAGCTAGCGACGCCGCCGCGAGGGGGCACCTTCTTCTTAGCTCTTTAAGAAGTAAAGGAAGTGTTTCCTTACATAAGAACATCAATTTCCCTTTCTTTTGCCGATATGTGAGAAATAACTTTTCATTTGCACTTTACAAATGACTTTTATTTTTCCTCCAAAATAGTTCCCTCACTTTTCATATTCTCTCTTTTCATTTTCTTTCTTTTCTTTTCTCATTCACAATTGTTAAAACCCAACAATACAAATACTTCATCTACCTTTAATACACTCTAAGAACATTTATTAATGTTGTTATTTAGCCTATCATCTAGACTTAAATCACATTTTACCAAACTCCGATCTTAAATAATCTTTTACTTTGCTAGAATTGTTGTTTTGTATTGTTTTCTTTTTTAAACTTTTCTTGTTGTAGGTTACAATGTTTATTTATTTATAAAATTCTTGTAGGGAGGAGGGATCAGTTCTGTTGCGCAAGTGAGTAGTTATGGAAACACCACGCTCAAGTGGTACAAATACCTCATCTACCTTTGATAGTACGCTCCGAGAACATTTATTAATATTGCTTTCAGCCATTATCTAGACTCAAACCACAAATTATTTTACCAAGCTCCAGTGTAAAACAATCTTTAATCTTTGCTCGAATTGTTATTTTATTTTCCTTTTGCTGACTTTTCTTGTTTTGTGTTACAATGTTTATTTGCTTAAAAAAAATCGTAGGGAGGAGAGCTCAACTCTACTGCTCAGGTGAATAATAATGTAAACTCAGCACAACAAGAGGTACAAATACCTTTCCTGCCTTTAACTATGCCAGAACATCTAAACCTGTTGCCTTTTAGGCCATCATCTAGACTCAAATCACAAATTAAGTATTTTTCCAAACTCCAATCTTAAGAAATCTTTAATCTTCATTTATATGAAAGCAGTGGATTTTTGTTGTTAAATAGATAAAATCAAGTAACTATACTTTAGTATGATGCAATTTTTAGAGAAGTTCATGTAATTAAAGTGCACAAAAGCTCCTTCTCTCTGCTTAATACCAAACCGAGACTTAAGTTCTTTATAGATATAATATTTTTACCGTCCTTCCTTACAACTACCAGAATGATGTAAAAGACATCGAGTCAAAAAAAGTAAAGTACAATGGATCTCATCCTGAATTGGCTGCTAGGCTTGAAAAGGAAACATTTTACACAAATCCAGGGTTTGATTATAATGATGTTGCTGGACTAAGTGATGCAAAGAGGATTTTGCAGGAAACACTGGTACTCCCACTGTTGATGCTCGAGTATTTCTAGGTATTGCAGATAGTTGATTCTTAATATTACCATACTAATGAATGACGGGTGGGTGCATATATATATTTGGCAAGACAGAAGTAACATTTTAAGGAAAAATACTTTTCATCATTCTCTGGTGTCCAAAAAGTGAATAATCTCGCGTATTTATTAGTCACGTAACATACTGTAATATTGAATGTTACTTGCAGGGAATCGGGAGACCTTGGAGAGGAGTTCTTATGTTTGGTCCTCCTGGCACAGGGAAAACACTCTTGGCCAAAGATGTTGCTACAGAGTGTGGGATGACATTTATGAATATTTCCTGTAGTTCATTGTGTGGAAAAAGTTATGGAGAAAGTGAGCGATTGACACGGTGCTTATTTGAGCTTGCCCGTGGTGATGCTCTAACTATAATTTTCATCGATGATATTGATTCTCTTTGCAGTGCCTGAGGGTAAAATAATAATCTCGCTTCTTTCTAAATTGATTTCATATAAGCTGAGTATTTTTCTCATTTCTAAAGCTTTGAAGTTGTTTCTTAGGTCCGCTACAGAGCATGAAACATCCCGAAGGATAAAGTCTGAACTTCTAGTTCATACCGATGGATTAAACAACTCTAATAGTACATCAGGTAACATAAGTGACACTTTTGATGAGTCAACAATTTTGCTTCAGTTTCTATTCATTTGCATTCTGTTTAATCGGCGATTAACTGTGCTACTGTAGGAGGCGGCTAGAAAAGCGGATTTACATCCCACTTCCTTATTTTGAGACCTGTAAGGAGCTTATAAGGATAAACTTAAAACCAATCGAGGTAAGCTCTCCTTGATTCAACTATTTTTTTCTTGTATGTTCTTCTGTCATATTATCATCACAACATCAAAAGAACCGTTCGATAATCAAAAGTCAATCTGAAAATTTTTCTGACTTTTACAAGAAAATATTCATATGCATAATAACTAAATGATCTAGTTAAGTAAGCTATACTATGTTAGGTAGGACACAATATATGTCGAATGTCACCTGTATAACTTGTATTCTCTAGTTCCTTGAGGGAAGTCATTTCCTTATTTTAAAAAACCAGTTCTCTTAAAAAAATGTTCAATTTTTTTAATGACAAGGGAAACTCGCAAACGCTATCCTTTAGGTGTGGATAGGGTAAAACCCCCGCTCATATGCAATAGCTCGCAAATCACATAAAAAGAGGTAACCTGCACTAGATAAGCATGGTGCGACGAGCTTGACCCAGAAGGCAAACCCCTTGCTTTCCCTGGTGAGAGGTTTCAAACTTGAGACTTCTAACATAGAAGTGTCAATATCAAACTAGCCTATTATATATGGGAAAATTGATAGAGTGGATTCAAAATGAGTGTGATCTCATTATACCTTTTTCATTTCAATATTTTTTCACATTGCATGTTATGCTTCAGACGAGAGAAATGTCTTCATGTAGAAGCTGCCCTAGATTAGTATTATAGAATGGAAATTTTTGTTGATTGAAAAATGGCAATTGATCAAGTGGCACAAAAAAGCAGAAGGCTACAGCGGAGATGATCTGACAAACATCTGCAGAGACGCTTCCTTCAGTGGCATGAGGCGGAAGATAGCTGGGAAAACCATAGACGAGATCAAGAACATATTGAAATCAGAAATGCTGAAAATTCCAATGACAATGGAAAACTTCCTAGAAACTGTAGATAAAATAAAGCCCACAGTTTCTTCAGGGGACATTCAACAACATGAGAAATGGTATTCAGAGTTTGGATCATCATAGTAAATGAAAGTTCAAAAGTGTTTTTTTTAAAGAAATCAAATTGATCGTTGTGGACAAGCATCACTGTTATAGTGTTGGATATTTTAGGAACTATTTTCGTTAGATGATCCAATGTTGATAATACTATACTACTTATATATATATGGGCTCTTCCATGGAAAATTTCAATGGAAATATAGCGCAAATCTTCTAAATGGTTTCAAATTTTTAGATATATGATATTCCCCTTTTCATATTTTGATTTTTTTGATATATTATTCACTCGAATGGATTCACTGAATTTATTAAATTTAGGAAACTTACTGGTGGATTTTTTCTGGCTTTCTTTTCTGTCAATACGTCTATTATTTTCTGATATTTTTTCCAGCAATTTTTGTGTCTCCTCTATTGATTAGAACTTGTGAATGTGTGTCTCCTCTACTGATTTCCCACACAAACTACATGTGTCATCTTCCACAAGAATATTTAATCTCTTGAGTCTCTCTTTGGTTAGTACTCTATCTTGCACAGCTAGCTACAATATGAATCTATGTTTAGGTTGAGCAAATCTAATCCAGAGTAAGTCAGACACTCTAAGTCTAGCATGTTGCCCCAATAGTGTATTATAACTCTGTATGAGTGAGTACTTGCCCTCGGGAGTAAGTAAGCAAGCACCAAATAAATACCAAATATGCATCTCTGCTTTCAAGGCATTAACCCTCTTCCAGTACCAACTTGAGTCCAATGGTGGAGTAGTATCCATATGTAAATAAAATGTTTTGATCAAATGAATATTTACTGTAATTTTATTTGGGTAAAATGTTTTAGATCAAATGGACATTTTGCTATTTTACTTTCCTTTTTATTTGGTAATAAATACACATTAAAATAACTCAAACGTCATTAGGGATGACAATTGGTAGGGATTGCAAGTAAATTCAAAGAAACTTACAGGTGCCTCCTCAATCTATGCCCGAAATCTCAAAGACACATTTATACTATACTAAGGTCTTATTACCCCCTAAACTTATTTTATTACTAATTTTCTACCTCTTTTCAGCCTACGTGACACTATCTTGTGGGTCCAACACTGGTTGACTTTTTTTTCAAGCTAGTGCCATGTAGGTCGAAAAGGGTTAAAATTACTGATAAAATAAGTTCATGGGTTAATAGGACATTTGTATAGTATAAGTGTGAATCTGGGTTGAGGGAGTACTTGTGCATTTTCCCTCTAATAAATGAACTATTTATATATTTTATGTTTTGGGAAGTCATGGTGTATATTATCCAAGTAATCTGGAAATTTAATTTATGCATCTAATAAATTTATAATTTCTTCAAGTCATGCAACTATCAACCTTTCTTATTAAATTGTTGGGAAAATGTATAAGTAGTCCGAGACTATGTTCAAAATTCCAAAGACACACTTTAGCTTAACTAAGGTTCTATTTGTAGAGAATAGCAGAAGAAAAGTATAATTTGGGAATCCATCTTCTAACCGAAGATCGTTAACTAAGATCGGAAGATTCAACTAAGGAAGAGGAAGCTAGAAAGGAGAAGAAATATTTTGAATAGAAGAACTTTGATATAGAAGAAGACTACTTGATTTGAATTACAAGTGACTATGGTCACCCCTATTTATACTAGTATAGGGATGCTTCTAGAAATTCTTCTAGAAAGACCTACAAGAAAAATCTAGATGACCCTATCTTCTAAATATCTAACAAAATCTAGATTTTTCTATACTTTACTCTAAATATATAATTATCTAGATTTTTCTTTAAGTATAAATATCAAATATATTTATTCTACCCAATTCTATAAAGTGATTATTTTTGGAAACTATCCACACTTGTCGTAGAAGAACTCAAACGAAGCTTGGCGCCATGTCTCAATTTCTTCCAAAGTCCTTTTGTTTCTTCAATTGATGAAGATTCCTCATTAGTAATTGATCCATGGAAATTATCTCCTTGTTGAGTTCTCAGACTCCCCCTTTTTCTTAACTTCTCCATTATTATATTATCCAGAAAAACACTATCAATTTCCTGTAAAGTCTCAAGACCTACATATGATATACTGTCATATTCATCTATCATCTCCTTGATAGATTTGTTGGCATCTTCAGAACTTTCAAAAATCATATAATTTGTCCTTGAGACTTCAATATCAATTTCATTCTCTATTTGATGTTTACTTTCTCCATCCGCTTTCACAAATTGCTTCGAGTCACACATTCGCCTTGATATTGCAGATGGTTGACCAGATAATTTCGCTTCCAATACTTCTCCATCAATACTTTCACTATAAAGGTCGCCACTAGCACATATAGTTTCAAATATTGCATGTTCAAGACCTTCTTCGTTGATTTCTTCAATAGAAGCTTCCATATCACCACTTGGAAATATTCAAAAAATACTTGGTTCATGTCGACAACATCTGATTCTTGCTTCTCTTAGTGATCGAATATATTATATTCTAAATCCTCGATCCATTCTTTTTCAAGATGGAAATCATGGCATCTATTGCTCGAGCCTCAGCTACTAAACATTGTTCTCACTCTTCTTCTTCTTCAGCAACTTTGTGTGCCATATTTCTCTCTTTGGCTTGGCAATATCTTTTTATGTGTTCTATGTTTCCACATCGATAACATCTAAGAGGCTTCTTTCCATAATAGTTGGAAGACACTTCGTTCTTTTCAGGATCACCTGAGGATCGAGAGTGCGACATATCTCTTGATTTTCCTTTGAAGTTTCTCTTGTTAGCTACAAGATCATCTCCTTCTCCGTCTTTTACAAACACACTAGCCAACTGCTTGGCTAAAAATTCCTGTGACGACAACAAATTTTCAAATTCCTCCAAGGATGGTTGTTGACCATCCTTGAATCGACGTCACAAATGGGATATATTCATGCTACAAATCATGAATGACAATTATTCTCATTCGTGCTTCAGAAATAGCCTCTGCCTGATTCAACGAAGATATCTCAGAACATTTCTTAATCTTCAAAAAATACTTTGAGATAGAAACATTACCTTGAATGGTGTTAGCCAATTCATTCTCCAATATCTGCAACCGAGCTTCATTCTTCTTGTTGAACAAGTGATTGAGGTTCCTCCATATCTCATGAGTTGATTTACACTTTATAATGTGATCAAATAAATCGGAGGAGATTGTCCTCTTCAGAATGAACTCCGTCTTCGCATTAACCTGCTTCCACTTCTTGTATGCACTGTTATTTTCCAGTCCGTCAGCAAGAGCACTTGTGTCATTCCCATTAACAACATCCCACAAATCCTCTCCCACAAGGTATGATTCCATACATGTGTTCCATACCTTGTAATTGGACTAATTCAACAACTCCATCCCAGTCCATTAACACGATCGCTAAAATCCATATCGACAAACCAGTTAAATCTACCACTAACCTGATCTTGAATAAAATTTAAAAGTAAAAAAATGACTATGGCTCTGATACCTTGTAGAGAATAGCAGAAGAAAAGTATAATTCGGAAAGCCTTCTTCTAGCCCAAAATCGTTAACTAAGATCGGATGATTCAACTAAGGAAGAGAAATCTAGAAAGGAGAAGAAATATTTTGAATAGAAGAACTTTCATATATAAGAAGACTACTTGATTTTGATTGATTACAAGTGACTATGGTCACCCCTATTTATAATTGTGTAGAGATGCTTCAAAAAACTATTCTAGAAAGATCGACAAGAAAAATCTAGATGACCCTATCTTCTAAATATCTAACAAAATCTACATTATCATATACTTTACTCTCAATATCTAATTATCTAGATTTTCTTAAGTATAAATATCAAAGATATTTATTCTACCAAATTCTACAAAGTTCTAATAAATATCTAAGATGTTTTAGTACCTCTAAAAAATCATCTTTATTTTTCACACTATTACCCCTAACCCATTTTTTTTTATAATTTTATGCGCCTTTTTGGCTTACCTGACAACCAAATATCTCCACGCGCCTCAATTGTGTGGAGTCATGAAGTGTGCCACATAAGACAAAATGTGTACAAAATCATTTAAAAAAGTAAGTTAGGAGGTAGTAGGACCTTAGTTTAGCTAAGTTGTGTCTTTGCTATTTCGATCATAGTCTAGGAGGTACTTTTGCCTTATCCCTAAATTGTTCATGATTCTTTTGATTATCGAGTCTGAATTGAATATTGATCCGTAATAAAGGGTGTCTTGGTAGAATATTACAAAATAGATAACTAAAGAGAAAAAAAATTGAAAATGAGAGTAAACGAACAGAACGGGGCAATGCTTGCTAGAGTGAGGTGGGATAAGCCAAATTTTCAAAAAATGTTAAATACTGCGTCCCATTTTATGTGACACTCTTTCCTTTTTAATCCGTCCCAACAGAAATGTCTCCTTACTATAATTAGAAATAATTTAACTTTAAAATTCTTATTTCCCTAAATGAAATGATTTTCAACCATACAAGTATCTAAGGATTGGTCTAGACTACAAATTTCAAAAGTCTTCCTTTTATTTTAAGCACAATGTCACGTCAACGGGTAATACCTTAAAATGGGACCGAGGGAGTAGGACAGGAAAAGGCAAGTCAACTTCTTAATAGGTCAATCCTTTTTCTATCACACTCGTCCCTGTCTAAGCCCTAATTTCCATCCTAGGAAGACTTGCATAGAAAACAAAGTTTCTACACATGGAGACAGTCTAAACCCTTAAGAAAAAGTAGGAGCTTGTGTGTTTAGTATGAACGGAAATGTTTTTCATATAAGATGTTTTCCTACAAAATATTTTCTTGTAAAACAACTTGGTCTCTGACTAATTCTCATGTTTGATAGGTAAGTGAATAATATTCTTTAAAATATTTCTGGCTTATATTCTCACACTAGTGTCTGGATACGCTCCACGCGTGTGTGGTCATATAAATAAATATATTTTTTGTGAAGATCGTATATAAACAATATTTTAAAGTTATATTATGTGTTATAAAATAGAAAATGCAATTTTTTTAAAATTGATAAGTATTCTATATGGTGTTTTGTTTCTAAGATCCCATATCCAAAGAACTATTTGCAAATACCATTATTTATTTATTTCTTGCTCTACTTTGAAGATATTTTGTACTGCATAGAACAATTTATGTAGTAAACATATAAGCATTTTATTTTTTTTCAATTATGATACATATATATAGATACCATCACCAATTAATCAAACTTCTCCGAGATATCTCCTTTCAGATAAAAATAAAGAGAATGAAAAGTATATTAATCTGACCACATAATCTTATTAAGTAAAATAACTAAGCTATGTACAACTACAATATTTAAGTGAGATAGTGATATATTATGTGCTACTTAATGAAATATGTGTAAAATTAGTAATATACTGGAATCTTTTACAGTAAATTAATGTTGTGTGTTGCACATATTAAGCTCTAGCAAGTAAATCTATATACATATATAAATCTCAATCAAGAATTGCTTATGTGGCACCCTTCAGTGGCCAACATTTTATAATTATATAGTTTCTCCTTTTTTTGATTTCGAAAAAGCGCCTAAAATACCCTCGAAGTATTGAAAATGGTACACAATTACCCCCATCCACCTATTAGCCCCCAAATACCCTTCACTCCACCTTTGGGTCCAAATTTACCCCTTCATTAACGGATCAAAATTAAAAATAATTAAATAATAATTTTTAATTATGTGACACTCAACCATTGTTTGTAATTTAATTATTTAAAATAATTTTAACACACCCATTACCCACCCATTTTAACAAAACCCGCCCCACTTGACCCAATTTAAAAAAAAAACATCTAATTAAAATACCCTAAAACCTTATTCCTCCAATTTTCACAACTTTCATCGACTCCACTGTCTTCTTCTTCTTCATGAAGAAAATGTCAGCTTCTTCTTCAATTTCTTCACCTGAAGAACTTCAATCTCGTACATGTAGTTGATTGAAGAACTGCAATTCAGGTGTGAACCGTCTATTTTCGCCAAAAATGGATCAATCCTAATCCACAAAAGCAAAAATATTGAAGCAAGTAAGATTGACCAGACAATGATGATTGTTGGAGTTGTAAGGTTTCTACCAACAAGTCCTTTCAATAATGGATAGAGATGAAGAATCACCCAGATTGCAAAAAACAGCTTCCCAAACAACGGTCCCCATGTGTCGTATCCGTTGTTTATAGGATTGGAGATACCAGCAACAACTCCTATAATGTTTATCACTAACAATGTGGTTGGTGGAATGAGCAGAGTTATCCATTTGGATGCATAAAGCTCTGCATATTCTTCATCGTCTCCGGATTTTGATGTTACTGTGAAGTTGGTTTCAACACCAGCTAACACTTTTAGTAAACCTTCAAACACAGCAAATAGATGTGCTGATACATCTCCGATCACCCAAAATTGTTCGTTCCTCCACCATCCATCTATCGCGACTCCACTCCATCTCATTTTAAGAATGCTTGTTGCAAAATTGTTAATGAAAAGTAACAAAAACCACAGGCTAGCAATGTTGTCAAGCTACAACATTTAACAGAATTGAGTTATCTTTCTTGCTGAGTTCATCATGTGTATGTGTAGATAGATAAAAGGAAGCTAAGTCTTTTCTTTTAAACCTTAGGTGCAATGAAGTTTCCTGTGAGCAAGCATACAACAGGTAGAGTGCAATAAGCGACCAGGGGAATAGACATGAATGGATAAATGGTGGGTTTTTTTTAAAAAAAATGGGTCAAGTGGGGCGGGTTTAGTTAAAATGGGTGGGTAATTGATGGGTTTAAAATTATTTTAGATAATTAAATTACAACCAATGGTTGAGTGCCACGTAATTAAAACCTATTATTTAATTATTTTTAATTTTGATCCGTTAATGAAGGAGTAAATTTGGACCCAAAGATGGATGTGAAGGGCATTTGAGGGCCAATAGATGGATGGAGGTAATTGTGTACCATTTTCAATACTTCAAAAATATTTTAGGTCCTTTCCATTTTGATTTATTTTTTAAAAAAAATGCATAAAAAATTTAAAAGATCACCTTCAAACCCACTATCATCATCTTAACCAGCCCACTAACATCACCTTAAATACCCATAATAAAGTTTAGTATAATATCAGTGACCCTCTATTCCTATTTATTTCCTTTTTCTCCCTTTTTAAACCATTCTTATTTATTTTAATCAATTATTTTATTATAAAAGTACTACTTAATTTATTACAAATAAGTATTTTATTAATGGAGGTATATTTACAACAAAAACTCTTCACATGCCAATTTTTCTAAAGTAATTGTTCATAATAATATCTCTCTAATTTTCACTCTTAGTAAATGATTAATTATTTATGTTCATCTTCTTCTAATTATAAAATACAACATATATATATATATATATATATATATATATATAATTTTATTTTTATTTTCATTTCCTTCTATGTATTTTTCCAACCAAAATTTTATTTAAAAAGTCTCACAAAATAATACTTATTTAAAGTCCACTTATTGTAGTCAAATAATCCATTAAAATAAGAAAAATTAATCAAGCCCACCAAAAATATTTTCGTCACAAGTCCATTCATCAAAATCTTTTTCATCCTTTTCCCCCTCTTTTGTGCTTTTTCTTTTTTTCTTGTCTTAAAATTTTGTAGAAATTAAGATTTTTTTTAAATTTGTTCACTATTTGTCACTTTTTCCTGAAACTCTTCTTTATTTTTAAAAGATATTACTATATTACAATTAAGACACTTAATAAGCAAAATTAAAACAATTTTAAAATTTTGTAGAAATTAAGATATTTTTTTAATTTGTTCACCATTTGTCACCTTTTCCTAAAACCCTTCTTTATTCTTAAAGATATTATTATATTACAATTAAGACACTTAATAATCAAAATTAAAATAGTAATTTTTTTCATTTATCACCTTTTCGTAAAATCTTTCTATATTTCTTCTTAAAGATATTATTATATTACAATTAAGACACTTAATACCAATGTAAGTTACAATTTTATTTATTACTATATTTTTTAATTCATATTATACAATTAAGTTATAAATTTATTGATTACTATAAATACCAAAGCATATCATCCTTACCAATGGTAAATATTTCATTCTTTTTTGATTATATTTACTCTTAAGTTTATCATTTTGCTATGCCTAATTAATAATGTTTAGATTATTTGTCATTAACTTTTTTTGTTTACTGTATGAAAAATAAGATGAGTATATGCCAATGTTATTTTTGAGAATTCAAATTCAAAATTCAAACTTGATAGGTAATATTATTTGTTATATTTTAGTTTAGTCGATGACTCTTATTTATAGTGTTTTTCCTTCTTTATTTCTTTTGTGTGATATTTTCTTCATTATTGTTGGTGTTTTTTTATACTTTTTATTCTTTGTATATTTTTTGTGAATCATTTTTGTTGTTTATGGTGAAAGATAAGATGAATACATTTCAAGTTTGATGAAAACAATATCATTATTAATATATGTAAATTTTGTTACTATTCTCTATTAAGACGTTATAAAGTTTATTGTTTTAATATTAAATCAAATTTAGCAATTCTCTTTTAATCTCTTTTAAGACGTTATAAAGTTTATTGTTATAATACTAAATCAAATATAACAATCTCACATTTTGTTTGTGGGGGTAATATCCCAACTTTTTTTTTTAAAAAAAAAGTCATAATTTACTAAATTCATTTTTAATTTACAAATTGAAAAAAAAAGGAATTGACAAAGTACGACTATCTATATGCTTTGAAGGCATATGACAACTTATTAAAATTTGGTATTTTCCTCATCTCAAAATAAATAATATAATTTGTCTGCATATGCTACAATGATAAAGTTTCTCAATTTTTTTTATTTTGATAAAGTTTGTTTGAAATTTTTTTCTTAAATTTGTTATAAGCATTTTGATAAAGTATAAAGAGATTGTTATAAATAATTAATTTCTTCTAATACTTTATATTCTTTATGTAATTGGGGTTATATATCTCTCAATATATTCTTTTTATAGAAATAATAAGGATATTATATTTGTAGTAAATATTAGTCAAGATAGAAAATTATTTATAAAATATTTCACAAACTAAAATTAGTGAAAGGTGGAAACAAAGTCGATTCATAATTATTGGAGAAGGGATAATAACTTTGGAAGAATATGAACATCAAAAAAAAAACATAAAGAGATTATAATATTTGGAGGGAAAAATTAATTATATAAACTATATTTGACCTTATTTGAACCACAATAGATGTTTTTTTTTTTAAAATTTGATTATCATGGAGGATGTTTTGAGCTTTCTATATTTTATGAGTCTATTTAATTTAAATTCTTCAATTTTGCAAGAAGGATACAAATTAAATGAAAAATATACACGAAGAATGAAAGATAGATTTTAAAAAATTGTATAAATTTAGAAAAGCATGAGATACACATATCTAATAAAATTATAGAATGAGGTCATAAAATGTAAACTCTTAGCTTAAGCGATTTAAAATTACAAGAGATATAAAAACTTCAATACTAATATAAACTTGATTAAGACTTCAAATCTGATATATTTGAATTAAACACAACAAAAAATCTTCACAAAACTTTAAGTAGTCAACTATTTTAGTTCTTTTTTTAACCAATAAAATGAGTTATATATGATTGCGGCTAAGTTCACTAATTAAATAATTAGGGCCATAAGTATATTTTTCACAAAGAAATTTTTTTGACGAATCCAACAACATCCATAGCTTAAATTCTTGGACAAATCCAACAACGTTCATAACGTATTTTAATAGTCTTTACCTTTAACATTGATTGAGAAAAAACTGCTCAGAAAATGATATACTCCTCTTAGAGCCCATAAAAATGGAGAGGAGACATGAGGGAAATGAAAATTATTCTTGGCTTTATATAATACTTTCACTTTAAATGATTGCTTAGTCACTTTAGCTTCTTTTCATGTGTTTGTCATTGAAAATAACATATATGAACTATGAGATTCATTGTATTGAAATCTACAACTTTAAAGATTCTAGCAATGTAAAGGTAATGCTACTATGTTTTAGTTAATGTGCAACTTAAATATCCACCTAATTGCTCTCATTAACTAATGTTTGTCTCTCCATTTTCTTTAACGTTCAAATTATTTAATTTTCATAATAGTTCATATATTCTCAATTCATTAATAGTAAAAAAAGTTTACTAATCAATATTTTTCAAAAATAAAATAATCAAAGAATATGAATATAACATTTTTATTTAGTATAGGGATAAAAAGGTAATTCAACTTTATATCTCGGAGCTACCCACATATAATATAATACGATAAGATGTTTTTCTAAGAACTTTTTTTAGTGTTTGGTTGATGAATGAAAAATATTTTTAAGAAAATATATTTATTTTTTGACAAAAGAGTAGACAAGATTCTTTAAAAAATTAGTTTTTGACATGAAAATCAATCCCGATAATCTTCGAAACCCAATACTAATGGGATCTTAGCCCAACTCTTAATCGAGGATCTGACATTTAAACTAGGGACTTACCCCGACATTCGATCCTAACCTAGCCCCAACTCTTGACCAAATGACCCTTCTGGAGCTAATGCAATTGATGGAATTTCGATTTCACGTCAGGATCTCTAGATGTTGACTAAAGTTAACTCTTTCAAGCATTAATCATCAAAACTCAAAACTTGCACCAAACTCAGTCGAACACCATAGGTAGCATGCCACCCAATGTAGCACCGCACACAAGCTATAAGAAAACTATACGAAGAAGAAAACAGGAAAATCATTCATAAAACAGAGAAATGATCCCAAGGTTCATTACATCACCTGTACAAAATATCGCGAACGCTAAGACCAAATATTGCCAGGCGTTGAGCATAAATGGAAATTCAAAATTTTTATGCAAAATTCAATTTTACACCAATGTAAAACCATTAATGTGAAGATTATTATTGACTGTACTTATTTTTTGAGAGTTCTGAGTTTAGGATAAAAAGCTTGGATAACAAGGGTCCTCACAATTCATCTTTTGGATTTAAGATTGAATACTCCATTGTGATAATTTTCACTTTTTCTTCATTTTATTAGTTTGAATAGCTTATTGTAGGTGTAATTGATCATTGGAGAATTTGAATTTTGTTAGGTTGATTGACTTCTTTAGCTTTGTAATTGGCTGAATATTTCTATTTATGAAATGGGTATTTTATTACCTAATCAATTTTATGTTTAATTGCTTTTCTGATGGATTTGATCACTCCTTGGACTTCAGTGTTTACTTTGATTGGGCTCGGTAGAGTCAATTGAGGTAGGTAAATTTTTTTTGCTTAACAAACGGAAGGCATTATTTATTTATAAAGGATTGTCCATACAAAAGGGTATTGATCTAGCTGAAGCAGTTTCATTAGCATCTCATTCTAGAATGTTAGTAGAAAACAGAGGAGATGCGTCAAAAATATATAGTTTGTTTACAATCATAGTAGGATTCTTTGTTTTCCTTCTGTATTCAGCTAAAGCATCAGAGACTCCATTAGCCTCCCTCGGATTATGGTGGAGTGTTGGTCCTTCTGATTACTGGAGCAAGGACATGCAATCAGCACTTATGTTTGAGTATAACTCATTATCAGTGAATAAGGAATATAAAAGTACCTGTGAGTCGGTTTCCACCCAAACTTTTGCTATGCTTTTTGTTTTTTCAACTGTCAGGCCATGTAGTAGGGCCAATAGTTTTGCATGGAAGCACTGTCCACTTTAGTTTTTCATGAAAATCTCGTAATCCACTGTCCTGAGCGGTTGCTTATCACCCCTCTAAGGCCACCTTTGTCAGTTTCAAGAATAAATGATCCATCAATGTTTAGATTGAAATGGTCATCATGTGGTTTTTACCTTGTGATAGGTATCCTGGTTTTTTGGGGTGGTTTCACCAAAAATGTAAGCGATGTGTTGAAGCTCAAGGGTTTAGAAGAGGATAGCGTGCATAATTCCATTGATATCGTTAGATGGTTGATTCTTGAAAAATTTATTATTTCAGGTTTTCCAAATATTCCAAAGAATAATTGGTGTAAGTATGGAGGTATGAATCATGTTAGGTAGTGGAGCCTGATTAATTTTATGTTTTCCTATTTATTCTCTATTTTAGGCTTTCCTATTTATTCTTTTTTTAGGTTTTCCTATTTATTCTCTGTAACCAAAAATACTCTGATTTATTAATGTAAATATACCTCACCGCCGTGGAAGTTTACTCAAGGGGTTTTACCACGAAATATTGGGTTTTCTCTCTCTCTCTCTCTAGATTTCTCATCTCTTTCTCTTGAAAGTTCTTGTGTTCTTCATTCATCTAGTGTGTGTGCATGAATTCGATCCTAACAACTGGTATCAGAGCTAAAGAGATTCAACACGATCACTGAAGATGGATAGTTCAAAGCTTGGAATCGAGAATTTTGATGGATCCGACTTCAGTTTCTGGAAGATGCAGATCAAAGATTATCTGTACCAGAAAGATCTTTACGAACCGTTGACCGGGGTGAAGCCGGAATCCATGACGGAGGAGAAGTGGAAACTCAAGGATCGCCAGGCTCTAGGGTTGATCTGGTTGACTTTGTCAAGAAACGTGGCGTTCAACATCGTGAAGGAGAAGACTACGTCCGGTCTGTTGAAGGCACTGTCAAACATGTATGAAAAACCATCGGCTATGAACAAGGTATATTTAATGCGTAGATTGTTCAATTTACAGATGTCTGAGAATGGATCCGTTTCTGATCATATAAACGAGTTCAATATGATTGTGAGTCAACTCAATTCTGTGGATATTAATTTCGAAGATGAAATTAAGGCATTGATTTTGATGTCATCTCTGCCCGAGTCTTGGGATACTGTTGTTGCTGCGATAAGCAGTTCCCGTGGATCTGAGAAACTGAAGTTTGATGAAATCCGTGATGTTGTTGGAACTGTGGAGAAAAAGGGCACTTTCGGACAAACTGTACAAAGCCAAAGAAGAAACAGAATCAGCAATTTGGAGATGACAATGATTCTGTAAATTCAACAGAGGACATTGGGGATGCTCTAATCCTTAGTGTGCCCGGTTGAATCATAGATTTTAGATTTTGGTGCATCGTTCCATTCGTCTCCAAGCAAGGAGTTGTTCCAAAACTTCAAATCTGGATATTTTGGAAAATTATATCTTGTTGACAATAAAGCCTTAGAGATTGAAGGAAAGGGGGATGTTTGGATAAAGACCACCTCGGGAAACCAGTGGACATTGGAGGATGTCAGATATATTCCTGGGATCATGCAAAATCTGATCTCTGTTGGTCAGTTGGATAGCACGGGATATGCAGCAGAGTTTGGGAAAGGTTCGTTGAAAATCGTGAAAGGTGCTATGGTAGTAGCTCGTGGCACCAAATCTGGAACCTTGTACACCACTGCAGGGTGTATAAACATGGCGCTGTTACTTCATAGGATATGGTTCTGATTTGTTTGGTTACAGGTTTTGGGATGACAAGAACAAAAAGATCCCGAGACATTATGACGTGACATTTGATGAGTCTGTCCTGTACAAGGACAGAGAGCAGAAGGTTCTAGAGATTACGAAGCAAGTGGGACTTGAGATTGAGTTGGAGAAGAGTAACCCCAGAGATGTCGAAGCAAATGCTCAACCAAATCCTACTGAAGAATCTGAAGTGGAGCAAGTTACACTTGAGCAGGTGTTAAGGAGATCATCCAGATCCATCAAGGCACCAGATAGGTATTCACCTTCATAACACTATCTATTGTTGACTGATGAGGGGGAACCAGAGTCTTTTGATAGGGCCCTATAGGTGGAGGATTCGATCAAGTGGGAGCAAGCCATGGATGATGAGATGAGGTCACTTGAGAAGAACGACATGTGGGTGTAGATTGAGCTACCTGCAGGGAAGAGAGCTTTGCTGAACAAGTGGGTGTTCAGAATCAAGACTGAACCAGATGACAAAAGAAGGTTCAAGGCTCGTTTAGTGGTTAAAGTATATTCACAAAGGAAAGGTATTGCTTATGCTGAAATATTCTCTCCTTTTGTTAAGTTAACCTCTATTCGAATTCTGTTGAGTATTGTTGCATCGGAAAATTTGCATCTAGAGCAAATGGATGTAAAAACAACGTTTTTACATGGAGATCTGGACAAAGAGATCTATATGCAACAACCGGAAGGATTTGTGGTTCCATGCAAGGAACACATGGTGTGCAAGCTCACCAGGAGCTTGTATGGACTAAAGTCAGCGCCAAGGTAGTGGTACAAGAAGTTTGACTCCTTCATGACCAAGAGTGGATTCTGCAAAGCTGAAAAGGATCCTTGTTGTTACTTCAAGAAATACACTGATTCATATGTCTTTCTACTCTTGTATGTGGATGATATGTTGATTGCAGGATCTAGTATGAGGGAGATTAACAATATGAAGACAAGGTTGTCTGCAGCATTTGAGATGAAAGATTTGGGTCCAGCAAAACAGATTTTGAGGATGAAGATTTATCGGGATAGATCTGCTGGCACTTTAAATATATCTCAGGAGTTGTACATTGAGAAGGCGCTGAGCAGATTCAGGGTTCATGATGCTAAACCCAGGACTACTCCATTGCCAAATCACTTTAAATTGTCAAAGAAACAGTCACCCAAGACTGCCGAGGAGCGTGATCACATGGAACTTGTTCCATATGCTTCAGCAGTTGGTAGTTTGATGTATGCTATGGTCTGCACTAGACCTGATATAGCACATGCAGTGGGAGTTGTTAGCAGGTACATGGCGAACCCTGGGAAAGAGCATTGGGAAGCTGTGAAGTGGCTTCTGAGATATATGAGAGGTACATCCATTACTTTACTTTGTTTTGGCAAAGGCAAGGTGACTCTACAGGGTTTTGTGGATGCTGATCTTGGTGGGGATGTTGACTCGAGCAATAGTACATCCGGGTACATTTACACCATAGGTGGAACAGTAGTGAGTTGGATGTCCAGGCTTCAGAAGTGTGTTTCTTTTTCATCTACTGAAGCTGAGTATGAGGCAATAGATAAAGTTGGGAAAGAGATGATATGGCTGGCAGATTATCTTGAGGAATTGGGCAAGAAGCAGAGCGAGAAGATTCTCTACTCAGATAGCCAAAGTGCCATACAGTTGTTGAAAAATCCACTCTATCATTCGAAGACAAAGCACATCAGAAGGCGATACCATTTCACTCGCAGGGCAGTGGAGGATGGTGATATGTGCCTGGAGAAGATAGAGGGTGCAAAGAACCCAGCAAACATGTTGATGAAATGTGTTGATGTTGGGAAACTGAGGTTATGTAAAACCTCGGTTGGTCTTCTGTAGTTGTTGCTACAGATGTTGCGGTGCGGTAAAGATGTTGATGATGAAGAGATTTTTTTTGAGAATGTATTATTTGGATGACTGAGTCAGTCTCCAAGTGGGAGAATTGTTAGGTAGTGGAGCCTGATTAATTTTGTTTTTCTATTTATTCTCTATTTTAGGCTTTCCTATTTATTCTCTATTTTAGGTTTTCCTATTTATTCTTTGTAACCAAAAATACTCTGATTTATTAATATAAATATACCTCACCGCCGTGAAAGTTTACTCATGGGGTTTTACCACGAAATATTGGGTTTTCTCTCTCTCTCTCTCTCTAGATTTCTCATCTCTTTCTCTTGAAAGTTCTTGTGTTCTTCATTCATCTAGTGTGTGTGCGTGAATTCGATCCTAACAAAGTGATTGTTCTAGGTTGTGGTAAGAGTTGTGGAGTTGCACAACCTGAAGATGCTGCTATAAAAATCATTGTTGTCTAAAGTTATAGAAAATTTCCCCCACATGTTACAAGAGACAGGGAAGTTGGAAAAAATGTGACACAATTTCTTCTATATTTGAACAAGATATACAATTTTTATTATTAGTAATATTTCTATAGAAAAGCACGGAGGAGGTAAAGTGTCATGACCAAAGGCTAAACCCTGGATGTGGCCAACAATCAAGAGCCATTGCTGGTCCCAAAGCAAACTTTCATCCTGGCTGACTACAAGCAGAAGACTAACTCAAGCTTACAAAAGCTTAAAACAGAATAAAATTTTTGAAACTGAAATACAAAACTTTAACTCAAATAAAAACTCTGAATAAAAATAATTATATTCAATCCGCCACAAATAGACAACTTAAGTCTTTGAAACATTTAATAAAATAAATGATGCAAACTTCTCAACAACACTGACTATATATGAAGTCTTTGGCTGATAAATATGGAAGTCGGGACAAGACCCACGACATCCTAACAACTAATATAACTGAAAGGTATATGAAATCCTCCATAAGTAAGGAGGCTCACCATAGCTAACTCGAACTCTCGAATGCATCAGCAAAGCTCGTGTTGAAGATCCTTAATACCCGTGTCTCAATAGCGAGAAGATGCAGGTCAAATAGCTCAGTACGTAGAATGTATGAGCATATAAACATAAGTACCTCTTTTCAAACTTAATCAACTCAAGGATAAGATACTCAACTCAAAGATTAGATAATCAACTCAAAGATTAGATACTCAACTTTAAATATATGATACTCGATTCAATAAAGCACAAATAAACTCAAGATACTCAACTTAAGGTACTCAACTCGTAATACTCAACTCATGATACTTAACTGAACTCTTTTCAATATAAAGCAGTTTAAAACAAGTGAAATATAATCATAATATCATAAAAGATATACCATTACCCACTCAAAGTCTACTTGTGCAATGCATGTACAATGTCTACTTGTTCCGCGCCAGCCTCTCTTGAGGCAAAGTTCGATGAATTCCGCCTCTCGTTTTCTGATCCTACCTACATCACTTTTGATCGAATTTTTTCTCAAGTTTTAATTATATTAAATTATCCAACCTAAGTACACACTAATACATTAAAAACACTCTAAACAATCACTTTCATCTCAAGAAATCATCAAAACCCCTACATGACAAGATTTATAATGAACCTCAAGAACTTAAATCCTAACTTTTTGAGAATGAATTATGCTGAAAATAATATGTTTGGAATGTGGGTGAACTAACCCACCACTATGAAAGCTTACATACCTCTAGGGGTCAAAACCATGGAGAAAATCCTCAACAAGACACAAGAAACTCGACGAACGGTTTATTATCTCCTCTTTCTCTACTTGAAATCTCAACTAAAACCCTAGGCGTATATTGAGATTACTGAAATGAACCTAATAGGATAATACCCCTAAAATATTAATAAAAATGAATTAAATCTGATTGGGTTAGGGAAAAACCAAAATACCCCTTACTATTTTCGGCTAACTTTCCTTAACTAGACAACATAACTTCAAAAAAACATATCTCACTCATCCGAACTCAAAACTTAGAAAACTAGATAAAGATAATTCAATGATCTTTCCTAAAGTATCTTGTAGCTCACCCAACTCATTTTTTTCTAGGAGTTATGGTTGTTTTAAGTTAACCCAAAACTCATACTTAGCTTAATTCTTCAAATTTCAATTTTTTGTTATTTCCAATTTTTTTAGAACTCAAGGTGCTACATCTAGTGACCTGAACTTAATACTAAAGAAATTTTAACTTTCTTGGAAAAAGGTTATTTACTACGCAGGATGGTTCGAGTCTTAGTTCAAATTTTTTTTGGTGTTTTACATACGGAGTTTATTGATAGTGAGGAGCCACATAAAGAATTTTATATTGTTAAGAGACTTGAGTTTCCAAATCCAAGTCAAGTTCACAAGAGTTTGAATATGGTCTTTTTTATTAGCGCCTAGGAAACGTTTATAGGAACTACTTGCACTGAATTTACCACTACTACTAAGATTCCAAAATCATCTTTTTTGGGCATATAAAGTTGAGTATAAGTATGGATGCAAGATCTTATATGGGAAGGGAGCTCGAAGGAGATTCTGGATAAATACCAATCATTTCTCTTTACATCCATCACTACAAGTTCTGTAACAGATTTATTTAGGGGTCCATTGATAGTTTCTCACAAAGTGTGAGTCCCTTCAATCCATCTTTCATTCCAAAGATTTTTTATCCGTCCCCTATGTTCCAAGATATACCTTTGGAATAGTTGGTAGGATTTAGTAAGGCTTTACCAAATATATGAGTCATAGGCGTGAAATTTTCTAGTATAGGTATTGTTTCTCCTATTGCTATAACTTTTTGAAAGAGCTTTAACCTACAAATTGTCTTTGTTATCTAAACATCTTTAGTGCAAGCTAGCTAGAAGTGAGAAATTAATACCACTTGTGTTTTAGAGTCCTAGACCAACTTGGTTCTTCACAGTGGTGCACGTGTCCCAATTTACTAAGTGGAGCTTCTTCTTTTCTGGTGTTGACCCCAAAGGAAGTTTCTCTGGATGCGGTCTATACGATAATAGTAGCTTGGGGTATTAAGTTGCATTGCATTTCATAAGTTGGAATTGAGGCTAGGACTGCTTTAATGAGGGTAGTTCTTCCTTCTATGGAAAGGAATCCTAGTGTCTACCCACTAAGTTTTTTATTTAGGTTGTCTATGGTGTATTGAAAGTCTTGGATTTTCGGATGATGGTTTGCAATCGTTAGGCCTAGGTATTTACCTATGTTTTCTGATTGGCGGATATTCATCATAGTGGATAATTCATTTCTCGCATGGTGTAACATTTGATGAAAAAATGATGGTGGATTTGTTGAAATTGATTTTTTCCCTCATTGGTTTGAAAGAGCATTAAAGTTGTGGATTATCGAGGACGCATTTATGGAGCCAGCTTTGGCAAGAAAAATAATGTCATTCCCAAAGAGGAGGTGAAATATAGGAACTCCTATTCTACCTATCCTAACAGGTTGCCAAATGCTTTCTTGGATGGCGAAGTGTATGAGTCTCAAGGAAGATTTCATAAAGATTATAATAATGTAGGGTGAGAGGGGGTCTCCTTGCCTTATTCTTCAAGATGGTCGGAACAAACTAATCAGAGTTCCATTTATTAGGATTGATACGAAGGAAGATATTATACAAGACATGATAAGTTTGGCAATATTATTTGGAGAGTTTGAGATCGTTAGATATTGCCGAATGAAGGACCATTTAATCTCTCAAAGGCCTTTTCTAGATCGATTTTCAGAAGTATTTTCCCAAATTTCCCTTTAGGTTTTTGGAAAGAATATATAGCTTCCTAAACAATAATAGCATTGTCTAGTGCTCTACGACCTTGGATGAAGCTCCATTGTTTCAGACTAATGACATCATTTAGGAATAACCTAATTCTTTTAACAATAATATTAGTGGTGGTTTTGTAAATTGTGTTGCAAAGGCTAATATGCCTATAGTGGGTAATTTGTTCAGGATTATTAATTTTTGGTATAAGGCAAATGAAGGTCTTGTTTAATTGAGGGGAAATAGAGCTAGTACTAAAAGCGGTCATACAAGTGGAGACTACTGTTTATTCCGTTTCATTCTAGAATTTCTGGAAGAATAGCGGGTGGAGGCCATTCGGGCCCGGTGATTTGAGGGGTTGAAAGGAGAACATAGCTGATTTAACTTCCTCTCTAGTTAGAGACCTGCCAAGTTTAGATTTTTTTTCTTGGGAGATGGCATTTACACAATTTGCAAGAAGTGGTAAAGAGCTTCAGTTTAACTCAGTTGTATAAATATTTTGGAAGTACTGGCCAGTAGTCTTGTTAATTGAATTTAAATCAAATGTATGGTCCTATTTCTACGTCTCCTATTAGTGGTAGATATACCGAAGAATTTAGTTTTTGAGGTGTAACAACCGATACATCAAATGATAGCTAGATATAGTTAATCCATGCTATGCATAGAATTGTACTAATCATAATTGCTACTTAACTAGATTCAGGAGAATTAAATAAGATATATTTGCTTACGTTTGGAGAAGTAGGTGAATCATTGAGTTTCCAATTCATATACGATTTTAGATATGAGTGAATTTGCTTGAGATTAATGTGCAATGGATCATGTTGATGTCAATTAGCTTCCCATTTCATAATTGCATAGATTCCTTTCTTGACAATACTTTCGCCTCTATCTGTGATTATTACTAAAATCATCTTCATATAATAATTGTGTATTTTTCATTTAGATACAAATTTATACATTGTAATTCTTTATTTTTCAATCACTGACACATTATTTCTTGTGGGGTTTGACTCCGACCTCATATGTGGTGTAATTATATCTTTTGTGAAGGATATTCTCCAAGGTATTTGAATACCATTCCTTAGAATTCTCAGTAATCTTTTAATTTTCTTAGTAATGTTTTCTAATAGTTACACCACATTATGTGTACCAAATACTTAAAAGTGACATGAGACACCCACGTTGATTCCATCTTAAAACAAATCTATCTTAATTGAGCAATGATCCGAAAATATCCTATTTAGTTCAATTATGTAAAAGTACCGAGCAATTATAACTAGTTATGTTGCATTTCACTGCTAATGTGTGAACATTTACTATCAAGTTATATTTGAAAATAAACAAAGTGAGAACTTGATGAAAATTAGATGATATCAATGAGTTGTATGGTCTTGAGCGGACCCTTGGCCTAGCTTACTTACTTAGGGGAAGACTTAAACACAAGAAAAAGCTCAAGAAATACATAAAAGTAATACTTAGCCAAAAGGACAACTCAGTCTTAATCATTTACAAGTGAAATGAAAAGATTAAAGAAACTAATACTATCAGTCTATGAAGCCTCTAAAATAAAGAAGAATGTTGGGGGAGGACCCCCAATTATCCTAACAAGTGAAAACTAAAAACAATAATTGAATGATAAAGATATCCTCCAGAATGATGGGAGGCTCACCAATTGACTCTGAGTTGCTCACTCGATCAACGGTTTGCCAGATGTTGAACCTAGTTACATGTGTCTGCATTATAAGATGATGTAGGCCAACTGACATCACTATGAATATATGAGTATGCGAGTTGGAATTCTAAAACGACTTAAGCTTGAAATGAGTAAGAAGGGACACTTACCGTGTCTTTTTCAGCTCATGGATACTCAACTCAATATAAAGCTGTAAAACACATGTAATGTACATATATATATATATATATGTGTGTGTGTGTGTGTGTGTGTGTGTGTGTGTATATATGTATATATATATATGTGTGTGTGTGTGTGTGTATATACATATATATATACATATATATATATATACACACACACACACACACACACACACACACACACACACACACACACACACATATATATATATATATATATATAAAGCAAACTTAACTTTACTCATTTAAAGTAATATAACTTCTATGAGAGATTCTCTAACTAACAACCATCATTATGAGTCTAACTGATGGTACAATGTTTTACTTCACGCTATCGAGGACCATCCTATACCTTGCCATTGGTATAGGACTTAACTTAGTGGATTCACTATCTTAACTTAAGTGATCATCTAAAAAGTATAATCCTTTAATGCTCATGATAGCTACATGGTTTATTGAGACTTGAGTTATTATAAACTCGCATCCTCATATCCGTGCTCAATACTACTCCCAAAAATATCCTAAGCTCATGTGTTTTTAAAACAACTTCTACGCTGGGTGGAGATAATTGCTCAACACTTATCTTTATAAGCTCTCTTGGAATCAATGTTTCGTTTTCTTGCTGAAATCTAAAATAATCTTAGTTTATTCTTATCATAAAGTGAAAAAAACGTTTATAACTCTTAGGTAATACTTAGTTCTCGTATAACTTTTGAGAATGAACTGAACTCTTTACTCTTTACCTAGCTTCAAACTTAAGTCTTAAAACATTTTTTAGTGAATACTTAGTTCCCTTATATATTTTTGAGAAATGAACTCAACTCTTTACTTGTTACATAACTTGAAACTTCAGTCTTAAAACAAAGTTAAAGTGTTGCTAAAGACCCTTGAAAACTTTTAAGAACTTGGCTTTGACTTGCTTCTTAACTTCAAGACTTGACTCTTAATTTCTATGACTTTGATCTTAACTTTCCTTGAATTGGATTATGAATTGAAGGTTCATGGTCTCATTTTTTTGATGATTTCATGATATAGGTTAGAGTGTTGGAATCAACTAAGAAACATAGGTACATCACTTAGGAACTAGTATGAAAAGGTGGGGGAAAGAATGGGTTGAATTGACGTCCTTGGCTCTCTTAGAGGCGTGGGGAGCCATGCCCCAAATTTCAGAGGCCAAGTTGGGGCTCTATGGATGGCGTGATTCCCCAAGTCCCTACGAATAACGATTTTCCTTTGGGCGATGGGAGGTGCGGCGCCCCAACCCCTTTAACCAGGTGTTCTCGACTTTTCTCCTTCGTTTTTTATCTCTAAATCCTCTAAAGTTCCATGGTTCTTTCCCCAAACACTTAAGAATCATTATTACCCTCAATACCCAATAGATTTAACTCGAAAAAAAACCCAGAAACATGAATCAAATCAACACTATGCATTCAACAACTCAACCAACAAGAATTTGACAATGTTCTTCAAGAACTTCACATATTAACATGTAAACAACTCCCCAATCACTTAATTGAGACAAGTTAGGTGTGTGAGTGAACTGACCCAATAATAAAGATCTCACATACTTTTATAGGGATCACCGCAACTAATTCCATTCGCAAAGCTTGGCATTCTCGACAATTCTTGACTTCTCTCTATCTTTCTCTTCTTTTTCTCTCTTCTCCAAGCCTAAGAGTAATTTTTATTTTTACAAACTGAACTAAATTTAGTTTTAACCCCAATTAATCCCTAAAAATGAATTAATTAAATTATGTAGGGAAAATACAACTTTTCCTTCCCAAATCCGCATTGGATTTTCCTTAATCCAACAATCCAACTTCCGAAAGGCATAACTCACTCATACAATATTAAAATTGCGCAAACTCGGTGGCGTTGGAAAGATATATTAACGGGATCTCCAATCATATCAATAACTACCTCTAAATCATCCTGCGATAGAAGTTATGACCGTTTGAAAATTACCAAAACTCACTTTCCTAACTTAAACAATTTTTCAGATATTTCTTATTCTTTATTAAAATAAATACTTTCAAATTTTTTCTAGATGTGGGATGTTACATCAAAATTAAACAATTATTTCTCTTAGGACATAGTGAATTATATAGCCCATGACCTATCAAATGTTCTATGTGTCCTTTTTAGAACACCACCATGTTTTTCTCATTTTAAGTTAGAAATAAAACATTATGACCATTTTACTAGGGACTACCACAACAGAGGTTTTTGAGTCAATGACCTACAAATAACTTCAAGGGGTCATAGAACTTTCTAGGACCCATATTGTTCACTCGTGGAAAAAGTACTAAGAGAAAAATTGTGGATTTAATTCTTATGGACCTATCTACAACTGATAAACTTCTACTGGTAGTAGTTTGGACAAGTAGAATAAACCTTTGAGTCTTAAAATTTCAGTATGAATTCTACGGATGAGATCCACGATTCATATATCAAGCCACAAACTGTAGATGACCTTATATAAGGTTTTTGCCAAATTTTAAGAGAGGTGTTCCAGACTATTCCCACCCCTTCTAAACCTAAACCCTAACTCTTTTTCACGTGAATAAGGTTCTAAAATATGTTAATGAACCATATTACTTTCATTAATGCTTACAAGCCTTAGATCAAATATCCAAGATGATAAATCTAGGGTTTTCAAGCGACGTCAAGTTTCTCCAAACACTTTTTTTGTCACACCCCGAAGCTACCTCTAGGATGTGTACATGGACCTAGGATCACGAGTGACACCAAACTAAACCTGGTGAACATATCATAAGCATACTAAATTAAACTGAAGTAAAGAATTATTGTGCGGAAGCTAATCATAAGATAATACGAAATAATGGGGAATATCCCATACTAAATCTGAATAAATGAAAACTCAGAGTTTAACAACAACTGAAAAGTCTAACTCAAGTACTAAAGTTAAAACTAACTATGTCTTAAAATAGCCTCTAACTGACTAGAAGTCTTGGGACATACCCAGCTAAATTTAACAAAACTGACACAAAAGCTTAAACTAAAAGAAGATAATCATTTCACTCTTTCTCAAAGAATGAGGACTCACCATTGGTGTTGTTGAACTGAAGATCGGGAACTGATCTCTGAGTGATCTGGAAGCTGAGAACCTGAACCTACATCAGGAGAATATGTCACGCAAATTATGCGTCAGTATTTGAATGGTACTGATCATGCAAGACAAAATAAAGCTGAACAATAACATAACTGAACCAAAGCATATATATGAGCAATGATAAAAGATAAGCATGATAGTGTATTGAGAATATATAACATGAACTAATGGAATGCAATGACCAAGTTTATAACATGTTGGGATTGAAATCTGATTGTAACTGATAACATGGCCAACACAATAAAAGCTGGACTGAACTGTGGGAGATACTAATAATAAACATCAAACTATATGAGCTAAATGTGGAGTCCGATGTATACGTCTATTCGAGAGGACACAATATACCCTACTAGAGATATAAAAGCATGATTGCTGTGATCACTAAGTGTAATGCCCATACTTGGGACTTATCAACGGGGCACGTAGTTCTGGGACTATGACGGTGACTAACCCTAATCCACTTGGTATTAAGTTACTCCTGATTGATTACGTATTTAAAAATTTATGATTTAATTAATGTAATACTGGATAGCTCAAAATACTGACATGCAAACTTAAAATGCAAAATTAATTTACTGATAATTAAACATACGAAAACTGAGACATGTATGTATATGTTTTCCAAAAAAATTTCGTAAAAGAAAAATTGACTAAGTTTCGAAAAATCAATTAATCTTATGAGTTAAGAGAAATCAATTTACGAATTAACATAGTCTCCACTTGATTTAATTAGTAAAAATTAAGAAAACTTACAATTATTTTTTAAAAGATTTAAAACAGATAAAAATCAATTGAAAAGGGTTCGAATTTCTAATATACATTCCGAGAAGGTGTTAGGCCGTCAGAATGTCCGGTAACTCGTGGTTGACCGTTCATATTTTAACTAACTTAAATAAATTCAAATTTTTATTTATTTTATTACAAATATTACTATATATCTTTTTTATGATCTAAGGGAAAAATAAATTTAGAAGGAAATTTTTTTAAAGGAAATGATTTAAAGTGTTAACAAGACTAAACAAAATAAAAATATAGAAAATAAAGGGTATAAAAGGACTAAGTAAAATATATATATAAATTTTGAATATCCATAACGAAGGAGAAATGGCTATCATTTTAAATTAATTAAATTAGAACCAAATATCAAATAATATTTAGTCCAACATCATGATAAAAATAAGAAAAGAAAGAAATGTCAAATTTGGGCCTTTAGCCCAAATTCTGCTGCTGCCATTTTTTGGCCTTTGGGCCTATTTTCCTATACTCTGATTGTATACCATCGTATACGGATTGTATTTCAATTTTTTTTATTGGATTGTATACTCAGTGTATACGCCCAAATTCAGCTTCTCAAGCACCTGTACTAATTTGGACCTATATGTCATATCTTATGACCATATATCAGTGTATAAGCAACATTATCAGCCCCTTTCTAAGCTTTTGGAGACCTGCAAGTTAATCTCAGCAACATATTTGCTGTTTTCAACTTGTTCGTCAGTTTTGAGGGGTTTGGATGACTCGAGAATAATGGTTAGAGCATTTGTGGTTCAAACGAAAGATGCAACGAGAAAGAGGGAGTCCCAAAATGGACTCGAGAGGAGTTCATGCATAGAAAGGAACGAAATAGGAAAAGTTAGTGATGGAAAAAACACTTTAAGATCATTACAACACAGCCAAAACACGTAAGAAAATAAAATAATGCAAGCTCCATGTATTTGGCTTGTTGTACCTATGTTGTCAAAAGACATATACATTATTTCAAGTTGAAATTAATCAAAAAAAAAAAAAGAAAACTCCAATTTTACAAATGAAATAAGGGAGAGGAAGTAATGAATTAAGGAGACTACATCTATCAGATTAAGGAAACAACAATAAGCAACTACAAATCTGTACTCAAAATATGACCATTGGATTCAAACACACTCAACACAAGTCATTGCTAAAAAAAGAACCCCACGTGTTTAAGAAAAAATAAAAAAATACTAGATCAAAACCTTTACCATTTCCTAGCCAAGAAACAATAGTATTGAATTATGCTAAGCAAAGTGATGAAAGCAATCCGTATCCAAAGAAGAGACGACATGAGCTATTTTTTACCATTAACAAACTACAGCTAGGTAGTAAACTCCTTTAAATAAGATGCATAGTCAAATAACACTCAACAATGACACAATTAAGGATCGAACTTCAAATGATTTAGAACGCTTGACTCCAACAAAATAGTATTTGGAACATCCAAACAAGAAAACTCAACATTCCACTGACTTCACTTGCAAATTAGGAGCGTTTGGAACATCAAAGGGCAAAAACTATTTTAAACCAAACATGAATCCTAATACGAAGCTAACTCTATAGTTCTATCGACATAATACAGAGAGGATGAACACATACAGAGGGTTGAAAACTAAACAACAAGCATATCATAACGATTAGTAACTTGATCTCAAGTAAAGACATGAGAGGAAAGAAAATGAGATCATTTGGGACACAAATATTTGAAAGCTGGCATTCTAGACATTTTAGTACATCAACAAACCCAAAATCGTAAGCTTAGATGAATAACATACTTTAAACTTAATCGGGAGAATGTTCTATTTGAAACCAAGACGAAACCTTTAACACTCTAACAATATTAAACTACAGAGAGAAGAAACCAAACGAGAGTGAAGAATAAGAATTGACAGAGACTTCATGCTTTCTAAAACCAAATGATATATCAAACGGTTTAATGTAAAGAAGAGTTCACCTTCTCTGAGACAGCGTTCTGGGATGATGAACAGAAGAGGACTTCTATCCCACGAGCACAAGTTCAAATAGCAGCAAAGAGAAACAAACGAACTTTTTGAGTCTAAAAAAAATAAACTGGGAGACACGCCAGCAAAAGAAAGAACAGAGGAGCAGGCCAAAGTTGATTGTCTTCCTTTTTCTAAGAGTATCCTTGTGCCTGTTTCTATTACTCTGCTTTGTGTATTTTCTTCTCGTTCTCTAAAAAAATCCCCCTTCTATAGATAAAATAATGAGTAAATTATATAGAATGGATAGTAGGTTTGTTCTTTCAAAAGAGATGGGAAAAATCAAGATTCGGATGAGGAGAAATCCCATTTGAAATTCAAACCTGTGAAAACTTTCACCATTTTAGGAAGAAAGCTTTTTCTCTGAAATCTGAAACCATTCCAAAATGGGGAAGAAAATGGATGGTTTTGATCAATTCAGCATCGTTGAAGTGCCACGCAACTCGATCTTGATCCAAAGGATAAAACGTGCTACCATGGCTGCTGGAACTGTACGATGATAGGGACGTCCAAGGAAGAAAACAAAAGTTCTCTCTTCCCATTTGGGTCGTCGCTCACGTGTGAATGGAGGGTGACGGGCGCAGGGACCATTTTGGGTTTCCTAGACTCAGGTTGAGTTTTCAGGGTTGGTGAGTCATTTTGGGCTTCGTATGTAGGGTCAGTTGGTATTGTTTTTGAGTCAGTTTGGACGTTGTTGGGTATTGTAATGTTGTATAATTTATTTAATAAAATTGGTCTTGGGCTGATTTTGGGAGGAGAGCGAAATGGATGGGCTGCCAAAATTCTAAGGATTGGGAATACTAAAAAGTGGCTACTGATAGCAAAAGGGGACAACATGATTTTTATTTTTTAAAATGGGTTTAGGGAATTGATATACCGTGGTTTCACGGTATTTTTAATGCTTTTTCCTAAAGTTTAGGCTGTCCAAAAGTCTTTTTGTATTAATTTTTAAGTAAGTTTATCTTTATTTGCAGGAAATCTGTCTAAAAGATGAATGCAGAGGTTTTTGAGCAAGAAATGCAAAAAAGTACCACCTATGGAGCTTGTGACGGTCCGTCGTACCCGTGGTGGTCTGTAGGTGGCATCGTAGTGTAGCTGCTGAAGGAAGATGGGGAAGTCTGACAAAGTGTGGGGTTACGGAATGCGTGACGGACCGTCGTAGCCATGACGTTCCATCCTGCTGGTTCTTCATGAAGATCAGAGAAGTAGTCCCAGTACCCAAATTCTAACAGTTCAAGTGTTATGGAACAGATACCCCCGACGGACCGTTATGCCTGTGATGATCCATCATACCTGCCGTCGAGGATAATGAACAGAGCAGAAGAAATTGCATAAGTATGGGACGACGGAGTCCATGAAAGACCGTCGTGGCCACAACGATCCATCGCGAGGTCCGTCGATCCAGCCGCGTTTTGACAGATTTTCAGCAAACAGAGTCCATATTTAATTAGGTTTTTATTTTTTTTATATATGGTTCGGAAAACCTCGTGTTTAGGGTTAGACTCTTGGTTATTTGAGCTTCTTTGGTGGATTAGACTTGGTGATTATAGTTACACTTTTGTAGAATCTTTAGTCTTCAATTAATTTCAGTAATCGATTGTTGGTGACTTTTGTTGATTAATCAAGTGAACTTTGAGATTTTATTCTTTCTCATTGAAGTAAGTGCATGAATTCTTATATTACATATTTGAATATTGTCATTATGACTATGGGTAACTAAACTCCATAACTAGGGTTGTGGGAACCATAGGTGAATAATGAGGTAAAACCTAACTAAAATAACAATTCTAAAATAGTGTCTTGCATGTATTGATAATTCTTTCACTTAGAAGTCTTTTTAACTGATGGCCCAACGTTAGAACTCACCTTAATGCTACTTGCCGAACCAAGGAAGTAGATAATAGGAAAAGAATTATCAACATAGATTTAGTGTATACTATCTCATAGGTTAGTTTTGATTGGTACGAGGTAATAACTTAGTCAAATATCAAATCCGATGCTTAATATGAGGTAAATGTAAGGGTTAGTATAGCAACACACGTAGTCGGACCAAGGTGCGTAGTGAAATTTTCTAGATGCCGGACCAAAGATTTAGAAATACATAACTTATCACTTTGCATGCAAGATACTAGGAAAAAATTATTATAGTTAGAATTATCAAGTTATGAACCTGTGGGGAACACGTAAACCCTAGTTACTTAAACTCCATTATTTAAAGTTGTTAGTTGTCTCCTTTAATTTTGCTAGTTGTTTTCATTTATTTAGAAATAGAATAAACCCTTTTATCATTTTTGCGTTCCAAGGAAGTAATTGACTGAACAATAGTAATAATAGATTGAAGTTAAGTCTAAACTATTTTCCTCGTGGGAACGATCCCAACCTCTTTAGTTGGGTTATTTACTTGACACGACCGCTTTACTTCTTATTTGAGAAGTATTTGAGCGTATCAAATTTTGGCGCCGCTGCTGGGGAAAGTAGTTTTTGGATTAACTTAAACTTATTAATGTAGTTTATTCAATATTTTTTTTGATTTTACTTTGTTTATTGTTTTTGTTTTTTTGCAGAACCATCTTCCTTGTATCAAAATACACGGAGAGGAAGAGAACCTTTGTTTCCCTACGATCACGAATTAGAGCGTACACTATGCAATATGAATCGAAACTTAGGTATTAATGATGATGATCCGAACCAGAACATCCCAGCTCTGGTTGATGTTCATGGTCAGTTGTTACCCGATGCTCTTGGTGAGAACCAACAGAGGGTACAAAACCCCGCTCCACATCCCCAAGAATACTATAGAGGCTATGACAATGTAGCAGACTCCGATGGGACGCTTTTCTTTCCCCCTCTACCACCAGGCCACACCTTTGTGGTTACTAGTAGCCTGACGCAAATGCTAATGCCAGAGGTTTTTGTTTTTAGGGCTACCTTCTGAGGATCCACATGCCCATATAATTAAGGTAAGGGCAGTGTGTAAAAGCTGTGTAGGGAGGCCTGACTTGGACTTGGATGTAATAGGGCCAAGAGTGTTTCCTCTCTCACTGACGGGAGAGGCTGCTATTTGGTTCACTGAGCTCCCTTACAACCCAATTTTCACTTGAAACCAACTAAGGGACATTTTTATAGCATGCTACTACCCGGTCTCCAAGAAACTAAACCACAAAGACAGAGTGAACAACTTTGCCAGGAGAGTCAGTTAGTAGTTCTTGGGATAGATTCACCTCGTTTTTGAGAAGCTTCCCCAATCACTGCATAGATGATGAGTCACTGAAGGAATACTTCTATCGGGGGCAGGATGATAATAATAAAGCGGTGTTGGATACTATAGCGGGTGGTTCTTATGGGGAGTGTCCTTATGTTGAGATTGCTGAAAAGTTGGAGAAAATCTCCCGGAACAATAAAACTTGGAGTACTAGGAAGTCAAATACTGGGAGAAACACCTTCACAGTGCAATCCACTCACAACCCAACAACAGATGAGATCCGTAAAGAGATGGCACAGATGATAACTGAGCTTGGGTTGGTATTAAAACATATCACCAGGGGTGCAGAAAAGATAAATGTTGTTACCTACTTGTCTAAACCACCACCACCAAATTATAAATGCTATTATGCGTAGTATTCCTATGCAGTAAATAAGCAGACGAGGGGTTTCCGACTGAGTGCCCAAGGCTCAAATCAGGATAATTGGCGCTAAGATAAAGGGAACCAAGGTCGGATCTATTGTAACTATAACCGTGAGGGTCATTATATCCGAGATGGAAACTACAACCGTGACAACAACTTCAACAGGGGTAACTACGGTAACAAATTGATAGGAATGGGCCTTATGTCCCTCCTCAAAATCGTGAAGTTACTCCTAGGGAATGTGGAGATAGTATGGCGCGAGTTGAGGATATGTTGCACAAAATTATAAGGAGGTTCGATGCTAATCATGAGCACATTAAAGAGTTAAGGAGTGATTTAGCATGTATTGGGCAGAAAGTCGATACACATGCAATATCGATTAAGCAGATCGAGTTTCAAATGGCCCAATTATCTGCGACTATGAACACACGGCAACCTGGCACTCTTCCTAGCAACACTGTTCAAAATTTGAAAAATGATGCACACTGTATGGCAATCATTACTCCGGGTGGTAAGCAACCCATTGAGCCACCTATGCCGTCTAATGAGGAAAAGGTGAGAAAGGATAATGATAAGGTGGTAGAGGGTAGTGATGAAGCAGAAGATACCACTGGAAAAGATGCAGAAGTCCCTATAAAGGTAATTCCCATGCCTAGACCACCCCCCTTTCGTCAGAGATTAGTGAAAAAGACCGAGGATGGTAAATATCGGCATTTTATAACAATGTTGTAGCATCTTTCTACCAATGTCCCTTTGGTAGAAGCTCTAGAACAAATGCCCGGTTATTCCAAGTTTATGAAAGATCTGGTTGCAAAGAAAAGATCGGTCACTTTCGAGGATGATGATAGAATGCAGCATTGTAGTTCTATTGCTACAAGATCTCTCGTACAAAAGAAAGAAGATCCGGGTGCGTTCACTAATCCTTGTACAGTCGAGTCATTACATTTTGTGAAAGCATTATGTGATCTGGAGACAAGCATAAATCTCATGCCCCTCTCGATTTACAAGAAGTTGGGTTTTGGGTGACCCAAAACCCACTGCGATGCGGCTACTGATGGCTGATCGAACAGTGAAAAGGCCTATAGGTATACTCCACGATGTTCTAGTAAAAGTGGAGTCGTTCGTATTTTCGGCAGATTTTGTTATTCTTGATTGTGAATTCGATTTTGAAGTGCCTATTATTCCTGGAAGGCCATTCCTTGCTACGGGTAGAGCCTTAGTTGATATGGAAAAGGGGCAGATGAAATTCGGTTAAACAACGAAGAAGCGACCTTCAACATTTGTAGGTCCATGAGGCAGAGTGGTGAGTTCCAATTCGGTATCTATTGTATCCTACAAAGAATATATGAAGAAGGATAATGACCTAAAAAGTGAAAAGCGAGAGTTAATGGTTGGGGATTTGGTACTTTTGACAGTTCTAGGTTGCGTTGGCTTCCGGGCAAGCTCAAGTCCAAACATACTGGCCCTTACTTGATTACCTAAGTATTCCCTCATGGAGCAGTTGAGTTAGAAACCAAGGAGGGAGTACGGTTTAATGTGAATGGAGAACGAATAAAACTCTATTTTGGGCATACTACAGCGGTGAATGAAGTGATAGAGACATGCCATCTTGATGAAGGCTGAGTACTCAAGTGTCCTCAATCGTGCCGCGACGTTAAATCATGTGCTTGTTGGGAGGCAACCCAATACTTATAGTTTTTTTGTTTTTAGTAATGGTAGCATTTTCTACTAATGGGTTTTAATTTAGCAGGCGCGTCACAAGGAAATTCTGCAGAAAATCACTCTGCAGCAGTCATTGACGGACCCATTGACGGCCCGTCACTCACGCGATGGACCGTCTCATGAATCTGCCGTGCCAGGTACGTCTTTATGTTATTTTCAAAACTAGGGCATACGCAACAGAACCAATGATGGACCGTCACAACAACGAGGGACCATCGTCGGGGACTCGTCGCGTCATTAATGAAGCGTACCCGACCCGACCCGACTGGGTTTTTTTAGAAATTCTTAACATTTAAAAACCCCACCCCCATCATTTCACCCATTTCCTTCCCTTTTCCTGCCATTTACCTCCCTTTTCAACTTCCAATTTCATACATTTCTTTCTTAAAACCGATTATTTTCCAAAATTCCCCAAATCCTAAAATTCACTATCTACTAGTCGGAGTCTGCCGCTTTGGTTCTTTACTTGATCACCAAGTACCTTCCTCGCTTGTTTTTCTCAAATTCTGAGGTATGTGTCTCTGATTTCTACCCATTTACATTGCATTTTTGTTTTCAATTGGTAATAGCCTATTTCTTATTGACGGGTTCATTCTTTTATACATATTCTGTCTGACATAGGTTGAGAATCTTCAAAATTACCTTTTTAAAACTATAGAAATAGGTGCTTTAGCATTGCTAGTTTACTAGGTATTTGGATTAGACAAATGTAGGTTAAAACACTAACAATTCCATTTAGGTCATAGGGGATTAATGGGGCATCCCCAGTTTTGTCACTGAATGACAGAACGGGACCCCAATTACAGACCGTCGTACCCACGACGGACCGTCATTGGGTCCGTTTCAACATCCCTAACACCCCACTGTCCAATTTTCTCCAAGTGTCCACCAACGGACACATGTGACGGATTGTCGTTCACACGACGGTCCATCCTGCACAACCGTTCTGGTTGTCAGAGACCCTGTTCCTAAGGGTCTCTCACTTTTTCTATGTGTCGTCCAACGGACAGTCATTCCCTCGACGGTATGTCCTGCATAACCGTTATGATTGTCAGAGACCCCTCTCCTAAGGGTCTCCATACTTTTTCCAAGTATCCTCTGACAGACACCTACGACGGATCGTTGTTCCCTCGACGGTCCGTCCTGTATAACCGTCATGACGGTCAGAGGCCCCTCTCCTAAGGGTCCCCATTTTTTTCTAAGTGTCCCACGACGGACATCGACGACGGACCGTCAAAATCACAACAGTCCGTCCTGCATATACCATCATACTTATCAGAGACTTTCCTTCAGGGTTCTCCACATAAAGATAGTTTAAGTAAGACATGACGGACCCCATGACGGTCCGTCGTACTCTCGATGAGCTGTCACCTGGTCCGTCGTGTTTCACTGTTACTTTAGAAATGTCATTACATAATAACTCTTTTATTTATTTTGTGTCATTTTGCTCGTCTTGTTTTCACCTTCTAGTACTAAAAATGATTCTTTACAGGTACTACCTATTATGGCACCAAAATAAGATCGAGTCTATGCACGCGGGCGATCAAAGTCTGTCGCCCCGTCTTCCCACCCAGTCATTGGCTCTGATGATGAGCGTGACCCCGACTACGTTCCCCCAGGCACTTCTATCCCATCCCGAGATGCATGTGCTACCAGAGCCACACCCAAAAAGTTGGCGTCCGGCGTAGTCACTGCCTCCCAGTATGATGTGGAGCGCAGACTTACCGGCACACCTTCTGGGTACGCTACTAATGAAGAAGGACCGTCTGGCTCCTTAGGAGTTTCGTTGTCGGAGGAATCCTTCGGATCTGCTGAGGTCCTTGCACCCTCCACCGCTGCACAGCCTGCTTTTTCTGATGAGGCTGACAGTTCGGAATCCAAACCTGGTTCACCGACTCGTGCTCTCACCTCGGTTGCCGACCAGCCCAACTGGTGGTGTGTCGATGGGTATTATCAATTCTATTCCGATGCAAAGTTTTTGAATGACAAAGAAGTCATGACACGAACACTTACACTGGAGCGTCGGGTCCTTACTGAAAGTCTTCCGACTATGCTAGAGATCAACAATCTCTTCACCATATATCGATTGGAGTGGACAGCGCGTTCGTTGGGACGTTATAGTGAAGAGTTGGTTAGAGAGTTCTACGCCTCTTACGTGGCTACTCTTAGATCACAAATTGATAGGCGGGTTGCCCCCGTCAAATAGGCCCACTGGAGCATGTTCGAGTAAGTGGCATTCAGGTTGATATCTCCTTGCCTGCCATCCGCCGGTATCTATACGGTGAGGATGTTGATGCCAACCGGACCCCTTTCACCACCGAGTTTGACTACCGGTGGAAAATTTTCAAAGATGGACAATTCCTACGTGATCCATCACTGAGAGAGACCACAAAGAGGTGGATAGCCCAGGACTTTTCTGTTAATAGAGAGGGTGCTGACTGGGTGACCGAGCCAAAGGCAGCCATCAAGAAGGATAATCTGACCTTCACGGTGAAGTTTTTATGGTTGATTTTCCGCCACTACCTTTCCCCCACAGCCGCTGATAATATAGTCACGTGGGATCGTGCAGTACTGATGGTGGCGATGATAGCTGGGTTTGAGGTGGCTTTGCTTGGCTTCTACAGGCGCTCATGCACGAGAGGGCTTTTAAGGTCACAACTACTTACCCTTTCCCGTGCATGATATTTTCTCTATGCAGGTCTGCAGGTGTGCCTATATGGAACGTTGATCAGCTCAAGACCCCGCTGGGCACTGTTGATATCGGCCTCATCAAGGATGAGGCCAATGAGTTTGCTCCACGCAGAGGGACCCATCCAAAAAAGCCTCCACTTGGTTACAATATGGCTGATACGGTAGCACAGGCCCGCACAGCTACGCAGGCGGCTTCCAGTGACACTACCCCGGTTGAGTCTATCCCGGGTAGTAGCACTGCCCCGAGCTCCTCTCACTCAGCCCCTTTCCCCGCTCTGGTCCCGCTTGATAGGGTCCAGAAATTAGCGACACATATGGCTACACTTCTGCATCACATCCAGCCTTTGATTCAGAGGTCTATTGCTGAGGCAGAAAATCCCTTGGAGAGGAGATGGTCCAGCACACAGAGCAGAATATTGCTGAGGTTTATCAGCGCTTGGGCGCTTTTGAGTTGCGGGTGCTAGCCCGGCCATCCCCTCAGGTGGATGTATCATCAACCCTTCAGAATGCGGTCGACAGTCTTCGCGTAGACATTGATATGATCTTAGAGGCTAGAGTGCCTAAGTCTGAGGACCCTTCTGCAGAGCCTGCTGAAGACATAATGATGGCAGCCTTATTCGCCACTTCTGAGATTCCACCACATCCTCTTCGAGAGCATGCCAAGAGGCGTAGGGGTCTAAAGGAGGATGAGGCTCGAGCACAGAAGAAGGAGCGCCATGATGTGGAGGATTCGAGGAGAGCCTCGATTGCTGATGAGGAGGCACGTCAGATGAGGGCAGTAGAGTTAGCTGTTGGGGCATCTAGCTCCAGAGAGCCTCGATTGCTGATGAGGAGGCACGTCAGATGAGGGCAGTAGAGTTAGCTGTTGGGGCATCTAGCTCCAGAAATGTAGAGATAGCGGGAGGCACTGCTGATAGTGTTGTTGATGCTGTGGACAGTACTGAGGGTGTGAAGATTACAGAGGTAATGGGTTTCGGCGAACCGGACCCACCATCTTGCTGATCGTCGGTGCTTTGCGCCCCAGGTTTGCTTCACCTACCACTCTTGTATTTCAATTTTTTATGCATTGGGGACAATGCATTTCTTTTTGTTGGGGGTGGGGTAAATGTATAGTGAGTGCTAGGGTGAAGTTTGAGTATCCCAATTCGCTATCCTCTTTTGGGGTTTTCTTGCTTGTGTTCTTTTTCCCCAAGAGACTGATTTTTTTCTATTGAACCGGCATGTCTATATCTTGTGTACATAGTTTAATTCTGAAGCATGATGGCTAAAGTGATATCGTGTTAAAATGAAAATGATGCATGAATAGGCATAGTAATTGATAAATGTGTGGCTCTAAGCATGACATAGAGGTACACCACTGAATGACCCTAAGTCTAAAATTCGAACTAGGTGTCTGGTAATCTGGTAGAATAATGAGATGTCAAGTGAGTGTGAGGAAGATTTGAATAGTCCACTATTTGTACTGAGCTAGAACTTGCCTGGCTAGTCCTGCTAAAAGTAAGTTGTAATAGACAATTAGGAAAGGATCATAGACCCTTGTTCAATATAGCCCATTTTTAGCCTAAATAAAAGAAAACCAAATAAAATTAATCCTTCTTTGATCCAAATGATTTGAGCTTAAACTAGACCTTTCTTTTTCAACCCAACTGATCTTTTCTGAGAATAATATGTTGTCATTGGTCCCTCCTTGGACATGTGCACCTCAGATTATGCCAAAAGCATATGTTGAGGGTGGCTAATGCAGTAAACAACCCTATTTATGGACCTGATCCAACAATGGGGATTGTGTACTTTGACTCATGGCAAAGCCATTAGTTGAGGGTGGCTATTATGAGGAATGCTCTGGAAAGTGGGGTTGCAAGAACAAAGAGAGTGAAGGAACAAAAGTAAAGTGACTCAAGAATTAGTTGAAAGAAAAGTGAAAAAAATACAATAAATACAAGACAGAAAAGAAGAGAGTCACTTACACAAATGAATAAAGAAGGGAAAATAGCAAGGTGAAAGACTATGAGAAAGTGGGCAAAATAAAATGATAAAAAGTGGTATCTTTAGACGATATGTCAAGGAGGTCAAAAAGTCACTAAAGTATACCTAAATATACCCTACCTGACCCTGAGCCTATGTTACGAGCTAAGAAAGTCCTATCGTGATCCTAAGAGTTGTATAGCAAACTTCAAGCAGTGAAATAAAGGCAAGCTTATGGAAATATGTATGAATAAGTGTGAATTTGTTCTGAGAGTGAGTGTTAAAAAGTAATTCTTATACTAAAACTGAAATCATTGTGTGAAAAATGAGGATATTGTTTTTAAGTGAGAACACTAGTTGCAATACCAGAAATAGTAGCACCTCGGTGAGAAATTGAAGAGGATAGGTGTTAGTGTATGGTGAGTCTGTGTCATGATCCGATTCCACATAATTCAAGCCTAATAGTGATAGCATGCATAAATATTATGAGACTGATCGGTATTGATAGCCAAATGATTGCGAAAGATAAAACATGGATACTACTTTACAAAGATTTTGTATTGGGTCATAGTGCGTCGCTTGAGGACAAACAATAAATTTAAGTTGAGGGTGTTGATATACCGTGGTTTCACGGTATTTTATGTTTAGTGTGTCCGAAAACATGTATTAATTTTTATGTAAGTTACCTTTTTTTTGCAGGAAATCTGTCTAAAAGATGAATGAGGAGGTTTTTGAGCAAGAGATGCAGAAAAGTACCACCTACGGAGCTTGTGACGGTCCGTCGTACCAGTGACGGTCCAAAGGTGGCATCGTAGTGTGCAGCTGCTGAAGGAAGATAGGGAAGTCTAACCAAGTGTGTGGTTACGAAATGCGTGACGGACCGTCGTAGCCATGACGGTCCGTCCTGCTGGTTCGTCATGAACATCAGAGAAGTAGGCCCAGTACCCAAATTCCAACAGTTCAAGTGTTATGGAACGGATACCCCCGACTGACCGTTGTGCCTGTGACGATCCTTCATACCTGCGTCGAGGGTAATGAAGAGAGCAGTGGATGAAATTGCATAAGTATGGGATGACGAAATCCATGACGGCCCGTCGTGACCACGACGATCCGTTGCGAGGTCCGTCGACCCAGCCACGTTTTGACAAATTTCCGGCAAATAGAGTCCTTATTTAATTAGGTTTTCATTTTTTAATATAGTTCGAAAAACCTCGTTTTGGGGTTAGAATCTTGGTTATTGGAGCTTTTTTTGTGGTTTAGACTTAGTGATTGTTACACTTTTGTAAATCTTTAGTCTTCAATTAATTTTAGTAATTGATTGTTGGTGACTTTTGTTGATTAAGCAAGTGAACTTTTGAATTTTATTCTTTCTCATTGAAGTAAGTGCATAAATTCTTAAATTACATATTTGAATATTGTGATTATGACTATGGGTAACTAAACTCCATAACTAGGGTTGTGGGAACCATAGGTGAATAATGAGGTAAAACCTAACTAAAATAACAATCCTAGAATAGTGTCTTGCATGTATTTATAATTCTTTCGCTTAGAAGTCTTTTTAATATATGGCCAACATTAGAACTCACCTTAATGCTACTTGCCGGACCAAGGAGGTAGATAATAGGAAAAGAATTATCAACATAGATTTAGTGTATACGATCTAAAAGGCTAGTATTGATTGGTAGGAGGTAATAACTTAGTCAAGTATCGAATACGATGCTTAATATGATTAGTATAGAAACACACGTAGCAGGACCAAGGTGCGGAGTGAAATTTTCAAGATGCCGACTAAGGATTTAGAAATACATAACTTATCACTTTGCATGCAAGATACTAGGAAAAAATTGTTATAGTTAGAATTATCAAGTTATGAACCTGTGGGGAACTCCAACATTTGAAGTTGTTAGTTGTCTCCTTTAATTTCGCTAGTTGTTATCATTTATTTAGAAATAGAAAACCCCCTTTTTATCATTTTTTCTTTCCAAGGAAGTAATTGACTGAACAATGTAATAATAGATTGAAGTTAAGTCTAAACTATTTCCTCGTGGGAACGATCCTAACCTCATTAGTTAGGTTATTTACTTGACACGACTGCTTTACTTCTTGTTTGAGAAGTTTGAGCGTATCAAGAATCCAACTAAATGAATTAATTAAGTAAGATGAATTTATAATTAAATAACGAGTTTATTAAATCCAACAAAATAAACTAATTAACTTAAATATAAACTAAATAATTTTAAATAGAATTTATTATAAAACTAAAACAATTAATTATATATTCATATAAAACAATATATTTTGACTCAATTTTTTAATATTCATGAACAAACAAATCGTATACATAATTATGTAAAACATATATATTATCCAAGAATTATAAATCTGATAAGGAAAATGTAAAATAATTGAAAAAAAAATAAAAATTAAAAAAACTAATTATTCAAAATTGTAAAATTAAGAAATTCGCTAATTAATTTATATCGTCGAGGGTCAAAACTGGGTGTCAACAACTGTCCCTCATTTGACACGAACTGATGCAAGAAATTCGAGGAAAATTAATTTGACCAAGCCACTTTTGACCAACCACGTCTTCATCTTTGGGAGAAGGGATTTGGTACGGAATTCAGAAATTGTGGCTGAACCCCGGAATTGGGTTTCCTACATATCTCTAGCTATATGAGAATTTAGGCCACTTGTAGTTCGATAAGCTTGATTTGATGCACGATTTTGAAAGTTCAAAAGTCATCTCGATATCGGATTATTGAGGGACCGGAATGCTCAAGAATAAGATTTAATAGCGAATGTTGGAATACTATCAAGTTTTCAGCATTGAGCCCGCCTACGTATCCTTGGACCTCAAGGAATCAAGCTACTTGTAGTTCGACTCGATCGGTTGAAAGGGAAATCTATTAAGCTAGATTACCTTTGGTTCTGTACAAGCGAAAAATTAAGTTGAGTATGAAAAGGAGGCTTGTAACCTCTTATCCATGAATGTGGCGCGCTTCACACCAATTATTAAGAATTTACACAGACATAATTTCCAAAGCTCTTGGCACATTGTCACTCAGATTGGAAACTTGCTTCCGGCAGATACTATAATTTTCGGATGCGAAATCGAAACCAAGAAATCTTAGAAAAACCCACATGCCTTCTGATAGGGGTATGGTTTGATTGTGGTGGAAGTCGCTCCTCTGCTCGCGTACTAAGAGATTGACACCCCTCTTTTGACTATGTCCTAGTTTGCTACTAAGAAAAAATTCCACGTTGTGCTGATGTCATCCGCACCTGTGGTTTTATTTGGAGAATTCATCGTTTCGAATGCTTTCGACAAAGACAGAGATAAAACTCATAAGTATAAAAATACAATTCGAATGGGACATAGTGTCTTTTACCATGTTGACACTTAGTTTCTCTCCTTCAAAATTTGACGCCAATTCGATCGGTTTGATGTAAAGCAAATAAAACATATGTAGTATATTTGCAATATAATCTTCAATGTACTCTTCATTTGATGTCGAAATAAATAAATGTTGGTGCAGTGTGCTCATACTTCTCTTGATGTCGTCTTTGATTATTTTCTTGGTGTTTAATCTTGTCTAAATAAAAGGATGCGGTTGATGTTGATGGACAAATATTCTCTAGAGATGCACAATTTCTTTCTCTTGCACTCGGTTTCTTTCTTTCGCTATGCACGAATCCTTTCTCTTGCTATGCATGACCACTTTTCCGCGATGCATGAATTTTACTTGTAATGCACGACTCTTTTCTTCAATGCATGAATATCTTCTCACAAAGCATGATTTTTTGCGATGCACGAATATCAAGTCGCAATGCATGATCTTTCGCAATGCACGACTTTTTTCGCGATGCATGAATGTCTTCTCGCAATGCATGAATTTTTTGTAGTGGAAGACTCCTTCTCGCAAACCATGAATATCTTTTCGCCATGCATGATTTTCTGTGATGCATGATTTTGTACGATGCATGAATATCAACACGCGATGCATGATTTTCCGTGATGCATGAATATCAACTCGCGATGCATTATTTTTCCATGATGCATGAATATCTTATCGCAAAGCATGATTTTCCTCGATGCATGAATATTTTCTCGCGATGCATGATATATTCCTCCTGATTCCATCCTTGGTACCAAAAAAATATAGTGCTTAAATCGAGCAACATAGTGATTTTCTTGGCGCCTTTTGGATAATAACATCGTCTCAATTGACAATACGGTAAAATGATCCTCCAGTTAGTGTATCATCTAAAATGGTAATATGGATAAAATAAACCTTCGGGTAGTAATACTATAATATCTGATAATAAGATGCAGATAACGTTCCTTGACAAAAAACCGTAAACTGTCTTTCTTGGGGTTTTCATTCGATTCATCTTTTAACATAGTTGTATCTTTGCTATAGAGTTCATGTTGTTGCGAATTGGATGAAACAATGTTGTTCACGTTCCAAGTCCTTGATATAAGCAATATAAAAATAATTCCTGCATCCTCCGAAAAATTGTAAATTTTAAAGAGCTCTTTGCCCATTGACTTCTCCATATTTGTTGATTGGTGGAAGTTGCCAATTTCAGAGAAAACCTATAAACCTGCCTCCATAGAAAAATGATTAGTTTTAAAAACGAATTGATCTGTCGATTTCTTCAGTCGTCTGCTTTTCGTCTTACTATCTCCGGTTGATTTTCTTATCTACCGACTCTTGATACATAAGACAAAATACATATGCAAAGATAGGTAAAATATAAAAGAATTTTTTTATGAAAAAATAGATTTTCGAAAATAGTATTTGGAAAAGGTCAATGCCACGTCAGACCTAGCGAACTTGTTTGAGTCTGATGCTTGGAGGTCTATCTGATTATTTGCTGGAAAGTGTTCAAAATTGTTCTTGCCGATAAACTCATTTTGAAATTTGAGGCCCTCCTCAAAATTTTTGTTCTAGTTAACTGTCTTGGCTCATCTCTAATTCCTAGTGAGTGAATCACAAATTTTTTTAGATTCTTTCAGAAATTCTGTCCCAGTTACGAATTTCAAAGTAACTTCAGTCTTGACTTGCTGAAGAAAAAAACTTCTTCTTGAGAGTTTTGATTCCTTCACAAAAATTCTGTCCCAGTTTCTATTGTAAAGTAAAAATAGAAATCTTACAAAAGATCTGAGCGAACCCTTGTGGAGCCTACGTATCCCGTTGATACAGGAATCAGGTCAAACGTAGTTCCCCTTAAAGGTTAACAAAAAATAGAAATTTACATGGAAACCGACCAAGCCTGACATAGGCCACCTACATATATCATTCTTTCAGAATTCAGGTCGAACGTAGTTCAAATATAAAGAAATATTAAAAGGGATAAATGGTGACTGAGGCCGACACGGGCCGCCTACGTATCTAGTTCTTGAGAATTCAGGTCAGACATAGTTCACTACAAGGGGGATAAATTTTAAACTAAGCAAATAAAAGAAAATAGAATGATTACAAGGGAATAACATAAATATGAACTGAAGCTTCACAGGTTGTATCTCTTGACAACGTCTGAGTTGATCAGTTTCGGCCATGCCATTACATCTATCTTCGACAGGATCAAAGCACCCCCAGATAATACATTGCGAACCATGTAAGGTCCTTGCCAGTTTGGCGCAAATTTCCCTTTGTACTCATCCTGATGAGGAAAAATGCGCTTGAGGACCAACTGACGGATTTTAAAATTTCTGGCTCTAACTGTCTTGTGGAAAGCACGAATCATTCTCTGTCGCTACAGTTGACCATGATAAACAAAAATCATTTTCTTCTTGTCAATCAATGTCAATTGGTCAATCCGCTTGCTGACCTATTCGGCATTACTCAGCTTAACTTCTTGTATGATTCTCAAGGGCGTCATCTCAACATTAGCGTTATGACTACTTCTATTCAATATACTAGCAGATATGGAGTAGCTCCAATCGACATTCTAACAGTCGTTCAATATCCCAACAAAGCATATGGAAACATCTCGTGTCAACCTCGATAATTATCAATCATTCTCCTTAGAATCTTCCTAATGTTCTTATTTGCAGCCTCTACAACTTCATTCATTTGCGGACGATAATCGGTTGAGTTTTGGTGAGTAATCTTAAATTGCTCACATATATCTCTTATCAAGTGACTATTGGGATTTGCACCATTATTAGTAATGATGGACTTTGGTACTCCAAACCTGCATATCAGACTATTGCAAATAAAATCAGCTACAACTTTCTTAGTCACCCACTTATAAGAAGCTGCTTCCACCCACTTGGTGAAATAGTCAATGACAAAAAAAATTGTGTCCATTAGAAGCGGCCGACTCTATTGGAGCAATGACATCCATGCCCCAAGCTACAAACGGTCAAGGTGAACTCATAGTATTGAGTTCATGAGGCAAAGCATGGATCAAATCACCATGCACTTGACAATTATGACATTTCTGCACAAACTTGCAACAATCATGCGCTATAGTCATCCAAAAATAACAGGCTTGAAGGATCTTCCTCGCCAAAATGAGTCCATTAATATGTGTGCCGCAAACTCGAGCGTGTATTTTTTCAATAAGCTTCACAACTTCGGCAGCATCAATAAATCTGAGAAAATCTAAATCTTGATTCCTCCTATAAAATATTTCTCCACCTAGAAAAAAGTGGAGAGCCATACGGCTTATGGACTTCTTCTGGTTGAATGTTGCATCTCCAAGATAACTTCCGGTCTCTAAGTGCTTCCTTACATCAAAATACCATAACAAACCGTCTGGTTTCGCTTCGACATGTGAACAATGGACTGATGTTCTTTGAACTCTGTATCCAGAGAGTCAATATGATTTGTATCTGGATGTTTAATCATTGAAGCAATGGTGGCAAGAGCATCAACCAACTCTCTCTGCGTTCTAGGAGTGTGTCTGAACTCAATCTTGCGGAATCTCTTGCATAACTTCTGTATACATAGCACATACGGTGTTATTTTTGAGTTTTTCACAACCCACGCACCTTGAACCTGATGAATAAACAAATCTGAATCTTTGTAACCAGAAGCTCATAAACATTCATATTGATGGCCATCTTCAACCAAAGAACGCATGCTTCATATTCGGCGATGTTGTTCGTGCAATTAAATAAAAGTTTAGTCACCATAGAATAATGCTCACAAGATTCTGACACTAAAACAACTCCAATACCTTTTCCTTGGTGATTCGCCACTCCATCAAATAATATCATCCAACCAAGATATGTTTTAGAAACATCTTCGCCCATGAATGATACCTCTTCATCCGAGAAATAAGTCCTGAGCGGTTCATACTATTTATCAATATGATTTTTCGCAAGATGACCAGTCAAGACCTGTGCTTTTATAACCTTTTGGGTTACATACACAATCCATTTAGCTAACTTTTCGATCGGCATCGCCTTCTGTAAAGTATACTTCAACGGGTCCATTCTAGAAATGAGATATGTAGTATAAGAAGACAAATAATGCCTCAATTTGTGGGCGATCCAACTCAAAGCACAACATGTTCTTTCTAGAAGAGTGTAACGGGACTCGTAAGGAGTGAACTTCTTGCTTATGTAATAAATAGCTCGTTCCGTTTTCCCTGTCTCCTCATGCTGAACAAGTACAGATCTAAATGAGTTATCTGAGACAGACAAATATAGCAACAATGGACTACCTTCTTGCGAAGGAACCAACACTGGTGGATTAGACAAATAGTTCTTGATTGCATCAAAAACAGTTTGACATTCTTCATTCCACTTTGTCAAAGCATCCTTCTTCAATAGCTTGAAGATAGGCTCACGCACCACGGTGTATTGAGCTATGAACCGACTGATGTAGTTCAACCTCCCTAAGAAACTCATTACTTCCTTCTTAGTCTTAGGAGGAGGTAACTCTTGAATTGCCTTAATCTTAGAAGGGTCGAGCTCAATGCCCCTTTTGCTGACTATAAATCCCAACAAGTTGTTGGCTGGCACCCCAAAAACACATTTAGCGGGATTTAACTTCAGGTTATAACCGCGCAGACGATCAAAGAACTTTTTTAAATGTATGAAGTGGTCTGAACTTGCACAGACTTGATTATGACGTCATCTACGTACAACTCGATCTCCTTATGAATTATGTCATGGAATATGGTGGTCATATCCCTCATATAAGTAGCACCGGTATTTTTGAGACCAAATGGCATCACCTTGTAATGACATACACCCCAAGGCGTAATAAAAGCAGTCTTTTCTTCATCTTCTTCATCCATTAGGATCTAGTGATAGCCTGTGTAACAACCCACAAATGAATGCATTTGATGCTTAGCACAATTATCAATCAGAATATGAATGTTTGGCAACAGAAAATTATCTTTTGGGTTGGCTTTGTTGAAATACCTCTAATCAACACAAATTCTGATCTTTTGATCCTTCTTCGCGACCAGAACAATATAGTCCAACTAAGTAGGGTATTGTGTCACTTCCACTAATCAAAACTTGATATTTTTGGTGATCTCTTCTTTATTCTTTAAAGTTAACTCAGGCTTGAAATTTTGAGATTTTTGTTTCACTGAACTGAACACTAGATTATTCGGCAACTTGTGATACACCACATTGGTACTCAGCCCTAGCATGTCACTAACTTCCTAGACGAACACATCAATGTATTCAGTAAAAAAAATAAATTAGATCCTTTATTCAAGCTTCATTCAAGTGGACGCTGATTTTGACCTCGTTGACACACTCTTGATCTCCAAGATTCAGTCTCAGTTTCCTCCAAGTTCGACTTATGTTGATTTTCAAACTGCTGAAATTCCTCAACAACATACTCCGGTACCTCATTTTCTTCTTCATACTCTTCGCCTTCGTCATCACCTGCCTCATTTTGTTCGTTTAGCTCGTGACATGACATGACATTGCCAGGTTTTAAATTAAAACTACTGAAATCATAAACAAACAAAGTTAAAAAATTAAAATAATCAAATAAGAAAAAATAAATGATTTTTCTGTAAAAGAGGCTTTCATTCAAATTGGAAAACCATGCAAAACTCGCCTTGGAAAAGGGGCATGTTGCCTTTTTTAATATCAAGGAGGAATTTAAAAATTCAAGTAACTAAAAAAACTACAAAATGGTGGGTCTCGGGCCTCTTCCGGACTACCACTAATTTTTAAAACATGCCTAAACAATGTACTTCTACCAAGATCATCAGGGAATCAACATTGGTGTATAAGTCCAGTTTTACAGGTTCTCTCCAGGTTCAGCATCGCGGATATTAGCTAGCTCAACCTCGTCCTCTATGACAACGTCAATCTCTTCAAAAAGGGCCCAGATTCCTTCCCCAAGTCCATCAGGAACGGCATACTCAAGGACCGAAAATGACTGGTACAGATGAGGGATTGGCCTAGCCAATGCTTGATCACCACTCTTCTACATCTTCACTTTATCATCATAGGGGATGTACACCAAACCATACCTTGCTCCTATGATGGGAACTTGAATAGGTTCGATGACTCCTTGGAAAGTCCTTTCCAATACGAAACCTCACTTGAATCTGTTTTAGAGAATCATCGTGGCAATCATGTTGTACATAGAGGGCATAGGAGGTTGAGCCAAATCATCATCGATGTCATTAACCAGCTCCACCGTGTAGAAATCAGTGCCTCAACAGATTTCATCTATGATTGGAGCGTGCCCGCCAGAATCGCTTCCTTCACTATGAATAACCAATTCCTGCTCATTCTAGACAAACTTCATCAGCTGGTGAACAATAGAGGGCACAACCCCAGCTATGTAGATGAACGACCTTCCCGGAAGAAGGTTATAGCTAGTGTCCATGTCCAGGACCTGAAACTTTGCATTGAACTCTGCAGGACCCATTTGAATTACCAAATTTACCGCCACCGGTGTTTCTCTCTACACCCAATCAAGGCTCTCACATTGACTTGGTTTTGTTCAAGCTTCCCCAGATCAAACCTTTACTGCTTCAGAGTCGACAGCGGAAAAATATTGAGACCAGATCCATCATCTACAATGACATGGTTTATAACCCTTTCACGACATATGACAGTGACTGCCAAGACTTTATTGTGCATCCTCCCTTTCAAGGGCAATTCTTCATCACAGAAAACAATTCGATATCCTTGGACAACCCAGTTGATCATGGATGCTACATTGTTGTTTGTGCCTATGGGAACATATGTATCATCCAAAGCCTTCATCAAGGCTTTCCTATGTAGTTGCGAACTCATCAACAAGGACCACACAGAAATTTGAGCTGGGGTTTTCTCAAAATTCTTAACAATCGAATAGTCCTTTGATTGCATTTTTCTCCAGAATTCTTCAGCTTCGCCATTGCTTATTGGACTTTTCCCTTGATCTCTCTTTTGCCCTCCATGGGCCAACTCTTCTGAGTATAGAATCTGCCAAATCTGGACATACCCTGAGCTGAAGCAGTTTTGATTACAAACATTGGTCTATTGGGAGTGTCTAATGGCACCAAGGAAACAACCTTTGCGGGTGTCAGAATCATAAACTCCTTTTTCTCCATGATGCTCAACGAAGCCACGACTCTTTCTAGCTCATCATGAACAATCAAGACTATCGCCGTTGGTACGCACCAATCATCGTCCGTATCTATCGTATAGATATTGACTCCTCCATGATTTGGCAAAGGATTACTGTTGACATTGGGCGCAACTGTCTGAAGGGAGACCACGTTCTAGTCGATTAGATCCTCGATTTTGTGCTTGAGGTTAATACAATCCTTAGTATCATGCCCAATGTTATTGGAGTGATTTGCACACTTCTGATTAGGTTTATAAAATTGGGAGCAAGTGTCCACTAGCTTGGTCCCACTTGATGGACATAACCTGCCGCAGCTAATCGCTCGTACAACTTTATTTGGCTTTCGGCAAGTGTTGTAAAAGTTCTGACAGGATTTTTATCAAATCTGGGACAGGGGGATCATATTTTCCTTAAGGAGGAGGCATCTGACGACAATTTTGGACATTAGTACGGGGAGCTTGATATCTAGGATATGGATTAGTTTGGTAATTTGGTAATGGAGGTTGGTAGTTCTTGGGGGTATTTTGGTATACTGGAGAATTATATACTGGGGGAGGCGCCCAAAAATTTAACTACACGTCGGCGTAGTTAGGGGCAGCGCTTTGGTAATGAGGAGATGGAGTTTGGTAAGCTGGTGGAGGATTTTGGTAAACGGGTGGTGGAGTTTGATTAACGGAAGGGGGAATATTTTGATAGCTTGGGGGAGGGGTATTTTTATAATTTGGAGGGGGAGCATTTTTATAATCGGCTTGTGTATAACAAGACAAGTGAGAACTTTGTGAAGGTCGAGAATAACCTCGGTACAATGATGATCTTCTCAGGGTTTTCTTCCCCTCGTAAGAAGGAACTAAAACGTCTTCTCTTTTCTTTTTTAACAAACTCGAGGATTGGGGCAAAGCAACAACATGGGCAATCTTCTCGATTTTCAAACCATCCTTGATAGTCTCACTTGCCTTGACTATATCAACAAATTTGAATCCAATGAGCAACATGATTCTGTCATAATATTCGGGTTCTTGAACCTGCACCCAAACACTTCAACAATTTCTTTTTCAGACATGGGAGGTCGAACTCTGGCTGCCTCATTTTGCCATCAATATGAAAAATCTTTGAATCTTTCATTGGACTTATGTTTCATCTTCTCTAAGTAATAACAATCAAGGAAGATCTCCACATTGTAAGCAAATCGTTCGGTGAAGTCCTTAGCCAAGGCATTCCAGTTGGGCCACTGTCTGGTCTTGTGAGATGTAAACCATTCCAAAGCTTCCCCTCTCAAACTTTGGCGAAAAAGACGCATTAATAAGACTGATCTCTCCGTTGTTGTTACCCAGTACTGCTTTCCCCTTACTGAACTTTGAATGGGAAAGGAATCTGCAGGCCCTTTAGGTCTAGTGAAGTAGGATGATCAGCCAGTTTAATCGACACAATCTAGTTTATAATTACCTGTGGAGGAGAACAACTCAAAGGCAATTTTTTTGTTTGAGTTCGAAATACGTAACACAAAATACCACATAGATAGGGTGTAAACACACAAAATTTGCTTTGTGTGAGTACATGCCGACCCACGAGTAAAGGGAGAACTGATTTTGAACGAGTAGGAGTTTGCTTGTTTTACTCTGGGATAATATAAAGAAGGCTAAATCACGTTGATCGAAGGTCTTTGTATTGCATCTCTTTGAGGTCCGATGGTCTGCGCCTCATATTCCCTTGTAGAGTGAAAAAATTTGGGGAATGAAAATTTTGAAAGAAAGGGTCGAGCCTTGAAACGCTTCCTAAGTATCTCACAAAGAGAATTCAAGCCCGACGTAGTTCGGGTACAAACGAAATATTTGTTTTCATTCATTCTAGATGATTACAGGGGAATTGAAAAACAAAAAAAGCTTTGAAAGATAAAGGCGGCTTCATCCAACGTCACATCAGCCACGGGGAACAGACTTGACTCGAATATTTCCTATGCTAATGAGGTATTCCATGTCGTGGCGGAATGCAAGGCACTTTTCAATGCTATGATCAGCAGCCCTATGATAGGGGCAACGTTTCTTAACTTTGAACCCAAGGGAATATAACACTCCCACGTCCTTATAGAGAGGGGTAAAGACTCCATTTTGAACCAATTCTGAATGAACCTCCAACATTGTTTTCTTGAAAGGTGTGAAGGAGCATCGATAGAATTTATTCTTTTCAATAACCGTTATGTCGAGCGTTGGTTCATCACACATAATAATGACGTCATCACCCCAACTATTCGCAATATTGTCCATATCGAGCTAACGGCAGACCGCATTCTTAAACTCTATGCACTTCTCTATTGTGTGCCCTTTCTGGTTAGGATGACACACATAGGTCATGCGGATGTACCCTGATCCAACCTGGAGGATGCTCTTTCGACGGTCCTAAATATACGCCTAAACTGATAGTGCTAAAAAATAAGGGTGCACGGAATGGCTTACGCCCCTGTTCCATTTTCTTGTGGATATGCTTCGAGAGTGACTTTCAGGTCTCGTTCTTCCGACGCCCTTCAAGAGAAGGTTTGCGGGCAATCACTTCCTCATAAATTTCTTCAATCCTCTCCAACTCAAGGCTCTCGGGAGAAAACAGTATGTTCTGTAGGTGTTTCTATGCTGCCTCCGTATGTTGATCATCTTCAGTCTAGATATTTTTGCCTTTATCCATAGCGGTGATTTACCTTTCTTGAGACAATAGAGTAATGTTAAGGATTTGGAGATGAGATTTGTTTTTGGTTAAGAAACGTAAGATTCGGGAATTTTGGTCGGACATTTTGTAATAGTGACTTGTGTATATTATTTTTGGAAAAATCTGGAAAGGAGTGAGTTAACGATGCATCATTCAAAACAATATATCACATAAACAGTTAAATACATATGTATGGCGTCCTAAACATGCTTGTGACCTTTTAATGCCAAGGGTGATAAACATAAAACAAGGAAATTTACAAAAGAAAATTTACAAAACAAAGTAAAAATAAAGCAGCCCCACACAGGGGATGATAATAAACTTCAAGCTTACTCTGATCCTTTGCTGATTCTAGCCCTCTTGACGATGCTGACCTCTTCCCACATGGCATATCTGTTTTCCCATAAGTGTCTCTCGCCAATCGAGCCCCTTCTTGATGTCTGAACCTCTCTACCGACTAAATTTGTTGTTCCATACTATCATCTAACTCTGACATACATTGTCTGTCCCTTCGTAGCTCTTGTTTCAATTGAGCTACAACTTTCGCATCTTCTGAATGTTGGCGTTGATGCTCTAATTCATTCTTATAAAACTTTTCCTGAAGTCGATAAAGTTAAACTTGATGATTGGCTCCAATATCTGCAATAATGTGAGGAACATTCGGACTAGACTCAATAGTTCCAGCGAGGCTCTTTTTCAACCATTCCTTGTACTCTCTACAACACTCTGTATGAAACCTGTTTGGTACTTGCTCACTCAATAATCTTCGAGACCTCCACATTCTACGTATGTCTTCAGCAAATACGACTCGTCCATTTGTGTGGTCAGTTGCAAATTTCCTCATGTCTACGGTTTGTGTAAGCTCTTATTTCCCTCCTAGTTGCCTTAGGACTCGATCGGCAGCATACGGCCTAATTCCTTTTAACCGAGCAAATACCAAGTAAGGAACCTAAATTACCATGTTTTTTATCACCACCAGACTTTCTATCGACCACTGTACACCCTCTTCCCTTAACCCACAAAGTCTCGGATACCAAAAAGTTTCTTCTCCAATTGTGTTGCAACGATTGAGCTACAACCACCAGTCATGACCATGTAGCCCGTCTGACCGCCTTAGGGGATCTGGTTCTTTCGGATTATGAGTCTTGATCAGATGTCACACCATCCAGCATTGAAGTATCAAATTACACCCTTGAAAGAAACGTTGTCCGCATTGACATTTATCTGAAGCTCTATAGATGTCAGCCAATATAATTGCCGCTAAGGTATAGTACTTGGTCGACGATTTGTAGCCACTCCATAGAAGATGGAATGAGTGACCACTAGTACACTTGGATGAATGGTGTATTTTCCCTTGAGAAAAAACCATCATTCCAAGTATGCATAGTGCAAAGGCAAAGGGATGCGTCTCCTTCAATTTTTCTTTTTGTAAGAACTCCTCTTTGAATTTATCGTAATCCCTCGGACGTCCAAATTGATTATACATCTTATTGAAAAGGATGTTTGGACCGGGAAGCTTATCCATCCACTCAGCTTTGACTAGTGACAATTTTTCTTTGATTTCGGCGAAATCCCATATTTTGGGATTTAGAAGATAGATCCTTATCTAGCTGACATTTTCTCTTGTTGCACATGGCGACACTTCATAGCTCACAAGGACTTCTTAAACGGTTGGCGTCATTTCCACTTCCCCGAACCAGAAGACTATATTTACACTATCTCAGAATTTTACCATTGTTTCGATTAAAGTTGGTCAAGCCTTCATTTCCAATAGTGACGACAGATGGCCTATGTGATTCTGAACTATCATCTTGTCATCATTATTAACGAACCTCCACCATACTTTGTAGAAGGATCGAGGATACTAACCATTCTTGGTTTTAGAGGCTCGTGATCGGATCCATCCTACAAGAATAGCAGACAAATATTACTTAACCCCCACCCCCATAGACAATAAATTGTTTCAAAAAAACATATACATCTTTCAATTAACACGTACGCATGATTCTCTATTGGTTGGCAAATGGGGCAAGTAGACACAATGTGGGCTTCTAATGGGCCCAACACGCCTTGGGTGATGGGTCATCTTAGTTCAAATGCTGATAAATTTGGGTGTTTAGCTCCCCTCTACGCTAGTTGACTAGGAGTGACTTTTGAAAAGACCGGGGACCCAAATGGGCAATTTGTGCTGGAACTCGCGACAACCATTCGACGCATGACGAACCAATAAATTGTCGCTAATTCCAAAAAAAATTGAGTATAGAAAAATTCGGTTGCGGTTCCACAAATCGTCCTTTAATATACTATATAATATAAATCAGAATATGCTATGAAATGCAATGTCATTTATATAAATTTAAACAAATTAATCACATATAAGAAATTTAATAATAGGAATTAGTCAAAATAGTCAAATCCTTTTGGTTAGAACTTAATTAATCCCTAGCGGAGTCACCATTTCTGTTTTTAAAAAAAAATATAGTAAAAGAAAAATTGACTAAGTTTCTAAAAAATTAATTAATCTTATAATTTAAGAGAAATCAATTTTTTGAATTAATAGAGTCGCCAGTTGAGTTTTTAGTAAAAATCAAGAAAACTTACAATTATTTTTCAAAAGATTTAAAACAGACAATAATCAATTGAAAAGGGTTCGAAGTTAGAATGTACATTCCGAGAAGATGTTACGCCCTTAGAATGTTCACTAACACGCGGTTGAACAGGAATTTTTTAAGGGAAATGATTTAAAGTGTTAACAAGACTAAACAAAATAAAAATATAAAAAAAGGCTAAATAAAAGGACTAAGTAATATATATATATATATATATATATATATATATATATATATATATATATATATATATATATATATATATATTGAATATCCATAACGAAGGAGAAATGACTATCATTCAAAATTATTTAATTTAGAACCAAAAAATCAAATAATATGTTAGTACAACATCATGATAAAAAATAAGAAAGGAAAGAAATGTCAAATTTGGGCCTAATGCCCAAATTTGCTGCTGCCATTTTTTGGCCTTTGGGCCTATTTTCCTTCCAAAATTCAGCATTTACACTGATTGTATACCGTTGTATATGGACTGTATTTCTATTTTTTTGTATATTAGATTCTATACTCGGTGTTTGCGCACTAATTCAGTATTTTAAGCACTTGTACTAATTTGGACCTGTATGTCATATCTAATGACCGTATATCAGTGTATAAAACGACATTATCAGCCACTTTTTGAGCTTGTGGAGACCTGCAAATTAATTCCAACAACATATTTGCTGCTTTCAACCTGTTTGTCAGTTTTGAGGGGTTTGGATGACTCGAGAATAATGGTTTAAGACTTCGTGGCTCAAATGAATGATGCAACAAGGAAGAGGGAGTCCCAAAATGGACTTGGGATGAGTTCATGCATAGAAAGGAAAAAAACAGGATAAAAGTTAGTGATGGAAAAAACACTTTATGATCATTACAACACAACCAAAACACGTAAGAAAAATGAAATAATGCAAACTGCATGTATTTAGCTTGTTGTACCAATGTTGGCAAAAGACATACACATTATTTCAAGTTGAAATTAAAAAAAAAAAGAAAAAAGAAAAAAGAAAACCAATTTTACAAAGGAAATAAGGGAGAGGCAGTAAAGTATTAAGGAGAATATAACTATCTGATTAAGGAAACAACAATAAACAACTATAAATCCGTATTCAAAATATCCCCATTGTATTTAAACACACTCAACAAAAGTCATTTCTGAAAAAGAACCCCACGTGTTTAAAAAAAATACAGGATCAAAACCTTTACATTTTCTAGACAAGAAACAATATTATTGAATTATGCTATGTAGAGTGATGATAGCAATTTGTATCCGAAGAAGAGCCGACATGAGCTATTTTCTACCATTAACAAACTACAGCTAGGTAGTACACTTCTTTAAACAAGATGCATATTCAAATAAAACTCAACAACAACACAATTAAGGATCGAACTTCAAATGATTTTGAATGCTTGACTCCAACAAAATAGGATTTAGAACATCCAAACAAAAAACTCAACATTCCAACCGACTCGACTTGCAAATTAGGAGCATTTCGAACATCAAAGGGTGAAACCTGTTTGAAACTAAACACGAATCCTAATTCGAATCTAACTCGATACTTCTAGCGACACAATATAGAGAGGATGAACACATACATACTGGGATGATGAACAAAACACGACTTCTATCCCACGAGCACAAGTACAAACAACAAAGAGACCTAAAGGAACTTTTTGAGTCTAAAAAAATAAACTGAGAGAAACGCCGAAAAGAAAGAATAGAGAAGTAGGCAAAAATCGATTGCCTTCCATTTTTTTAAGAGTATCTTTATGTCTTTCAAAAGAGGGGGGTGATTCAAGATTCGGATGAGGAGAAATCCCATTTGAAATTCAAACCTCTTAAAACTTTCATCGTTTTTGGAAGAAAGCTTTTTCTCTGAAATCTGAAACAATTCCGAAATGGGAAAGAAAAATGAATGACTTCAATCAATTTAGCGTCCCTGAAGTGCCACGCGGCTCGATCTTGAGCCAAAAGGACGAAAACACGTGCTACCATGGCTGCTGAAAATATACGATGACAGGGGTCCAAGATAGAAGAAAAAAGTTTGTTCTTCCCGTTTGGGTGGTCGCTCACACGTGAATGGAGGGTGACACATGGAGTGGCCATCTTGGTGGTTTGCTGGACTCCTGTTGATTTTTCTGGGTTGGTGGATCGTTTTGGGCTTCGCTGAAAGCGGAAGAAGAAGAAACGATGTAGGGTCAGCTGGTATTATTTTGAGTCCGTTTGTACGTTGTTGGGTATTGTAATGTTGTATAATTTGTTTTTAAGAATTGGGCTTGGGCTGATTTTGGGAGGAGAGGGAAATGGATGGGCTGCCAAAATTCATAGGATTGGGAATATTAAGAAGTGGCTGCTGATAGCAAAAGGAGCCAACATGATTTGTTAAAAAAATGGTTTAGGGAATTCGGCTAAATAAATAAATTAAGGAAGAGAAATTTATAATTAACTAACGAGTTTCTTAATTCCAACAAAAGAAAATATTTAATTTAAATATAAACTAAATAATTTTGAAATATAAGCTATTATAAAACTAAAATAATTAGTTCTATATTCATACAAAACTAAACATTTTGAGTCGATTTTTTAATACTCATGAAATAAACTAATCGTATACATAATTACGTAAAACATATATTTTATCTAAGAATAATAAAAGTGATAAGGCGAATGTAAAATAATTATAAAAACACTTTAAACCTTATAAAAATAATTAGTTTGAAATCATTAAGAATTAAGAAACCCGCTAATTAATTCATATCGTCGAGGGTCAATATTGGGTGTTAACATTATATATCTAAAATAACTGACCTAGCATGTGTAATTCATGAACTAAGAGAACTACATAGCCAGGGTTCTAAATTTATGAAAAAACATACATAAAACTACACAAAATTCATGATAATCTTATTTGGATCATTTTGACAACTAAACCCCACAATTTCTAACATTTAAGAAACTCTTCTTCTAAACAATATTAAGGGAATCAAGAATCTGATAGAAAACTAGGGACTTAATGTGTCAAATAATCCCAATAGTGAAATACTACATACCTAGTGAAAAAATTTCGATTTTGGGCTGGAACTGAAAGAAACCTCACTACATTCTTGCAAAGCATTGGTTGACGCTTTCTCCTCTCTGGTCTTAAGTTTGATGAATTTTGGAGAATGATTGACTAGGGTAAATTCTAATTTAGTTACTAGACTAAAACTGACCAAAACCACGTAGCTTAGGGATCCAACGCATAAGGAAAACACCAAATGACCTTTGACTTAAAAGCTGCCAGTGCTACGAACGGAACAGACCAACGGACTGTATATGGATTGATGGCCCGTGCTGGTAAACAGTCATTTGGATACTAGGAGCTAGAATTGGGGGTTTTACCTACAGCCATGGACCACAGACCGTGGTCTAACCTATGATCCGTAGATCTTGGCGTAGGTCAACACTTAGCCAATTTTCCTAAGGTTCTGGGGATAGGTTGCAAGTGGCCATCTATGGACCACCAACACGGGCTGTAGGTCATCTTACGGTCCTTGGGTTGAACTTGCTACTTTTGAAAATCTACATTTGGGTATATTTTTGAATACATGATGTTACATTGTTCTTCCGAGTATAGAATACTATTCATAGGGTTAGACTAGTTCATCCTCACTCTTTACATCTCAATTCAGTCGGTAGGATATTTAATCTAGGGTTCCAACCTCACTTTTATGAAATTCCTTCGTTCTGGGAATGTGATACTTTATGCATTGAAATTCTTGTTCATAATTGTAGTGCCACATGATGCCTATATATTGAGTTATACTAACAAGCTAGTAATTTTCTTTACATTGATTTTTGAAACTAAAGTGAGAGTTTAAGAAAAAATTTAAAGCATTGAGTTTAAGAGAAGTTAAATGTTGTTGAATGTATTACTTTTTCATTTACAAAGAGATCACAATTTCAAAAAAAGTATTATTGGAATTTAAAGAGGAATTAACAACAAGATATGTGTACCTTATAATTCACAACGAAAGTTATCGATCTGCTTCTTTGACAGGTTGGTGCTCAAGTCCATCTTTGAATAACCAAGAAACAAAGATTTTTTTCACAAACTAGATGCCTGTTTTTGTGTGCTGATGAATCTGCCTCAGAAATTTAATACTTTTGTTTCTAGATTTTTTTTATTTTTTGTTTCACAGTTTTTCCTATCATTTGATGTTTAATGTTCCACTTCTCACGTTTCACATTTCTTAAATAATGCTCCCACTAGGAGTCTTTTTAAAGAGGGGTTGAACAATTACAATGTAATTGCTCGGTGTTATCCTTTAAAGGATTTATCCTAATTAATTAACTTATTAATTAATTAATTGGATAAGACATTAAACAAATGGATCGGATCGGTCGGTCCACATGGGCGACCCATGACCCAAAACTTACATCTCTCACTTTGCACATGGTGGACAAGACCCAAGTCAAAAATTATATCAATCAGACATATAATTCATACGACAAATAATTCGTGAGACCTGTGAAAATGAAGGACCTACCTTTAAGGTTTTTCAAGCCTTGTATATATGAACTCAATCACATGTGGAAAGAGTTCAATACTATTAAAGAACAATATTACTCACAATACACCAGACATTATTCACTGCTTCAGTAGTTACCTATTCGATCCCTCGACCTCTTAAACAGGTGAACTCGACTTCATGCTTAACTTTATACACACAATAACACTTGAGTGTAATAGCCGGTTTATGTGTACAAGTTGAATTGTTCATCAATAATCTTCCCTTTCTACTCGAATCTATCTGTTCCATATCAACTGCTTTTCTAGATATGTACTACATTGCCGAATTGCCCATGGCTATTAGTAACATGCTAAATTAGCAACACTGACTGAAACTTCAAAAAACAGCAAAAGGTCAAAGGGTATTTCATTGAAAAGTCATTTTAACTTTTCTGGATCTCACACAATGAAGAAGCAGAGAATATTCTTTCATTGACCCATTGATCGTTAGAAACACGTGGTATGAAACATGTGCTACGATGTTTACACCTCAAATTGGTGTATATGTCTCATTCTATTGATTATTCAACATTGTACAGACCTTGGTCTAAAACATGTTCAGATTTTTAACCCTATTTTCTCTCTTCGCTAATATTAAGCTTATTTCTTAGAGAAAATTTTGTTTGGATCATAAAACAAGTCATAAAATGATGCTGAAATTCATCTTTTCACGTTTCCCGACGTAAGAGGTGATTGCTCGTGTGAGAGAGACAATCTAGCAACTTGTTCGACACATTATATATCTTACATATTATCACATGCATACTACATTTGAACATAAGTTCAATAGTTCTATATAAAAAGAGAATATCATAACAATCAAGTCAATTTACAATATTGAAATATCATCATACTCTATGTAAACCTAGAACCTTAACATGTTTTTCAAAGAAGCCTCTAGAGATGGCCTACCAAAGAAAATCAATTATCATTTCATGTATATGAATGTATTGTAAAGTTATTTCTCCACTTTCCACTCTGTCTCTTACAAATTTATACTTGTTGTCAATGAGTTTTGTACTTACGTGATACTTAAGATCCTTTATGTATGCGATAATCACTTGACTATCATAATATAGAATCATTGGACCCTTAGAATTCTTTGAAAATATTCAAACGTTCTAAGAATCTCTTTGACCAAATAACTTTTGTAATGCATACACAGATGCCACGAATTTAGATTCCATGGTTGAAAGAGGTGTACAATTTTGCTTCTTACTTTTCCATGAAACAATACCACCATTTTGTAAGAAAATAAAACCAGATATTGATATTCTATCATCCTAGTCACCAGCCCAATCAGTATATATATAACCTTTTATGATTTAATCAGATCAACTATAACACAATATATGATCTGCAGTTCTTCTCATATATCAGAATACTCTTTACTGCTTAACAATGATCCTTTCTAATATAGGGTTAATATCTGCTAACTAGACTTATGGCATAACAAATGTCTGGGTGAGTACACATCATATCACAGATAAAACTCTCGATCTCACTAGAATAAGGAACTCGAGACATGTCTTTGTATTGGCCCATCCGATTTACGTTTAGCTTTAAGAATTCATTTATTTCAATAGATTAACGTTACTTAGGATGGTGAACAAGATTCCAGACATTTTTGGTTTTATAGGCTCTAATTCTTCTTTCATCGATTTTAACCATACATCCCTCTTAGGGCTTGATAAAGTCTCTTTACAAAATTATGTTCATCCAATTCCGTAGGAGATACCAAGAAAACATAATCCTCAATTTCATAAGATTGTTTAGGCACACTTTTTCCTGTACTCTTATAGATTTGAAGTTCAGATTCCTCTATAGAATTTTTGGGATTCTTAATATCCACTTGGACTAGGAATAATTTCTTGATTAATTAAATTATCAAGTATGTTTGACAAAATTATTTGATCTTCTGAATTCAACATTTCGTACATAGGTTGGGATTCATAACTGCCACTTGGTCCAGGAATAATTTCTTGATCCATTGAATAATCAAGCATATTTGACAACATTATCTGATCTTCTGAATTCAACATTTCGTACGAAGGTTTAACTTTATTTATATATTTTTTAAAGCACTCAAGTGCTTTAATGAAGTATGAAGCACCAGACTTTGACTTTACTTTCATTGGACCATAATTATCATAATGAATTAATTGAATTGGAAATTGATTTCTCTTAGCCTCCCAAATGGTTTATGCATAATCATTCCAGCAAGACAATTTTCATAAGTTAGCATTTCAATTCTGGTGAAAGAACTTAAATGTCCTTCTTTTGACAACTTTTTCATTCAATCTTTCCCTATATCACCTATTCTAGAACGTCATGTCTGTTATTGACATATAATTAAGCAAGAATTTTAATAATTATGCACGTGACATACAAATTCAAACAAATCAATTCTCATAAAGATTTCATATTTAAATGTAAAATCGAAAGGACAATTAAGCATCCATTCATCATCTACGAATTAAATATATAACCAAAATTTGAAATTAACTTTTTAATGTGTATACTGATTGATTTTAGATTATAATCACACAGATTTTAATGTCTAATTATTAAACACCATATGGTATTGTGAAATAGAATAATTATTCACTTATCCAAAATAAAACAGAATAAAACTCAAAAAGTCATACTTAAGCTCAATTAAAGATGTTCACTTCAAAGTTTAATAAAAAAAATTACAATAATAAAAAAAAAATTCTGATAAAAAAGGGAGTATGTGGATACAACTTGAATGAAGTTTTACCAACTTAACTCCTATTTTTTCATAGTACTTTCATAATTTTTCATTATCTCCAATTTCAATTCTAACTTCATTCAGTTCATCCTTCTAGTATTTTGGCAAGGAATAATGCAAAATGTCATACCTTCTCTCTCCGAAACTTGAATTCCATTTTCATTAAGCTTTCATATTTTCTGACAGATCTGGAGGAATCCTATTAAACATCCAAGGAGATCCATCTTTAAAGACTTAAACTCTCTTATATCTTTTTCTTTTTTTCTTCGAATGGTTCTTTCATTCCTGAACATACTTTGTGTCTGTTTGGGGACACCAATCTGTACGACTTCTCGCCCTTGGAAACACATGTTACGGTGGGTTCCTTTCGACCTCGTCCTTTTGCTCTATTTTGAGAACTCTCACTTGGAGTAACTTGAGCATGTTCCTTTTAAGCCAAATCTTAAATTGGAATAAAATGAAATATGGTAAAACCATTTAATGTGATAACATATGTCACAAATTTCTCATAAAAGGCAAACAACTCTTTAAGGAACATTAGGACTAAACGAATACACAAGACCAAAAAGATCCTAAAGAGGACATATATAAAAATGACTCTGAATAAGACTCTAATCTCAATCCAAAAGAAATTAATAAAAAATATGTTTTTTTGGTAAACTTAAAAAATTCACACCTTACTCTTTTTAGGTATGTTTCTCTATTATAATATATTTTCAAAAAGCATACAATGAGAAGATCATAAAAATATTAATTTTACTACCTTGTAATTCACAGCGAAAGTTGTCGATCTGCTTCTTTGACAGGTTGGTGCTCAAGACCATATTTGAATAACTAGGAAACAAAGATTTTGTTCACAATCTAGAAGTCTATTTTTGTGTGTTGATGAATATGCCTGAGAGACTCAATGCTTTTGTTTCTAGATTGAACGCTTATTTTTTTTTTCCGATTTTCAGTTTGACAGTTTTTCCTCTCTCTCTTTTCACGTTTAAAGTTCAACTTCTCACGTTTCATGTTTCTTAAATAATGCTCCCACTAGGATTCTTTTTAAAAAAGGGTTAAATTGTAACTGCTCTGTCTTATCTTTTAAAGGATTTAGACTAATTAATTAACTCATTAATTGATTGGATAAGACATTAAAACAGATTGGGTCTGATCGGATCGGTCCACATGGACGACCCATGATCCAAAATTTACAAGTATAAAAGCGTTTTCAGAAAGATTTAGTATATTTTCAGTTACCGCTTAAAGATCCCTTTTGAGAAATTATCTCAACCCAGAGTTTTACATGAGAATACGATTATATTTTTGATTAGTAATGACCACCGATTTGGGGTAAGAGTTAAGGTAACTCAAATTTCACAACCTACGCTGCCAACATAGATAGATTGTACCGTAAGACGAGTGAATCGTGAACTACCCCAAAAAGCCTGTATAGTAGATCCATCAGTTTAGTTCTGTTCTATACACCGGCAAAGTATAGGAAGACTCTGAAAACGTGGGTAAGAATATATACTATATATTGCATTCATAATTTTTAGATATATTGTATTCATAATTTTTAATTTTGCTTTCTAGATGTTTAATTTTACTTTCCCTTCCTAGATGTTTAATTTTGCTTAAAAAACCACTATATCTTGAATTCATATTTTTTATATAGTTTAGACTCAATATTTGACTTAATGTTTTCCATTCAATGTTTTAAACTTATCAATATTGAGTAGGTCTTCCTCTAAGCAGACAGTAACGGTAAGGGTGCTTTGCTTGGGAGCCATCAATAGGTCTCGAGGTCTGGCCACTTCCAAGGTGTAGTCTCGGGTGTGACAATTTATTTACTTTAGCATATCAGAAGAGAGATTTTTTTTTTTAAAAAAATTATACTTAATATTGACTATTTATTTTCACGAATCACTCACAAGTCCAATAAAATTGTGCATTAATTAATGGAAAAATAACTTAAATACACAACTATAATTTTTATATTCTCTAATTTTTCCTTTCTTTTTTAAATATTACATAATTCCCTTTTATTTTATTTTAGTGTAAGTTTGTAGATACATTACATTCTCTCTTCTATAATACATAATTACCCATTTTAATGCCTATTTTTTCTCCATTAAAACACTCAACCTCTTAAATCAGTTTTTGAATTTTATCCATTTAAACACTCAACCTTTTAAATCAGTTTTTTGATTTTGAATTATTAATTTTAATTAATTTTATATAAAAGACACAATTTGAAATTTTGAATTTCAAAATTCAAAAAATTTGTTATTTAAAAAAGTAAAAATTTTAGGAAGCAGGACAACTTCCCTTAACTTCTCCCGTTTTGTTCTTACTCCATCAAGTTTCAGTTCTTTTTTTTCCATAATCATCTTCCTTCTTCTTAACCCAGCATATTTTATTCTTTTCTTCTTTTTATTCTTAATCCATCATCGTCTTTTTCTTCTTAATCTGTAATCGTTTTAACCCAGCATCTTTTTATTATTAATCCATCATCAATTCGTATTTTCTTCTCTTTTTTGTTTTTGTTAATTGTTCTATTACATCATAGTATTGGATCCGTTAATAGAAGGATATATGATTCCGACGATGAAAATTGGAAAGAAAATAGGAAAAAGTCTTTGCATGATCCTATGAATCTTCATAAGGATTCAAACAAAGACTCTGGCGAAACATCAAAATCAAAGGTTGTCAAAATATAACAAAAAAAAAAGAAAAAAGAAGCAACAAACATTGTTATTAGGCCTACATTGTCTGGGGTTAGTATTTTGGTACTTAAAAATGTTGTTTAAATTAGTAAAAATTTTAAGGAATCAAGTGTGCTTGCTGATACATTTGAATAACTGTGTATAATGTTTTAGATGGTGAATTCATAGATGAATTTGTTGTGTATGATAATATTTTATATGTATCATGAAGTTTTGAAAATTATTATAATGTATCATTTAATAAGTTTAGTAAATGCGTCATCAACTGTGCTTGATGATACATATAGAATTAGTGTGTACAGTGTTTAGTCAATGCACTGATACATGTAGTAGATATGTATCACATGTTTTGCATGTAGTATGAATTTCTGAAAACTGATATCATGTATCAGTAAGGTATTAGTTGTTTAGTTGATGTACTGATACATGTTTTGAAAATTGTTATAATGTATCATTCACTAAGTTTAATAAATGCGTCATCAGCTGTACTTGATGATACATATAGAATCAGTGTGTATATTGTTTAGTCGATGTTTCTGATACATGTATTAGATATGTATCACATGTTATAATGTTTTATTTAATTCACTGATACATGTTGTGGACATGTATCACATGTTTTTCATGTAGTATGAAATTCTGAAAACTGAAACCATGTATCAGTAAGTTATTAGTTGTTTTATTTAGTATTATATTTCTATATCGTTATAATTTGTTGTTTTATTTTCAAATTGCAGCCACTAAAGTACAAGATTAAAAAGATACCGACACTCCCATAAGGTTTGCTGTCAATTTTAACAACAATTTCCTAAAGGACTTTGAAAAATACGTAGGGGAGAATGTTATCCAAAAGTTTAAGGATACAATTTTTGGACCCTTTTAAGACATTTCTAAATGTAATTTTCAGGGCCAAATAACTAAGTGCTTATTGCTTTTAGAATTGGAACAAAGCAACCCTAATGTGTTGCATATTAGACATTCCAACGGGTGTGTCCTGAAATTTGGTATAGATGAATTTGCATTATTAACAGGATTTAAGGTCAGAGGAAACACCAATGATTTCAAATACCTAGAACAAACTAATTGTATGCTTTTTCAAAAGTATTTTCCTGGTGCAGTCACTAGTGTTACAAAGCATCAACTAGTTCAACGGTTTAAGATGGGTAATTGGGAGAACAATCAGGATGCACTGCAAATGTCTATACTGTTCTTTATTCATACATTTGTATTAGCTACTCTTGATAATACAACTATATCTATTGTCGACTTTCTAATGGTTGAAGATGGTAGATATCAACATTTTCCTTGGGGTCAGCTATCATTTTCCAAACTAATAGGTTCACTTAGACATGATTTTGATGTTAGTAAAAAGTTGTACCGATTATATGGGATGCCATATGCACTAAATGTTTGGATATACGAATGTGCATCCAATTTAAATTCTGAAATAGCTGTGAGAGAACACAATGTCATCCCAAGAATATGCAATTGGAGAGTTGTGTCTGAAAAAGCAAAGTTTGAAATGCTTATGTCTACCATTTTCCAAGAGGTAAAATTTTATTTTTGTGTATGGAATATCGTTATTTATGTCTTGTGATACATTATGAAATATTACTGTATCTAACAGTTAAATTATCTTATGTGTTGTGATACATTCAGAATGCATGTTCAAACATTGTCCAAACAGTAGAGGAAATTGAAGCTTTTGACCTTGCTCAAGTTGAACATGCTCATTCTACATCACTACCATTTGTACAACCAAATGAGGAAGATGATTTAGATGATTTCTCCACAAAACCGCCCGAACAATTATTGAGGACATATTCTAGAGTGTCTGATACATCTCCTCCACCACCGCCAAAAAGAAGAAAAAAAGGGATTATTCAAAAACAAAAGGTGTCTGAACAGAACCTGCCTGATCAATCAAATGTGTCTCTGACACCGGATGATGATGTACATGTTTCCATGTCAAGTCTGCCTCAACCTTGTAATGTTGATGATGTACATGGTTCTTTTCCACAAGTGTCACCGAAATCGGCTGCTGATGTACATGATTCTGTTCCAGACGTTTCTCCGAACCCGGCTGCTGATGTTCATGAGTATGCAGATTCACAGAATGTCAACAATATAATTCCTCATATTAAAGAGTTGAAAGGACATTTGAAAACTTACGTAAGTAAATTATTTTGTTATTTTTAAACAAATTTTTTTTAATCCTAAATGTATCTAAAATTTTTAGGTTGACAAGAAATTTGAGGAACTGATTATTTTGATAAAAGCAAATCACTACCAGCTGATGCAATCTATAGGCAAGGAAAACATCAATTTTCAGGCTAATACAAGCACATTTCAGTGTGACAAACAAACATCTCAGCAAATACCAATTGATCTCGATGATATGGGTGGTGTAGTTGAGGATGGTGGTGGTTTTTATGGTAAAAATGGTGAACATCATATCGTCGACGATGCAGGGGATGTCGATGTGGATGGTGTTGGTGTTTCCGTAAATGAGGGTGAACAACTAGTCAGTGATAATCCAAAGGTAATGTTTATGATACATTGGGTATGTTGTGTATCATGCACATATAGTCAATTCTTTATATCATAGTCACTTTCTTTTTTCATTTTATATTTTGTCATGTATCATGCATATTTACTCAATACTATGTATCATGTGATTATAATCAATGTTACGTATCAGCACAAATTATATTAACAATTTTTATTTCAAAACTGCATATTCAGGATGGTGACGCACATCAGTCGCACCAAGATTTAAATTAACATATCATGGACCAAGACGTTGATGACAATGTTCAGCACAACATCCCTCATATTTTGCCTGTAAAAACAACAACGGATGCATCGGTACATTTTTCAATTTTGATTTATGACACATAATTTCATTACACACAAATTTATTTTAAAAATCATTACATCATAGTATACAGGAATCTACCACTTCAACAACAATATCGTCATCAACTCAAGCAGTAATAGATGCGCTTATCAAAGATTTGGGTAAAGATCCTACTAATGCTAGACCAATATATTCTTACGATCCGCAGAATATAACTAGCAGCCAGTACTTGTTGACCGACAGTCAATTACCGACTGATATTTCAATAACGGAGATTGCTGTTAAAACTGATGCAGTCACTCCTGCGCATAGAAATAGAATGCCTTTGAGAAGGATTCAATCTCCATATTGTACTTCTTTTGGGTCAAGCGAGAAGGGAAAAGAGAAATTGAAGGATATGGCTCGACTTCATTTCCCGTTCGAAGGATGTGGCATTACAGATAAAGTTTCGCCGAAACTTATTAAGGATTGCATGAATTGGTTGTCAAGGGGGCTTCTAAAAAATCATAACAATAAGTAAGTTTTATACATTTTTTTTCAAGTGTTAGGCGTAATCATTTTTTTATACAATTAATTCATGATACTTTGTTATATAAAAATTGTAATTAAGTGAGTGTTATGTATCATATACATATATTCAAAACTTATGTATCATATATGCAGGAACTCATCGAACGATAAATACATATCAAAATCTTCTTCTTTTGGATTTATGATGATGGACTTTGTTGTTGCTTTTCCAATGAACAAGAATTGGTTTTATGCCATGTCACAGCCAAACAAATGTTGATCTGATGAGGTAATAATATTAAACTATTTATCAAATATGTATCAGTCATAACTATATTATAACTACATGATACATTTTGTAGAAGTATCATACTATTTAATTAGCAATGATACATTCTGTAGAAGTATCATACTATTTAAATTTGCAAAAGTATCATACTATATTCACATAATTATATTTCCTTTTTTATATTGTTTAGATGTATATCATTTCTTACTATGTGTTCATTTTGTATATAGCACATCGATGTGATTTTTTACTACCTTCGTAAAAAATCAAAACTTTGCAGCATGGATCATTACAGATACACAACAACCCACTGTTTGTTCATATCACATGTAAAAAACTGTTATGATAGATATTACATGGACGATGATGATGATAATCTTACTACAGAAGAACATATTGATAGCGCTTCAGTTGTATCTGTACATGAGAGGTCAATAATTAACATCATCAAAGGGTTTGGAATACAAGCTGTTTTCAGTTTCACATTAAGACAGAGTAGTAAACCAAAAAGGTTTTAATCTCCAGAAACCTCAACTACAACACTGTTTCTAGCTAACGAAGAAGATTTTATGTTTTCCGAAACCTTAAAGCCTTAATATTCCTGACGAAGATTTTGTACTCCAAGTCAGAATATTCAGTCAAAAAAAGTATTTAACAAATTGGTGATCGCTATTGTTTGAACCAATGACAATTTGATTTGTTCATGAAGTTCTTATATTCTTCATACCAACGGAGTAAAAGAAATAGAAGATTTAAGTCTCCAAAAGAAAGACAATAAAATTTCACATAAACGAGAAAACTACAAAAGTAATTTTTTTCTCTCCTCTAAACAAAATACATATTAATAATAATAAAGATATATTCTGAAATAAGCACATAATTACAATCATCCTAACATTTATGAATTAAATCTCATAACTTATAAAGGATAGAAAATATAATAATCAAGGAAAACAAAAATAGAACATGTTTTTCCTCTCATTGAATCATATTCTATCTGTCAACAATGATTCCATGCACGTCACTTTTCTTACAAATATTTCTTTCTTTGCCAGTTTTCGTCATATTCCAATTTTACTTAGAAGACATTGGATTTCAACAAGAAAATAAACTCATGTTAAAATATTGTTAGGTGACATCATATGTTCATTAAAGTGCTCATCTTAGTCTTTATGCACAAAATAACTTTCTTAGTTAAAGGGATTGAAGGGGAGAAATTTTTTAATACACATGGGAAGAAAGTAAGATTAATCTTACTCATCCAAGCAAATCTTACTATAGAAAATATACTCGAACATATTAAAGTAGTAATAATTCATCTTGAGTCTCTTTTATCATATGAAAAATAATTTTATTTCTCTTCATCGTCTTTCCAACAAAAAGAACACAAAAAACAGAAGTAATTTCGTTACAACAGAAAATACCATCAATATTCAATTTCTTAAGCTTGTTATCTCCTATATTCATATTAGCAAAACCAAAAGAAATAAAAGACTAAAAGAAAAACATAAAGAACTATCCAAGTCCATAGAACCCACGTATGTCCTTAAAAAATTTAATTCCCTCAAGTATCTGAGGTTTCAGTTTAATTCCTCCTAAGATAAAATGGATTAACCATTAAAGAAGTATCAAAGTTCGATAATTTCAACAAACTGAAAATAACATCAACGAATCACACACAAAGACACGATCGATCGATTTTGTTTTGTAAGAAATGTATGCATGAAAAGAGAAGAATTCGATGCAGTTAAATAATAAGAGAAACCTCTATATTAAGAGCCAACAAAGGGTAAAGGTCGCAACTCTTTGAAAATAAGAAAACCTTTTAAAAAGGTCACAACCCTTTGGAATAGGCACAACCTTTCAAATGGTCACAACCCGTTAGAAAATACACAACCTATTAGGAGAGTCGCAACCCTTCATTTCATGTTCATGCCTTTTAAACCCAACATTTTTCCTCATGAGTCTGAATCGTTTTATAATTAACGAACTTGTAATTTATCAAAAATATTGGTGCTATCACAATTAATAAATTTTAGAGAAATTATTTCTCAAAATAAAGTGTTTCAATTCACTTTTTACTTGTTGAACCTTCATTTTTTTCTTTTTACCTCAACCTCCACAGTAGATAAAGCAAGCAACATTATTTGCTTTTCTCACTTCTAACAAATAGCACAAAGTTTTTTAACTTGTTTGTTTGTACCTTGGTAAGTACTTTTTCTGCAAACATATTATCAAGTCAAGTTGTTAGTCACATAGCTCATATTTTTATTAGGCTAGCAAACTCTAATTTTGTATGCATCACAACTTTTTCACACAGTTGAATCAAAAAGAGTTGCAATGCTCACACAACAGACAAAATTGAATTTCACAAATTTTCAATATTATGTGACTTGACATGAAAAATTCGTATCATATGTTTATGATATTTTTTCATTCTAAGATTGAATTTTTTCTCTCCCAAAACATAGTTAAATGGATACTCAACATGTTTTTCATAATGTACTTATAACTCTAATTGTCGAGCTAAAAATCATCTCATTATAGTCAAACAAGGACATGTGATTTGTTCCACAATAAATATATGAATTTGTAATACCCTTTGTAGACCATTTCTCAAGTATGCACAAATCATAAATTCAAAAATAATTGTTTACATCATTTCATAAACCCGCACTATTTAAAGAATTTAAACATTTTTTTCATGAAAAGTAGTATCACATTTTTCGTGAAATATTAGGTAAATTTTTTTTCTTTTTACAGTTTCTTGACTTGAATTGAGCAAGTAGAAAAACACTTTACCGTACACTTCTTCTCTTCCATCTCTTGCAGAGAGTGACGTGGAACGGAACTATGTTGAGATTCCTATCTACATTTCCCCACTTTTCAAACTATAACAAAAGCATGAATCTCTCTTTAAAGTTGTTGGTGTAATATATCCTAAATACAATTACATTTCAGTTGAAATAAAATGAATATATACATTTTCAAGCTCAGGCACAAGTATCTCGCTCTTTTTAAGGAGATTCAAGCCCACTGCGGCATAATCTACACCGATCCAGCATTAATACTCTTAACTTGTCACCTCAGAATAGAACATCCTGACAACGTCGAACAACTCAAGCAACTCCGAATTAGTTGAAGAGTCCAAAACTCAACATAAGAACACCTTCCTTCAACATATAAATACTCCCTCGTATATAGTCAATATAGTTGATGACTTAAAATATTTTTGTATGTTTCAACTCTCTCTTTCACTACTACATACTAAAATATTATTTTACACTTTTCATCTTTTTGGAGATACTTCACAAAGGTAGAAACACAACTATTTATAGGTAAAGAAGTCTTCCATATAATCAATAGGTAGAATGAGAGGATTAAAGTGAGTGGATAATGATATAGATGTTATATGAGTTACAAGAAACTAATGGTCATATGAGTTACAAGAAAACAATGACCAAGAGAGTTACAATAACGAATGGCCACGTAGGTTACAAGAACCAATAGTCATCTTCTACGATAGTTTATACCCACTAAATTATGCACTTAATATTTTATTTTAATAATAAAGTGCATATACACCAACAATGATTGTGCATGAGTGTAAAAATTAAATTTGGTATCATAATGGTGAATTTCTAATTCTGCACAACGACAGGTAATTTTTGGTATCGCGTTGGCGACATTTTGCCCACGTGATCATGATGGGTCGCTTTTTAATTTGTAGCTCACAATCACGATTACTAACAGTGCGATCACTAAGGTCAAGTTGTCAATTGACAATGATCGTGGTGCGTTGATCATGTGGTCGCGATGAGCACTCACCCAATTCTAAATTTCAGCTTTTTGTCCTCCTTTTGCCTAGTATTCACTTTGTTTCTTCAATTTTCTTCAAAATTAATTCTTCACTTCGTTTTTCCTACAAATATTAAGAAAAAAATGCATTGATTCTCACCCTAACAAGCAAAAAACATAAGCTTAAGGGCAAGATAAGTTAGTAGATATATACACTTTTCAAAAGCCCAAACTTATATCATTACTTGTGTAAAACCTCAGACTTATAAAGAGCTAACAATAGGTTCGTGCCATTTAACCATCAATTTTTAGTCTTGGGTCAATTTCAATAGACCATATCTTTTAGCACATAACGATTTAGGTGGCCCATAAACTATCAGATCAAAGGTCTTTGAGTCATCTTTCCAATGTCACCAAGTTTGCTTAAACTTCATAGATGTGATGATTTATTTCATGGGCGAGGGGTCTTTGGTTCAAGTCAAGGATTGCCCACCTTTCTTAACGATACATTGGATAGCAATTTTTCGTACCTCATTGAATAGATTTGATGGGAAAGCTTAATAGAGTGACAAAACTATGACTTTAGACGAAGAGAGTGTCCAAGAAATCATGATAAGCACCCTTGGGAAGCGATTTACCAAGCTGTGGAAAAGAAATCCGTCTGACTCTATTGGATTAGGAATTTTAGGGCCTTTCCTTCGAATGGAGACAAGGTAAACAAAGAGATATGCTATTGCCAAAGAACCCTCACCAATAACTAAGATTGCTCGGGGTTGGATAATCTGTCAAATTTTGATTAAGTGTGGAGGATATAGGTTGTTTGAGAAGAGAGAGTTGTTGGTTCATTATACTCTGAATCAAGATGCTCAACCATAGATAGGCGAACAACTGGAAACTCGGGTTATATACTATTTATGACACTACCAAGACTATACACCATGATAACCTCCAATGAATATAGATTCAAATCATTTTGAAACTCTAATTTATTTTATCCTGGGAGTTTTGTTTTGATATAAACATTTACAAAATGATTTTGGAACTTTAATCATAGGAATAACTTATTTTTATATATTTTTTGTAAAAAAAAAGGAAGATCCTGTGAGACATCTAGCACCTACATTTCAAATATAACTAACAATTGCCTAAAACAAACTCATTCTTATTCTTCTCCCTTGTTCTCTCAATTTTATCCTTGTGCTCCTCTTATTATTCCTCCTATTGAGTTGCCTTCACTTCCATTACCTCGGTGTTTCAATGTCATTTTCTCACAAGAGATTTGTTTTCTTCCCGTAAGGCTTTGATTCTAAGCTATGCTTCCCTGAATGGAGTGTTTGTTGGAAGTTTTTTCCAAAACCTCATAAGGAGTTCCTTGCACTTTTGCATAACTTTTTCTTCTTTCTCTATTTCAGAAAAAGTTTGGTGTAGTCTGAATTCTCCAACCATTGGTTGTTTTAGCAATCTCTTTGGGCGTAAGGATTGTTTCATTATTGAAAGAAGAGATTTATGGAAAATGGCGGTTTTTGTTGGTTCTCTATTTCTAGTGTAGATAGTCTATTTTTTAGAGCGAGCTTGGATTGGATGATTCAACAAATAATTCATCAGTTGTTGAATCATGACATTTTTCTAATTCAACATTTTTCCTTATGTATATTCTAATATAACTCTTTCTGTGTTTAAAAAGTGCTTCAGTTGAGGAATCATGCTATTTACTTTTTTCTGAGAGATGGCGATTCCAACTACTGTCCATGTATGATCCATGCTAGATCTGGGCAACTGCGCATCCTACCTCATCTATGTTCTACAATGCTGATTGCTAATAAGAACCTACTAGAACTTTTCCTAATTTGGATTTAAAAACCACTTGTGTATGTGGGAAAGAAAGAGTCTAAGGTCGGGTCGGATGACATACATCTTAGTTGGTTCCACCATCGAGGAATGAAGTGCAATACTAATGGAGCATGCAGAGGTAATCTTGGGACCCAATTTCCCATAGTAGACATAAAATTCATTCTTATTAAATATGAAATATCTCTTTATATCTTCTATGGAAATTTCTCTTAAAAGCCCCGGATGTCACCCCTTCGTAAGAAATCTTATCTTCATTTTTGTAAGGGAGACATCGGCACGACTTTGTAGTAATATTATTATATTGAATAAGGATTGTAGTAGGGTATGTGGTTCTAAAGCTATATTACTGACATGAAGCTCTGGCCTCAGTTGTGAAAAAGGAAGATCTTGACTGATCTATTCTGAAGGGAAGAAAAACACTTCTTAAGATATAAAGTGCAGCGTAGCCACCCCAACTTCCATCCTATCCTAATAACATTCATGGATAACAAGTAAGCTCTAATACATAGTTTGTTTGATAGAATGTAAGTGATAATGAGAAGAGCCTTCTTCAGATAACCTCCGCGAGGAACTTTTGGCATCACCACCTCATGGAAAGCTTACTAAGTATCCACCACATCCCTTTCCAAAGATTCATTTTGATTGGTTTTTGCCATGAACTCTCTTGGCAAAGTCAGGATCACCTTGCAATCCACCTTATCCGGTAAGTTACCTAATAGAACTTGAAATTTTGGCTCTTTATTTATTCTTTAACCTGGGTCTGACTTCTTGACTCACCAATCCTTCAAGTATTCCTCCATCAGGTTATATTCCAGAACCAAGCCTTCTTAAAGAAAACTCATCGTAAAACTCCATTGACAGAGATTGTCCCTTCTCCAGCTTCTTATGGTCTTTTCCAACCTTAACTTCTATTGGGTACTTTACCATCCAACATTTTGTTTCTTCTATATTTCAGTCCGTATTTTTGATTCAATACCTTCTTACTCATCCAAAAACCCTTTCTTGTTAGGGATGATAATCACAATGGCGAGGGTCTGTTACAAACCATAAGTAGGGACTCACATAAGACTGAAGTGACTTTTCAAGGAAACAAAAAATAAAGTTTGAACATAATCCAAGAGCCCACTTAAGATTCATAACATCATCCACCCTCTTAATCAAATATTTACTCCTGCCTCTCGGAGGAAAAAGTTATGATCATTTGAGTAAAGCCTCTCTAGTTAAGGATTTCCATCCGTTTAAGGAAAGGGTATTTTGGTCATTCCCTTACCCGAGTAGGCCTAACACGTTTTTTCTCAATCCTAATAAGGGTTTAATCAGATTTATATTACTTTTTCACTTTCCTAAATGCTTAGAGTTTGTGACAACGGTTTCTTGAGGAGAAAAGGGCTAAGTTCAAGATTTCATAAAGAATTAGGGAAATCGCCTAGAACATCATTCTTTCCAGGTATGTATGTATATCACAATGTTCATTTTTCTTTTCCTCACGTCGCACATCTAATTTTGTTCAAGAAATTGTTTATTGAGAGATTCTTGAAGTAGTTCTTGATGTTTTCCTCATTCTTTTACAATGGGGGTTTTGAGTTCTTGAGTTGATGATCTTGAGTATCAGTTGAACTTTTTGATATTGTTTGAATAAGGCTTCAATCTTTTCCCGTTGGGGTTGTAAATTAAAAAGAGTTTAGAAGAAGTCACTTAATTCTAGATGAGTTGGGACCCGAAAATTAGAAGAAAAGTTTGTTAAATATTTGGGCAGATAGGTGGGGTGCCACGCTAGCCATATCTCCCAAACTATTTGTCAGTGGTTTTGGGCCTACCACGCCACACCAGAAGTTAGCCCCATACTTTTGCCAAAATATTAGGGGCCGGCGACACTCAGTGCCCTAGGATCACCAAGTCCTTTACTTTTCGGTCCTTCTTTCAATGTGTGTTCCTTCAAATCATACGTACTTTATCTTCATGATATTAATTCTTAAAATCTTCATTAATTTTTAAGGTATCCTACATGTTCCAAGCACATGTCTTAATTAATATTTCAAATAAAAGTGAAGGAAAGTTCAATGAGTCCATTTTGAGTCATTTTGAGTAGTCTTTTGAAATTGACAGTAGATTTGGATTAAGTCATGAGTAAATGACAATGAGGATGAGGAGAGTTTTGTTTCATCTCTCAATAATGAGTATAAGGGAATTAAGTATTCCAAAATGCAACACGTTTACATTTTAAGAGAGAAAAACATTGATTTCTTAATTAACTATGAGCTCATATGTGTCCCTAGAGTGTTACCTCTTAAAAGAGGATCTTTTCAAGAATTACCTAAAATTTATAAAGATTTATGTTTTATACATTCAGTATGAGTTATATATTATTGGGAGTACTAGTATTGAGCACTGATATGGGAATGAGTTCAAACAACTCACACTCATCATAAACCATGTAACCAACATAGGCAAAGGGTCCTTCTTTTAAACCTTTTGTTATTTCTTTTAAGCATATCTTAGTGGATCCAGTTAGTTAAGGTGTTCTATACCCCGACAAGGTATAGGACAATTCTGGAAGCATGGGTTAGACATTGTATCATCACATAGCTCATAGTGATGGGTGTCAATAGAGAATCTCTCAAATAAATGTCCCATGTCGAGCCTACACCTTGGACTTAGCTGGCGTGAGAGCCATTATTGGCCTCAAGCGAACCCTTGGCTTGACTTACTTAACTTAGCGGAAGACTCAAAACATTAATAAAAGGATTAAAATTCTAACTAACTCAACTGAATAGAACTGAAATAAAAATGCTTAATAAATAAACATTTAAATTAGCCAAAATGGCAACTTAAGACTGAACATAAGTCAATGAAAGAATGATGACAAATGAACTAAAATCTGAATGACTATATATATAGCATCCAATAACTGGGATCGATGTTGGGACAAACCTACCAACATCCTATTGAACTAACTGGAAAGAAAAGAAAATGGTTCCTCTAGAAAGCAAGGAGGCTCACCGACATGCTCTGGATTTCTTATTTAACCAATGATGCGCTGGAATGCCGATCCTCGTTACCTCTATCTGCATCATAAGACAGTGCAAGCCAACTGAAATCAATTAATTAAATTTACTATTATGCGAGTTGAAATGCTAAAATAACATAGACTTGAAAGAGATTTTGAATGAAACACTTACCTTCGCTCTTCTCAACTCATAAATACGTAACTTAAACTCATTTCATTATAAATTATTTAAAACAAGTTAAATATAAAGAAAAATATAACTTTTTTTAAATCATAATGTCAACTCATAATCATAATATAATATATACCACCCTTCCTCTCAAAGTCTACTTGTGCAATGCATCAATAAAGTCCTTACCCCCATTCATACTAAGCAAAACCTCTTGAGGAACCATGCAATTACTCTTGTGGGAGTTTATCTACTAGACAATGATCACATAAGATATAAAGTGATGATACAATACTTTACCTCACACTGCCAACGGTCATCCTATACTTTGTCGGGGGTATATTGAGCTAACTCACTAAGCGTATTCACTACTTTATGAAAAAAGGATTCATCTAAAAAGTATGAATATTTTCTATCCATGATGTATACATGGATTATTGAGACTTGAATAATATGAACTCGCATCCCCATTTCGGTGCTCAATACAACTCCTGAAAATATGCTTCGCCCATATGTTCTAAAAATAACTTATTTTTGTGATTTGAGATTGTGCTCAATAATGTATCTCAAAGGCTATCTTGGAAATTTGAGTTTCCCTTTTTGCTTCATTTAGAGAGCTTTTACTCTTTTCTGAAAACTAGTCCGAAGGCTCTTTGGATATCTCAGTTTCCATTCTCATTTAAAGGTGTAAACAATTTAAATCTCTTTGGGAATACATAGTCTCCATATATTTTTCTGAAGAAATGAAATTCAAAACCTTACTCGTTACTCTTTTCTCAACTTGAACATTATTCTTAAAACTAAGTTAAAAGCGTTTGCAATAGAGTTCTTGAAAAGACTCTTAGAACTTCCTAAACTTGGCTCTTAACTTTCCTTGAATTTGAAGTTATGGAATTCAAGTTCCTGATTCATGTTTTTGGATGATTTCTATAAGTTTAGAAGTCATCTAGAGTAGTTAGAATCAACAGGAAGTGTTAACACACTTTACGTAGGCTTAAATGGACTGAATGACGAAAATTTGGTGAAAAACGTCAATCTAGGCGCATCCGTGGCATGTCGAGCAAGTTCCTTTTGACTTAGACTCATTTTGGGCGTACTGCAGGCACACCATCTTTGCCTGCATGGCGCTATGGGGGCGCGTCGTGCCATTTCTTCCTTCAGGCAAAATCGGATGAACTTTTGGCCTCGTTTTCTGATCTTAAATCGATTTAACCCAATTCTTTTTCACAAATTCACTTTAGATTTATGTACCCAATGAATATAAACAAGGATCTAAATTATCCTGCATTTTATCCGGGTTCAAAGAATTATGGGTATCTCTTTTTCACATCCTCCTCGGCTTCCTAAGTGTATTCTTTAACAAATTGGTTCCTCCAAAGGACATTGACTGATGCAACTTCTTTTTTCCTCAACTTGCGCATTTAGCGATCTAAAATTTGAACCAAAACCTCTTCATACGATAAGCTATCCTTGATCCCAATATTTTTAGATTGTATGATCAAAGAAGGATCGCTCATGCACTTCTTCGATATGGAGACATGAAACACTGGATGGACTACTGCTAATTTTGGTGGTAGTTCTAACTCATAAGCTTCATTTCCATTCCTCTTGGATATTCAGTAAGGACCTATATACTGGGGACTGATCTTTCCCTTCTTACGAAATCTCAAAACACCCTTCAATGGTAAAACTTTCAAGTATCTCCATCAAGACATGGACAACCATCTTTGCATCTAACTCTAACTTTCTTTGGCTCATTCACCCACTTCTCCACTTGAAACCTCCCTCTAACTGCGTATTTAGTTACTTCTTGTCTAAATTCTTTCACATTTTTAAACATCATGGACAACTGCCACACAACTTTCTTTGCAATAGGATAATGAATGATTTTTTGACGTTTTGAACTCCTCTTTCTTGACAACTTTACCCTTATTGATAAACCACATTCATGTTCATCATCATTACAACACTCATCTTCATCTACTCCAAACTACCCTCATCAAAACATAAAAATTAAGTCTTATCACCTTCTAGATTTCCTTTATGACTTACTTTACATGTTCCAGTTTCATCAAAACATAGCTCTTGTCCAGCTTCACCTATTGGTACCTCTTCATTGTCAGCTACTACTCTTTCCCTCCTTTTCCTCCTTTGAAAACTTCTTTTTTCAGCCCTCAACTCCCTAAACTCCTCATGTACATCACCACCATACTCTTTCTCATCATCATCTCCAATAAATTCAGATTCAAACGCAACACTATCCTCAGTTTCATAATCAGAAGCCTGTACTTCTTCTTCTGAGAAATTAGGTCCAGTAGAACCAATATCTATTTCACCATCTGCAGTAGCAGTACTGAAAAAAGGTGAGGTTGAAAAAGTAGCAATAGGGTCCTCGCTCTTTAAATGGTCTTCACCTGCTCCAAAGTTAAAGTTTCACTTTCATTAGGCCTTCTATTAAAAACTCAACCAATTCTCCCATATCCACATGACTAAAATTTTCTATTAACATGGGCCCCACAATTTCCTCATCGACCGAATCCTAACAAATATCTCCACTTTATTGATTATGAATACAAAAAGAGTATAACACAGTAACGAATGAACAGAATACAACATAGTACTTAGCTTCTCTATAAACATAATGAATAAACATAAATACAACACAATAGCAAAAATAACAGCTTCTCTATGAACATAATACTAAGAAGAACATAAATAAAAAACACGATGTACATAATACTAAGACGAATAGTTACAAAATTATGCGAGTTAGACGAGAAAGTGAAAACCCAAATTTTATGAAGAATGTGGTATAATCTGGTGTAAATAAACACCTAACACTATAATCGTAACCCATACATAAAATTTCAAACAGTGTTGCTCTTAATTTAATGAATCAATAGAAACCCTAGGGGATAAATCACAAACTCGAAATTAAGGAATAAAGAACTATCCTTTCGATGATGGAAAAATTGTTTGTTGATAAACTATGAAATGAAGTTGACAATATACAACGAAATCGTTCGATGATGGAAAAATAGTTTGATAATTACCATAAATGGAGAGGATATCAAAATGAGAAAAGAAGGTTTTTTTTGTTCTTTTACGTTTTTGGAGGGAATTGGGGGGAAAACCAAAAAGGGGAGTTTCAAGGCGGGTGCCTAGCAAGTGAAATTAGGCAGGATAAATTACTTGGTCTATATGTTTAGGTCAGCATAAGGCTGGCAGCAGTACCGGAACCGGGAGAACCAGTACAGTAATTACCTGAACTGGTACGGAACCGGTACTGTACAAACCGGTAACGTTCTGGAACTAGTATCGGACCGGTTCGGGAAACCGGTAAAAATAATACTGTTCCGTCCTTGTCCGGAAGGGAACCGGTAGTATACCGGACCGGACAGTACCGGTAACCGGGACGGATCGGTAATTAAAAAAATAATTTTTTTATTTGAATATAATTTTTATTATAATAATTAAGCAATTAAAAATTTAAATTTCAAACTTTAAAAGTTAAAAAAAATAAAAAAATTCAAACTTTAAAGTTATAAATTTTTAATTTCAAACTCTTAAATTTTGAAATTTTTAAAATCAAACTTTAAAGTTTTAATTTAAAATTTTCTAAATTTTAAAGTTTCAAATTTAAATTTTCAAACTTTAAATTTTTAAATTCAAACTTTTAAAGTTTGAAAATTTTAAATTCAATCTTTTAAAGTTTGAAAATTTATAATTCAAATTTTAGAGTTATAAAACTTAAATTTCAAACTCTGAAATTTTTGAATTTAAACTTTAAAGTTATAAAATTAAAAATTGACTATATTAAAAATTAAATTTAATACAACAATATTAAAAAACAAATTTAGGTGAATAGCCTATATTTCTATTAATATTTATTTGATATTACAATTACATTTACAAAAATATTAGTTTGAATTAAATCTCGAATTATCATACTTTTACTAATAGTTGGTGCCACCATATAAATCCCTTCGTAAATCATTCAACATTTCTTTAGTAACATGTTTGGAAATAGGTTGAATACAAAGATCTTCCATTGCTTCAATCCCGTCGTCACTATAATCCTGCATTACTCCGTCAACGTCATCTTGAAATTTGATCGGTAGTGGTTCACGACCCAAATTTCTTCTCTCGGCATTAATCCAATCTCGAAATAATACCGATATCTCCAAGCTGTCGGCTGCTAGTGAATGCCTATGTTCTCCAAGTTGAAATCTTGTTGCACTAACGACGCCTTCCGAAGCTACCGACGACGCTTGTATTGCTAATATATCTCGAACCATCGGTACTAGTTTTGGAAATCCTTTGGCGCGATCTCTCTACCATTTGAGAATATCTTCAGTAGGTTCTGTATTTTGATTAATATAGGCATCAAAATCATTTCTATTATCGTGAGAAAGTTCAAGATAATCCTCTAAATAATCATCAATATTATTTTCATCAAATTTAACCCTAGAGCTTTCAGATTCATTTTCACTTGATAAATTTATATTAGCATTATATAAATCATACAATTTTGTAGCTTCAATTTTTATGCTATCTTTAACTTGTTGACAGCTAGTAATTTCTTCTAATACATCATTAATATCTAAGTTAAAATACATTTTTCAACCATTCTTGATGCACCGATATCTTTATACTTAGGGTTTAACAAACATGCAATTAAATAAATTTGAGGAATAGGAATATAATATTTTTTAAATTTTATAATCATTTTTCCAATGGTTTGTTGAAATCTTGGTTTATTTTTAAATTTATATAATATAGAAGAAATCATACAAATATAAGGCAAAACAGTACAAATTGATGCATTATAATGTACAGAAAATTCTTTTTGTAGTTAAGTAAAAAACTTTTAGGAAATCTATTAGTTCATTTATATCACGCCAATCATTATCATCTAGTCTATATGTCATATCAGAATTATGAGCATTCCATAAGGATATTCGATATTTTGATAAGCTACTACAAGCATTTCATATAAAGTATTCCATCTAGTAGCCATTATTTTTGAAATTTTTCTAGGTGGAAGATTATTTTCAAAACAACGATTTTAAAAATATTTACGCCTAGACTTAACTTGACATTTAAATATAAAATGACATGCATTTTCAACTTTCATACATCCGTTATCATACATATGTACACCATCTCTAACCATCAAATTATATATATGTGCACTATACCTAATATGATAATTATCACATAGAAAGGACAAAGTGTAGGTTTTAAATATTCAATAATAGCATTATTACATGAAGCATTATCTAAGGTTATACTACTTATTTTATCACATATTCCATAACTTTGTAAAATATCTAAAATAGTTTGAGCAATATAACTACCGATTTTTTTGCATTTGACAACATTTATAACCTAAAATTCTTTTTTGCATATACCAATTTTCATTAATCCAATGTGCAGTAACAGTCAAATAATCGTTGCCATTTACACTACGACCCATATCAGTAGTAATAGCTATTTTACAAGTATTATAATAAAATAAACAACGAAGATATTGAAAATGTTGTGCATGATAATCAAATACAACCTTTTTATTGTATTTCTAGAAAAACCTTTCAAATTTGGATTATATACAATTTGAATATAATGTATAAAACAGGGATTTTCAGCAAAACTAAATGGAAAACCCATAACACATATCATTTTAGCTAGTTCTTCCAGATCTTTTTCTCTACTATATGAAGATAAAACACAAGCTATTTATAATAAATGTAAACATATATTAAATCATAAAACTGTTGGCAAATCTGGTGGGACGGGATATTTGAGTAGTCATTTAATGTCTTGTTGTAAAAATGAATTATTGCATGCTAAAGCGGTAGCGGAAGCTAAAAAAAAGGTACCAAACGTCTACTTAAAAGTAGACGTTTATGACCTCCGAAAGTCGAACGTAGAAAGTTGAAAATTGAATTTTGAAGCTCCAAATCTAATTTCCAAAGACCAAGTAAGGCAACACTGAAATTTAAGATATTATATATTATAGAATTAGAGATTAGAGAGTAGAGAGTTGAGAGAGTAGAAGATGAATAGATGATTTTGTGATTTAAAAGAATGAAATTTAGGGGTATTTATAAGTAAAAAATGGGTTAAAGTGTAATTTTTAAAACTTTAAGGTATCAAAAAAGTTTGCGGTGGGGTAGGGCTCCTATTGGCTGAAATTCTACTCAAATAGCCGTTGGGGGGCCACTAGCCTTTACCCAACGGCTATTAATTTATATATTTTTTTAAAAAATAAAAATTAACTGGACTGGACCGGTAATTTCTGGAACCGGTAATTTCTGGTATTTACCGATTTCCGTCCCGGTTCCTGTCCCGAAACCAGAAATTACCAGTTCTTAACTGTACTAACGGGTACCGAACCGGACAGGACCGGAAACCGGTAAGTACCGGTTCCGCTGCTATAGAAATATAAAGTTCAATTAGATAATAGGACACTCGTGAAGTTAGACTCTGTAGTTGGCTCTTCAAGAACAGGTTGATGGGGGGAGGGGTTAGACCATTTTATCATTAGTTAATTAACTGAAACGTTCCGACCTGACTTGAATTTGTGAGCGATCTATTTTAATTCAATTTCCCGCAAAGGTTGCAACTTTCAGGAATAGCCATGACCGTTTCAAAGGTTGCAAACTTTCAAGAATGGTCGTGTCGGTTCTGAAAGGTTAAAACCTTTTGAAAACAGTTTCTCTTGGCTATAAATACCATTGATTCTTTAGATTTTTTCCTTGCAGATTTTTTCTGATTTCTTCTTCTTCTTTTGCACAAATTTTCTTCGTGTACTTTAATGTTTGAGAGGTTCCCTGACACCAAGAATTTTGAGTATCAGTACTGGTGATTGAGATCATTCTATTCTTGGAGGACATATTCCAAATAAAACCTCATATACTAGAGGGGAATAATTTCCTTAAGGGGACACTGTGCATTCAAAGGGCTTGATCTTTTTCCATTTTTTCTTTATCCAGATTCTGGTATGTTTTAGAAATTCTAGTTGTGAATTTATTTATATTATTCTATTCTTGCTAATTCATTAAATTTTTGTAACTTTGTCATTTTGCAATGTTTGTTGAAATCAGTAATTATATTTTAAACGAAAATTGTGCAACAATCTTAAGAAATTATATTTAATATGTGTTTCTAGTGAAGATAAGAAGCTTCTTGATTTTATACTCCTATTAAGTCTGCAATTTTAAGTTATTTCTTGACTAAGTTTGTATCGATTATTATTTATCACAAATGGCAAACAATAATGTTACAGTGGTGGTTGCTGCACCACCCCGAATTGTTGTACCACCAGTAGAGAAATCGGAAAAGTACTCATGTGTAAATTTCAAAGGATGACAACAAAGGGTATTTTTATGGCTTACCACTCTTAGTCTGCAAAAATTGACCTTTGAAGAAACTATGGTGCATGCTGCTGAAATGCCAGATAGAGAAAAATTCATTATTATTGAAGAATGAAAATATGCAGCTTCCTATGTAAGAACTACATTTTGAGTGCTTTAGAGGATGACTTATATAATGTATATAGTGCAATGAAAACTTCAAAAGAATTGTGGGATGAATATGAAAAGAAATATAAGACAGAAAATGCATGCTTGAAAAAGTTTGTGGTCGCAATATTTTTAGACTATAAAGTGTCAGATAGCAAAAGTGTTGGGTCACAAGTATTGGAACTTCACTTATTCTCCATAATGTGATTCTGAAGATACACGGTTCTCAAGTAGTTGTAACGATCGAGAAACTACCTCATTCGTGGAACGACTTCAAGAATTATCTAAACACAAGCATCAAGAAGTAAAGATTGAAGATCTTGTGATTTGGCTCAAGGGTTGAGGAAGATAACAAAACAACCAAAAATAAGTCTCATAAGAGTTTAACAATAATTAGAGTTAATATTGTTGAAGAAGATCCTACAAAAGACAAGAAGAGGAACAAGTTCAACAGATAGAAGTTAGAATAAGCTAAGAAGAAATTCAAGGGCAACTATTACACTTGTGGCAAGGCTGGTCATAAATCTTCTAGATATTGTTCTCCAAGAATGGAAAAAGACAAAGGCAAAGGAAAAAGTCAAGTAAACATTGTAGAAGAGATGGAAGATGCAGATGACCTGTGTAATGATCTCGGAGTGAAACTTCATTAGAAATACCAAGGAGTGCTTTCTCGCCTCAGTTGCTACTCGACATAGTCACTCTGCAAAAGAAGCCAGTGCAATATACTCTGTTGCTGAGTTTCATGAATATTAATTCATGGGAAACACAACAACAATAAGGATTGCGGGAACTTGGAAAGTTATGTTGAAAATGACATTCGATAAGGTTTTCACTTTGAACAATGTTCTGCATGTCCCTACTATTAGAAAGAATTTTGTTTTTATTTTACTACCCGTTAAGAATGAGCTTAAGTGTGTCCTAGTTAGTGACAAAGTTGTAATAAGTAAGAATAAGATGTTCGTAGGAAAGGGTTACCTAATGATAGTCTTTTAAAACTAAAGTGGAAACTCAATTAAATCTAAAGATAATAACTATTCAGAGTGATAGGGGTGGAGAATATGAATCTCCTTTTGCTGAGATATATTTGGAATATCGTATTATCCATCAAACTACTACACACTATAAACCACAGTGAAATGCTTTGGTTGAATAGAAGAACAGAACATTAAAGAAAATTATGAATGCCTTGATAATCAGTTCTAGATCGCCACAGAATATATGGGAGAGTCATCCTTACGGCCAACAAGATATTCAATAGGGCACCCCTAGCAAAACGCAATCGATTCCATATGAGTTATGGAAATGAAGGAAATCCAAATTGAAATATGTGTGGGGGTGTCTAGCCAAGTTGCAGGTTCTTTTACCCAAGAGGATGAAAAATAGACCCAAAATAGTGGACTGTGTACTTGTTGGATAAGATGAAACAGTAAGGCATATTGGTATTTGGTTCACAAATGCGATAATCCTGCAATTCATGTAAATACGATAATTAAGTCAGATAATGTTGAGTTATTTAAACACATTTATCCATATAATACTAAATGTGATTCGATAAGGGAAAAAACTAACCACAGGAAGAATCAACGAAAAATACATAGACTAATGAGGATCCTAGGTGTAGTAATCACCAATTGAAATCCACTGCCAAATTAGATATGAGGAAAAGTTGAAACGATAAGAAGAGTACTTAGTGAGGAGACAGGACTCACCCTCTGTGAACGAACCTTGCGGAGGAACCCTTTTTGGGCCAGATTTTATGGCATTTTTGCTTGGAAATGATCCTAAAACATTTAAAGAAACTATGATTTAGTCTAGGTTAATCAATTTGAAATAAGCAGTCAGTAGTGAGATCGAATCACTTTTAGGTAACCATACATGAGAAATTGCTGATCTTTCTCCAAGAAATAAACTGTTAGGATCAAAGTGGATCTTTAAATGAAAAATGAAAGTCGATGGGGGTATTGATAAATATAAGGATAGACTTGTAATCAAAGGATACAGATAAAAGGAAGGTCTGTACTACTTAGATACATAGTCTCCCGTAACAAGGATAACGTCAATTAGGATACTAATAGCATTAGCGGTAGTGCATGATCTTAAAATCGTCCAAATGGATGTAAAGACAACCTTCTTAAATGAAAAGTTAGAGGAAGAAATTCACATGGAACAACCTGGAGGGTTTACGGTTCCTGGTAAAAAATAGAAAGTGTGCAAACTTGTGATGTCTATTTATAGAGTAAGGTATGCACCAAAAAATGGCATGCTAAATTTGACCAAACAATGTTGGAAAATGAATTCAAGATTAACGAATGTGATAAATGTTTTTACATTAAAAAAATTCTGAATCATGCAGTATTTCTTTGTATGTATGTTGATGTAATGTTAATAATGGGTAGAGATATTCGTGATATAAATGTTACTAAGTGCATGTTGTACAACAAGTTCGATATAAAGGACTCAAAAGTTGTTGATTTGATCTTAGGGATCAGGATTCTCGAAACTCCTCAGGGAATAGCTTTATCGCAATCCAATTATATTGAATGAGTAATGGATAAGTCAAGTACTTGAATTTCAATGTTATCAAAACTCCAATTGAGTTAAGCTTTACATTTCAAAAGAATGAAGGTGAAACTGACTCTCAATTGGAATATGCTAGAGGTTGGGAAGTTTCATGTATATTATGAATTGTATATGACCAGATATAGCATGTGCTATTAGCAAACTGAGTTGATTTACTAGTAACTTGAATCAAACTCACTAGATGGCAATGAAATATGTGTTGGGGAATTTGAAACATACACAACACTATGCTTTGTATCATAGTAAATATCATGTTCTGATTGAAGGAATTAGTGATGAAAATTAGATCACTGGGTCAAATGAAGTAAAATCAACAAGTGATTATGTGCTTACACTTGGTCAAGGAATAGTCTCTTGCAAACCTTACAAACAGACATGTATGCTCTCTCCACAACTGAATTTGAATTTATTACTTTAGATAAGTCTGGTAAAGAAGTTTAATGGCTCTGGAATTTCTTAGAAGATATTCAACTCTATCCCAAACCTATGGGACCTATTTGCATTCATTGTGATCGTAAAGCATTAATAGGTAGGGCAGTGAGCGTCATGTACAACATCTTGTCATATAGACAGAAATATAACAGTGCAAGACAACTTCTCTCTAGTGGAATTATCACAATTGACTATGGGAAGTCAAGCGATACTGTGTTAGATCCACTAAATAAAGGCCTAGTGAGAGAGGATGTTGAAAGATCATGTAAGGGAATGGGTTTACCGCTTAGGAAAAGTCAACATGGCGGTAACTTTATCTAGATGACTAGAGATACCAAGATCTAGATTCAAGGAGAAAAAAAAAGTTGTGACTGATGGTTCAACATTTCCAATCAACACAATTCATTCTCATGACGAAGACAATGTTCAGGAAAAAGATAAGACTTTAAGGCTTGTTAATGAGTTAATAAATCTTAAAGTTTTTTACCATTTTCTATGTTTGACAGATTTTACCAAATAGTGTATCTATGATATGACACAGTTGGAAATAACTTATTTGAGTGTGAAGTGTAAGCATTTTCAAAGAGAAAATTTATGTCAAAAATCTATTCTCTATACACTCATGAAACTAGGAGGTGTTCATGGATAAACAAACGCAATTGTAAGAACCATAAATGGTAAATGATTAATTATGTGATATATCGTTGTCTAGGTATACACCAAAGATCGAGGGTTCAAAGATAACGCATTTACCAATTGATTGAGTATATTTGACATTTGTTCACTATGGAAAGTCCAAGGGGAAACCTATTTATCCATATGCAATTGATCCTTGCTTGTAAACTACACACTCATCCATGCATTCTTCATGTTATAATCATTACCCATTCATGTGGGTGAATTTTTGGTACATAGCAACAATAAATGGAAAAAGGAGGGAAGATGGAAAATAAATGAAATTGAAAAGTTGGGAACTTGAAAAATCATCTTATGATTTAGTAAAAGGGTATTTCTCCCTCATCGGTGGTAGAAATAAAAATAGAAATGTTTAAATAGAGAAACACTTTTATTAATTTTCAAAAGGGTTTTTTAGTGGGACCCCCCCCCCCCCGCGCCATCGTCGTTGTTCGCTCGACTCAGCTTTGGCTTTGGAATATGATCGATCGAATGGTTACTTTTTGGAAAAAGTTTATTTTAATTATTTAGTTAATTTATTATTTAATTAATTAAATGGCCAAAATGTTTTAATTAATTAGTTAATTAACATAAACATTTCGACCTGATTCGACTATGCGCACGATCCGTTTTAGTTAAACTTTTCCGTTTTATTTGAATTTCTCGCCGTTGCAAATGACTTTTCTGAAAGGTTGCATCTTTCAGCAACATCCATGACCAATTTAAAGGTTGCAAACTTTCAAGAATTGTCGTATTAATTCTGAAAGGTTGCAACCTTTTAGAACGAATTCCTCTTGGCTATAGATGCCATTGATTCTTTACACTTTTTCCTTACGAATTTTTCTGATTTCTTCTTCTTCTGCACATATTTTCTTCGTGTATTTTACTGTCGTTGAGAGGTTTGCCGACATTAACAATATACTTGTGATTGAGATCATTCTACCCTGGAAAGGTTTATTCCAAAGAGAGAAAATAATTTCCTTAAGGGGATAGTGTGCAATCAATGAGATTGATATTTTTTGTTCGGTTGTTTTCCAGATTTTAGTATGTTTTACAGATTTTAATTGTTATGAATTAATTTTTATTCTTCTGTTCTTAGTGATTCATTAAACTTTGGTAACTTCCTGTTTTTGCAAAGTTTTTTGAAATTGGTAATTCTGTTTTAAAAACAGATTGTGCAGAATTGTATAAAGTCATTTATAAATGAGTTTTATGGATTGGATTTGGGTATATTAAGGTATTTAATTTATAGTAATAAACAACACATCAGTGTTATTTTTTGGCATTTCGTCGTTGGTTTAATTTGTATTGTTTTTTGGTTTAGTATAAAACTCATACTGGTTTGGTGAAAAATTATCTTTTTAAATTCTTGAATTAAAAAATAATTTTTTATATTGTTTTCGGTAGGCTATTAGGTTTAATTGATAATGAACATGGTTTAAATTATGTCTGTATAATTGGCATATGCATTATGTTTATAAACATCAAAAGTCATACTTTATTTTTTGTGCGAGTGTTATATGTTAGGTCGTATAGAAAAAGAAATTTAGGTGTTTTTTTCGGTAAATGATTTTGGTGAAATTAATGGTATATTTAAATATGTTTGTTAAGCATAAGATTTAGTGAATAATTTTTTATATAACATCGGGTGTATATATATAGGTATTTGTATACCAAATTGTAGAATTTAATGACACAGGGAAAAACATTCTATTTATTTTGGAAATTGATTAATAAGTTGTACTTAGAGATATCAAATGGGCGGATTGGGTGAAATTGTAGATATTAAAATGGGTTGAAGTAAAAATTTGGTTGGGTCTTGATCCATCCAAGTTTACTTTGGGATCAAATGGGTTGGGTTCAAATGGGCTAAAACACGGGTTGGGTCTTGACCCGCCAAATTTGACCCAATTATTCTCAATAATATTAACATTGTAATATTTAACTTTTATAATTACAATTCGAATGTTCAGCTTAAGATTTTATTTTTAAAAGGTAACAAATTGATAGATAAATTCTAAAAGATGTTAAATTGGATTATAATTTATATATTTAATATAGGAACATATCTTAGTAAAGAGTCTTAAAACGGGTTCCTTATAAAGTTTATTTCATTCCATAAAGTCTTCTTCCTCCTACTTCAAGGAGATTAATCTTTATTATAAGTCATAGTTGTATATGACAATGTCTTTTTACTATTTTGGTGACCTTTTTAAAACTCTGTTAAAAAATTTCAGCAAGAATTATTGAAAAACGATGTTCTATATCATCCCTTGCTACATGTTTATTCATATAAACAAAGAAAAATGATTTTAATCGCAATGTGATATTACAATTCTTGCACCTCTCAGTCCACAACTCATAAAACTGCTGAAATGGTTCAATTCATTATATTTAGTTCTTTAATAACATAACTTTATTTCTGCCACTGTTATCTTAGGGTTTTTTTCTATTTCGGGGAGTTTAATTAAAATACTTTAATTAAGTTTCTTATGAAGTGTGTTTCATTCGTCAAAGTTTTCTTTCTCCTATCTAATAAAGCTTAATATTTTACTAGTAAGTCATAGTAATTCATGTATCTATTGCAATTTCATTTTTCTATAACTCAGTTAAAAGTTCCAGTAAGGATGATTGAAAATTTATCATCTATTTTATCTCTTTCTATAGTTTTATTCATATAATATTTGGAAAATTTTCTTGTGGGTTGTGCTATATTTGATAGCACAAAATAATAAATATGTGATAACTAATACACAACGAACGTCGGCGTTTGTTAAAAGAACCAAACAGATAGTTCTCTTCTTTGTAACAATAAGTATATTATTTTGATTGCTCATTATTCGGTATACACATTTTATATGTCATCGCACCCTTCCTAGAATATTAGTATAGAGACAATTAGTTCACTTCTTTTATCGCAAGTTAACTAATTTGTCATATTCTTTGTCTCTTCTTTTTAGGAATAATATGTGATCAAGATTTCTTAGAACTAGAAAATGTTCAAAATACACTTAAATTTTCTTTTTTGTCGGTAATGAATATGCACAGTAACGAAGAGCGATAGAGCATTTACATATACATTTATTGATTGTCATTAGATTCAATGTTATTATAGACTTTTTCGAGGATATTTATAATTGTCTCTAAAGATCATTTTTATCTTAGTGATATCTCTTTATTTTAATAAAGTTTTTTTTCATCTTTTTATAAAGAAGTAATAAATCTTTCCTTTGGCTTCTTACAATTAAATTTGTGAGCCATAAACTTGAATTAAAATTGACAAATTATATTTCTGAAAAATATGTTAAGCAACATGTGTTTTTCTTCTTAATTGTTAGGAAAGTAAGATTATGACTATTATTATTTGTGGATATTTTTGAGTTCAAGCACTCAGAAAGTTATGATTTGAGATTTTAATGTGTTATGTGTAAAACTTATGATTATAATATCCAGCTATGAATGGTGTCTCCTACTTCTTGGTTGATAATTGCATTAATTCTTCGTAATTGCATAATATTATGGTTATATTATGCAGTTATGATATTGAAATCGTCCAACTTCCGAAAGGTATAACTCATACATGCGATATTGAAATCAAGCAAACTCGGCGACGTTGGAAAGATTGTTCTATGGTCCTTTTGACCATATCTGTAAGTACCCCTAAATCATCATGAGTTAAGAGTTATGGTCATTTGAATTTGACCAAAAACTCATTTTCCTAACTTAGATAAATTTTCGTTATTTTCTTATTCTTTCCAAAAATAATTATTTTCATATTTTAAAATATTTTCTAGTTATATTTAGTTGTGAGATATTACATATATATCACGTAGTAAGCACATAGTTATAAATACACAATTGTAAAAACCTAGCCTACCTGAGCGCTACACAACTGAACGGAGTATTGACTTTGATTTGAGTTCTTCTGGTTTGTGACGGGAAATAGTCCAAAGAATCTGTGAGATTTTGTCATCCCTATGCTAGAAATCTCCTTCTCTTCCATTCCAAATCTTAGAAAAACTTTTCTAGAGTTTCTAGGGTAATTTACGACTTATTTAGGTATTTTAGGAAGATGAAAAAAATATGATTTCTTGTAATTACGTTCTGCCTCACTAATCCCGCTCAGGTGCCGAATTACCCCGTCGTGGCGCTTCTGCTCTAGGGACGTCTGGCCCGCTCTAGCGTGACAGTGGCCCAGGTTTTTTTGCGGATAGTTATCTTCCTAATTAACAACAGTTCGGATCGTTACAATAACACAAAATGGTAGGTTACGAACATAATAAAGCACAACATTATGAAAATATGAATTGTTTACCGCCTAAATAAACACACAACAATTTGACCATATGAATGTCATTTATAACAAATATATTTAAACTATTCGATTATAGTTTTTTGACCTAGACCCTTCAACCATTTTCTTTTTACCTTTGCTATTGTTATGAATCCGTTTTTTCTTGAAACTTGTTCGTTGAGAACAAATTAATGACAACATATTCATTGGATCCTTTATTAATTTTGTTGTCGTCCTTTATACCCTTGTAGAGAGGCGATTGAGCGAACACATTCAACTAAAAGAAAGTTCTTGAATATATAATTGACGGACTATCAACCATTACAACTTATTTATTAAATCAATAAAGGGTCAACAATGGTGAACAAAATTGTGACATTTATGAACTTGAGTTCAGGTTCTGGAGCAAGCAGTGGTGTAGGCAGGAATTTCACAAAGGGTGTCAAGGAATAGGACAGTAAAATCTCTTTAGAAAAATGACTAATGAGATTCAAACAAACGATAACTACCTCATTTTAAGGAGGTGAAACCACTGGGCTACAATAGCTTGTTTTAAGAATGTCTAAAATATTTATTTAATCATTTCGTGAATCATTTTACTTGTATATGCAATATTTTTTTTGAAGAAGGTTTTTCAAATGGACACCTGACCGCATGTGGCTACGCCACTGGGTGCAAGAGGCGATTTGGACGGAAGAAGATGAAAGGTGAGGAATTAGATCGATGGAAGGGAAGAGAAAAGGTTAATTACCTAGAGACTATAAACCACATAGGGAGTAACTATGGACGACTTGTTAGTAACATAAAAAGTTTTACTTTTATATAGATTTTATCAAAAAGGAAGAAAGTAAAATCTGATAAAGTTTAAACGTTTAACGTAAAAGTTGACAGAATAAAAAGTAAGAAATATCGTTTAAAATGTACTAGGAGAGATCAAAATTGACAAATTTTTATACCATTCCTGACAGATAGAGTTACATAATCCAAAGAGTATGAGAGAATAAAATCAAAAATAAATGATTAATTTAAATTAGAAAATTAATTAATGTGCTATTTATGTAATTTTAAAACTATATTTGTGATTAAATAGAAGTGTGTATGTATTGTTAAATTAAAATCTTAAGTATAATATTATCGTAGTTTTCCCTTTAATAACTAATTCGAGAAAAGGTTGGGGAACCTCAATTATTAAACCTATTACTACTTGTAACTTTTCTTGATTCTCCTAATTAGTTATAATTGTTTTATTTTATATATTTTTTTCAGTTGATCTTCGCTAAAATAACAAATATGATTTGGTTTGTTCATAATTCTTTGGTCGTTCTTTTTTTAAAAATAATAATAATAATAATGTATTTCAATTTATTTTTTTAATTTTGAAATATGATTAAAATGTTTTAAAAAAACATAATGATATTTTTTTTATGATTTACTAGGTTTAGAATAATCAAGAAACACACATTTGAGAATATGAGAGGTTGATATTGTTCACATGATAAATATATTATTGTAAATTTAGGGGTGTTTATGGAAAATGACATGGAAGAACAAGGAAACCTAGCTGCTACTAGCTAAAGAGTGAATAATATAACATCATATTGGGTATCTTATACTTCACATGCACATATACCAAACAAAAGAAAAAGTGATAATTGATAAACACCATTAAATAGTAAGAATTTTTACAATCTTTCAAGTTTTTAATATATGTGACAATATCAAATTTCTAATTTTCAAATATTCGAAATGGTCGTTCATAATCTTAATGAGGTCATAGATTACCACGTGAGGCGACGGTACTATAAATTATCTCGTTCTAAATAAAAACATATATTCATCAGTTTCATACATGTGGACATTTATTCTTTTTTCGTATATCATTGGTTGAAAATCATTTACATTCGAGAAATTGGTATCAACATACTAATCAAGTGTAGTGGCAGAGTCAAAGATTAATTTATCTCGTATAAATTTTGTAGTATTTTTATTCCATAATTTACTCGACAAAAGCTTAGAGAACTTTTCGCTCACTTGACATAAGTTTCATAAAGAATAAGTTATGTTTCGTGCGATAAAAATTCTGGATTCTTAAATCGAACTTTTTCCTTGCTCAACATAAGTTCGATTGAAATTAGTTTATATGTCTCTTACGACATAATTTGTGGATTTTGAATTTGAATGTTTATCTCGCCTGGAATAAGTGCATTAGGAATTAAGTTGTGTATTACAACACAACTTGTTATGTTTTTTAAGGCGTAACTTGTGGTAGATTAAGATACAAAAATATAAACTTATACCGAATATTTTTTTTTTGTTATTGGTTTCAAAGATATATTTGATCAAATATCTTTTACTTAAAATATTGATGGACAAAGATTAAAACTCATCAAATTTGAGGATAAAAATTAAGATGATCCCAAAATATCTACTTATGAGTCCACTTATACTAGACAACCAACACAATTGGCATACATATATTGGTTTATCTAAAGAAACAAAATGATGCTTTTATATTTGAAAGAATAAATTTAAATTTGAACTTTTCGATCTATGATTAAAAGAGATGATATACATGTCATTTTATACAGATTTATAATTTGTTTTAGGGTTTTTATATTTATTTTTTAAAAAAAATCTATACTTAATCAAATAATATCACATTATATAATAGTAATAATTAGTGGTCCAATAGACGTGAAAATGAAATTTTTAAAAAAACTTTAGCAACAAAGAAACACATCTTGTCATCCATGTTAAAAGAAAATGAGAGAGAATTGGGAGACGAATCTAATGATGATGATAATTGTCATTATTTTATTATTATTGTCATAATTCACTATCATAAATTATAATGATTGTCACACATATGAGTAGTTAAAATGATTTTGTTACTCGAATAGTCATTCAATTATTAAAAATTATGTAACAAAGTCATAATTCTTTTGTCATAAGAAAATCACTCTTCCATTAGTATTTCTCTCTAATTCATTTTGATCAATTATTCAATGTTTGAGCCCTAAATTTGTTATTTGGCATTTGAATTAAATAATCTCAAAATAAAAAATAAATGTTTCCAACCTCATTGACATCCCCGTAGTACTAGAAAAAACATGACTTCTGGTGAAAATAAAATAAAGAATATGAATTTAATACTAAATTTGAGTAATAAATAGTCAAAATAGCATTACGAAAATAGAACTTTTGTTGTTTGTTCTTGTTATATTACTGTCAAATGAAAATACTGCAATATTGATTTTCAAAACAAATAATTGCACTCAATTGACATTATAGCATATTAATACCTAGTTAAACATATAAAAACTTTAATCCAGATCCTTCAAACTTTTCTTCTATGGTAAGATTGAGTTTATCACTCATATTTGTAGTAAAACAATTCTTCCAATCTCCAATTTCTCCTTTACGAAAGAAAAAAATTATGTCTCTCCAGTTGAAAACTGTCCATTTGTATTCACTTCCAAATTTCTCAAATTTTCAAAGCTACACAGTTTTAATATCTCATCCACCACTCCACAATTTTCTTCCTCTATGGAAATTGGACATTCCAAGAATTCAGCCAAGTGTTTAAGCTGAATTTTGGGTTTCTTTTTAATTTCTTCATACATTAAGAAAAGTGTTTTGGTAGGCTTTTATATGCTTTGTTTCCAATAATCTAACACATGATTCCAAAATGGACCATAAAGGCTCACCCCCTCATAGAAAAGATCAAACATTCTTCAACGGCATTCATATTGTTGTGATTGAAGTAATAAATTGTTTGTGAAATGTCACATAGAAATAAAAGTGTCCCTTGGATTTCTACATAAAGTAGACAAATTTGGTTTTTGAATCCTGGACTGATTTTGGCAATGAAGCAAAGGGCACATGAGTTGCCAAGATTCTAGGTGAAGTGAAGGTTGAAAAATCAGGGACTTGACCATCAATATAGAGCTCAGGCTCCAAGAATGGAACAAGAACATGCGGGTTATTGACAAGTAAAGGGTGATTAGGTTCAAAAATAGGATGTTTCACTCGATTCACCAAAATAAATAAAAGTGATTTTAACCAAGTAGTTCCTGATTTTGGAGTTGTAACAAGAATGATATCACTATCTTCGGCTTGAAATTGTTGTTGAAATACAATCACACCTTGAAAAAATCTTGGTGGTGTCCAAAAACCTTGATAATTGTAGATATATGATCCAACCCATCCTTTATCTTTTGGCAAGATGGAGATCAATTTCTTACACTCTTCACTTAGAGTATCCTCCTGTAAATATTTGGGAGGAGAAGTTGTCATGATTTTGAGAATTGAGTGTTTTCTTTTAAGTTTTAGGCTTTTATAATTGATACACATGAATAATACACTAACTACTATCAACGTGATTGTTTAGTCATACTCATACATTTCATGTGACCTCACTACTTCACATATTTCATGTCTTACTATTAGTAATAATCATACTTTGATTCACTGATTTGATTTGTCAAAAGAATGTTATTAATGTGAGTGTGTTAGAATAGTAGTGAGGCACTCAAAATTCATGCAGTGTTTTTTCATCTTTGTCAAGTAATGATTTTAATTTCAAGATGAATTTGTTGGTGTTTATTAAATTACTAATCATTTTAATTTATGACCATGAAAATTTAATCTAAACAGAAAAATTAGTTTAACTATATTATCCCTGATAAATGTTGCACTCGTTGTAAGTGAACATAAATAACATGAAAATTTTACTATACTATCTGTTGAAATATGTGCGTCTACTACCAGTCAATGGACCAGGTCCCTTGACACAGCAAAAACAGTGCAGAAGATTAAACAATATGAAGAACACAACACAAGCAGTTTACGTGGAAACCTCCTTGCTCAAGAGAGTAAGACCACGACCTGCTGCACAGGATTTACAACCGTCTTCACTAATCTTCTCAAGCAAAAGTGAAACCCGGTTACAATCAATGTGAGAAAAAGTTATTAATCTCACGATCAAGTAATCTACCTATTACTTGAAGAGCCTAAGCGGATACCACACCGCCCACTAAACCACCTAACTCTATATGACTTAGAATTTGACTAAGCAACAAAACAATGTTGCCCACTAAATCAGTTAACCTTAACTGATTTAGACTTTTACAAACCCAACACAAATATCTGAATCCTTTATAGATTAGGAACAGATTTACAATGTAAGTACATAGACACAAAGCTCTAAATACAACAAAGATTCTTCTTTACTCTATCAGGTCCTTCTGTTGAGTTGAGCAATGTTCTTCCTTGAAGATGGCCTTATGTTCAAGCTTGTGAATTTTCAGAGAAAATCCAAGTTTAATTTGCCAAGTCTTGAATTTGTGTTTGTTGGAAAGAGATAATATCATTTCCCACAAATTCGTTGAAGTCATCCCATTGGCTGAAGGCCTGCTATTGGAAAAGCTGTGCACCTACCGCATCAGAGATGACAGCTTTTCTGATAGTTGTCTTGTCGTCCTTTTCACGTTGCTGTCTTGCAGGTACCAGGTCCCTTGCTTGCAGGAACCAGGTCCCTTGCAAACTTCTGTATGAGTTCTTGAAAAGGCTTGATGGCTGACTTTCTTCTTTGGATGAATGAATATAATATGGTGTTTGTCATGCTAAAAGTATCAAACATAAAGAGTTATTATCCGTTGGACAAACACCCTCCTCCATTCTGATTGGTGTGGTACACTAACGCCTTACCAACCTCTGACGTGACAGCTTTACAGCTGTAACCAATTATGTATGTGATGGAGGAAACTCTTCCTGGTACCAGGTCCCTGCATTTGTGAGATACTGAAACATACAATATCGTCAGCTCTTCTTATTGGTGTAGGATACTGCACTTTTCACCTACCACCTGACATGACAGCTTTTATGACTGTACCACATTTGTATCTGGACGAGAGCACTCTGCCAGGAGCCAGGTCCCCGCATTTGTGAGAATCATCAAAACACCTAGAATATAACATTTTCCCCCTTGTTGATGATAGCACACAAATATAACTCACACTGAGTTTATCATTCATCTTATTGTCAGCAGTTCCAATAACAAGGATTTGGTTCCTTGTTAGATCTATAAGTTTGTTAAATCATCAAAACGGCATATCAAGTTCGAGCTATCATCTTAACACAGCTTCGAACTAACATTTTCCCCCTTTTTGATGATAACATACTTATTCACCAGTTCCCCTTATCAAAAAGAATTCTTAGGGTAACTTGAGTTCATCATCTCAAAGTTTGTCAACTCATCAAAGTATCAACATAGCATTTTCCTCCTTTTTGATGATGACATACATATTCATCAGTTCCCCCTATCAAAAAGAATTCTTGGGGTAACTGGAGTTTAATCATCCCTCAAGTTTATCAAATCATCAAAACATCAACATATCATCTTCCCTCTTTTTGATGATGACAAACATTTTCTTCCCCCTATCGCCAGGACCAGGTCCTCGTCAGGTAGCAAGCATTTATTCCCCCTATCAGCATGACTATATCTCTTCAAGTAGCTAACATTGATTCCTCCTTTCGATGTGACCATGTCTTCTTCAAGCAGTTATAACACTATTGATCTCATACCTTACCTTAACAACTTTCCCCCTTTTGATATCATAAAAAAAGGGTTAAAGCAGTAAACCAAGTTGACAGAAATATAGTTCTTGCAAATTCATGGCCACTTGGGCAACACAGAGCATGAGCAGAAAGGCATAAAGTAATGAAACAAGTCAGTAGAAACAAGACATTTAACATCCATAAACAAAAGATCAGTCATCAAAGCATTGCATGCATGATTACAGATGAAAACCAGAACAATGCCCAAGAGATAAATGAGGACTGACATAGAGAGGTAGGAAGAGATGGATGATTTAGAGGCAAGGGATTGAAAGAATAGAATTAGTAGAGCATATCCCTAGCATAAGATTTCAAGAATCTTCTCTTAGCGTACAACATGATGTACAACCCAACCTGTATGTTTAATCTTCAGGGCTGCCAATTTTTTTTTGGCACCTGGTCCCTCTGATAGTGTTGTTTCAGAAGCTGGACTTTTAAACAACCCATTTCAGTAATCCAGTTAACACGAGCAACTCTCATAGCTTCCAACACCAGCCTGAGTTTTTCATAACAGAAAGATTGGTAACACAAACAATTGAAGGCCTCCGAGATGAATAGATCAACAATTGAGGAACCAAGAAGATTTTCTTTCTTCTTTTCTTTCTTTTTTCTTTTTTTTTACACACCTTCCTCTCCAGAAAACTTTGAGTTCTCAGAATACCAACTTCTCCTTTTTTTAGCATCATCTTTTCCACTTCTTCATTTTTCATGGAGGACCAGATCCCTCTTCACACTTAAAACATTTTCATCAAAGAATTCTCCAGCAAGAATCAAGGGGTTAACAATTTGAAGTGTGTTTGAAAAGAAGAGAAAAGAAAATTTCGAAGCACCTTGATATTTGGAAGGCAACTTGATTTTTCTGGGGAAATAGAAAGAAATATGGAATATAAAGAAAGAGAAAATAAGGTATCATTTTGGCACTCAAAAGATGAGACAACAGTCAGATTCCTGAAGGACAGACATGTGGCAATTTCAATGGCTCTCATGCATAATTCAAACTGCAATGTTAAGATTACTAACCTTCGAGAAAGGACCAGGTCCCTCTCTGTTGTTTGAATGTCATTGCCTAGATCTATCCTAACCTCTCTTTTTCTTCATCTCCTTTTCCATGTGTGTATACCTACAAAAGGTATGAAACTAAATTTGCTAAAACATACATAACCGAAAATCAAGGATACCTGCTCCCTTTTCATATTCATTGAAAGAGTTGATTGCTTCAGGTAGGATCCATTCAATAAGGTTTTAGCATTTCCATCATCATATTGATTTATTCAGTCAGATTTTTATGAGCTTCAAGATGTTTCTTGATCCACAATAGTTGACCCCATCAAGCTGCACTTGCTACATTTATTACCTCAGTTGATGAAAGAGCAATTGAATCTTGCCTTTTTAATTTCAATAAGTGAAAGATCAGCGCATAACATAATCCACTCTTGAGGTACTCAATCTATCATCTTGATACTTAGCACAGCATCACCATGTACACGAACTCAAACTGTCTCCTGCTGGACAGAATAGGACCAGGTCCCCTGTCTTTTTCAAAAAATCTTCAAATTCTACTAGTAGCCTACAAAGGTGATTTCTTTGTACATGAGTCGAGTCTTTGAACCCAGTTCATCAACATCCAGCTTCAAGTTAATGCCCAAAAAGTATGAATTGTCCAGACACACATCACATGAAACCTTTTCAACAGCTTCTTTCATCTGCTACCAGGTCCCTTTCTTTGTTCAGACAACAATTGCCTTGATCACGTTGTGCGATCTTCTTCTCTTCAGCTAAGTTACTATGAGTACACACTAGTCCTAACTTAGGACTTCAGTAAAGATTTTCAAGACACTCGATCTTTTATTTTGCTCGCAAAACATCATGACAACATTGCGCCTCTGTAACATTTTTCTTGACTTGAAGTATGTTAAGCCATTTGAGCAGCTCAAAAATGTACTTTTCTTGACGACCAATGGTACCTTTTGAGTTTTGTTGAACCTGTAGCTCTCACTTGAAGTCATTGTTGAAGAGGAACTTGGACAACCTATAAGCTTGTTGGGAATCTAGTTGTCATACATTGCTTCTTGCAAACTATGCTTGATAAGTTTCTTCATTTTCACTTTCAGCACTCACATTATCTGTTTCAACTGCATCATCTTTGTACAACACTGTCTAGAGGACCGGGTCCCTCATCAGGTTCATTATCTGCATCAGCTTCCTTGAGATTGCTGGATTCATGAAGAGAATGTTCTTCAGCAAGCTCACTATTTAGACCATCTCTCTATTTTGAAGCAACCCTTCCATCTCAGAAACTTCTTTCTTTGCAACTTCTAAACTCTTCCAAACTCATCAACAAAAACATGATCATTTTTAGTATACCCCTGATAAGCCTTGCTGGAGGAAGAGTGTACCACAGTTATTCTTTTATCAATATTGAGATCACTTCTCAATATCATCATTTTGTCGACACAACATGTAGTACTTACCACTTGAGCCAAAAGTTTTTGGAAGATTAAAAGTATGCATGTTTCACCTGAAGAATAGTCTGATATGCTTCTTCCTTAACATCAGTCACAACCTTTGTCATCTGCAAATATCCTTTCATGCAGACTGGAGCACATTCCCCGACACAGGTTTGTGAAGCAAGGCAACACACACATGAGCACGTCTCTTCTGTCATACCTCAACATTCTTACCTTTTCTTGCCATCACCAAATACAACACCTCCACCTTGAAGTGCCTTGAGAGAGAGGAAGTACAGTGCTTTTAGCATCCACCATTCATGAATCGACACTGGTTGTTGCCACTTCCTCTCACAAGAATGTCATATCACGTGTTAGCCTTGGGAACCCACTTTAGTTGGAGTTCCCAGTAAGCAGTTAAAGGAGTGATAAGAGAATTATTTGTCCTGTGAGGCAAATTGATCTTTTTCAACTTAGGAACAGAAGCACGACCAGGTCCCTTCTTCTGCAAGTTCTTCTGTTTACCAGGTCCCTTCTTCTGCAAGTTCTTGTGCTGACCAGATTCCTTCTTCTGCTTGTTGCTTTGTTGACCAGGTCTCTTCCTTTTCTTGTTCCACTCTTCAGAAGATTTTGCGAGGTTATCTTGTTTTCTTTTACAAGTTGGACAATCCTTCTTCAAGTGACCCTCACGACCACAATGAAAGCACAACAAATCGACATGCATAGACACATTTTTGTTTTGGAGATTGTAACAAGGACCTTTGCTTGAATTTCCTAACCCTTTTCTATCATTTTGACCTTGACTGGGAAGATTGGCAAGCAGTTTTGAAGATGTGGACCATTTGAGAGATTTGTTCAGTTCTTCTTTGACGTGGACCAGGTCCCTCTCCAACTGATTATTTCTCTCCAAGGCCATAGCAAGATTTGTTTCAGCAATGTCCAGACTAGCTTCTAGCTCCATTCTACTATCCTCTTCTTTTCCTTTTGCAGATTTCTCACTCAACATCTTCAATCTCTTCTTGAGTTCTAGATTTTTAGCTTCCAGAACTATCACATTTTCTTTCACAACAGACATTTGGTAAACCAAAGCTATCTTTTCTTCATGAAGAATATCTAGGCTATATTTCATCAACTCTGTTTCAGTTGTTGACTCAATGATAGAGTCAATCAAAACAGCAGCTAGAATTCTCAACTTCTTAACACAGTAAACATGCAAGTTTTGTTTAAGATCGGAAAGGGTTACCTCTTCTTCATCTTCCTCATCATCAGATTTTGCCATCAAAGCAAATGTTTCATCAAACACATCTTTATCACCTTTGACTGCTAGCATGGGTACATCTACATGACATCCTAATTCATCTGACTCACTTGAGGAGTCTCCCCATACATCAAAAGCTTTCTTCATGATGTAGCCAGCCGCAACTTTTCTTACTTTCTTATGGGGGACCGGTTCCCTATTTCTGACTTTCTTTCCTCCAGGTCTTTGATAAGTTTGACTTCAACCTTATGCATAGGGCAATCTCTAATGAAATGCCCTGTCTTTCCGCACTTGTGGCACATGTGGTTTGCATTTACAGCTCTGTTTGAGTTTTCTGCCTTTTGTAAGCATCTATGTTTCGTTTCCCATTTTTGATACCTTCTCGTGAGGCATGTCATGTCCTTATCTTCATCAAAAGTTTCACCAAATATCATCTTGATAGGTAGAGACTTCTCTTTCTTCAACTCCTTCTTTGATGCTTCTTGATTTCTGTGGAGTGGAGCAACCATCTTTCCACATGAATCTCTCTTGGTGTTAACCAACTAGAGAGCACCTGCTTTGATACCACTTGTTGAAAAATGTGCGTCCACTACCAGTCAATGGACCAGGTCCCTTGACACAGCAAAAACAGTGCAGAAGATTAAACAATATGAAGAACACAACACAAACAGTTTACGTGGAAACCTCCTTGCTCAAGGAAGTAAAACCACGACCTGTTGCATAGGATTTACAACCGTCTTCACTAATCTTCTCAAGCAAGAGTGAAACCCGGTTACAATCAATGTGAGAAAAAGTTATTAATCTCACGATCAAGTAATCTACCTATTACTTGAATAGCCTAAGCGGATACCCCACCGCCCACTAAACCACCTAACTCTAGATGACTTAGAATTTGACTAAGCAACAAAACAATGTTGCCCACTAAATCAGTTAACCTTAACTAATTTAGACTTTTACAAACCCAACACAAATATCTGAATCCTTTATAGATTGGGAACAGATTTACAATGTAAGTACATAGACACAAAGCTCTAAATACAACAAAGATTCTTCTTTACTCTATCAGGTCCTTCTGTTGAGTTGAGCAATGTTCTTCCTTGAAGATGGCCTTATGTTCAAGCTTGTGAATTTTCAGAGAAAATCCAAGTTTAATTTGCCAAGTCTTGAATTTGTGTTTGTTGGAAAGAGATAATATCATTTCCCATAAATTCGTTGAAGTCATCCCATTGGCTGAAGGCCTGCTGTTGGAAAAGTTGTGCACCTTCCACATCAGAGATGACAGCTTTTCTGATAGCTGTCTTGTCGTCCTTTTCACGTCGCTGTCTTGCAGGCAAGGTCCCTTGCTTGCAGGAACCAGGTCCCTTGCAAACTTCTGTATGAGTTCTTGAAAAGGCTTGATGGCTGACTTTCTTCTTTGGATGAATGAATATAATATGGTGTTTGTCATGCTAAAAGTATCAAACATAAAGAGTTATTATCCGTTGGACAAACACCCTCCTCCATTCTGATTGGTGTAGTACACTGACGCCTTACCAACCTCTGACGTGACAGCTTTACAGCTGTAACCAATTATGTATGTGATGGAGGAAACTCTGCCTGGTACCAGGTCCCTGCATTTGTGAGATACTGAAACATACAATATCGTCAGCTCTTCTTATTGGTGTAGGATACTGCACTTTTCACCTACCACCTGACATGACAGCTTTTATGACTGTACCACATTTGTATCTGGACGAGAGCACTCTGCCAGGAACAAGGTCCCCGCATTTGTGAGAATCATCAAAACACCTAGAATATAACACTATCCGTATTAATTAAGTATAAATTTAAGGAATCCCATAGTGTAATTCAATAATTACATTTTGTCCCGACAAGTTTAGTAATTGCAAAAAATCCCTTAAATTTGTTGATCCGTGATACTTTAGACTCTAGTGATACCTGGTAAATGATACATGGTAATTTTAAACTGTTAAGGAAAAAAAGGGGAAAAACGGTACAGTTAATTTTGATAATAAAAAAGCTTAATTTGTGGTAACAGGTCGTTAATCAGCACTAAATCAGCACTTAATTGGATATTCATTTCAAATTTTGAAAATCAAAGATTATATCATCTATTTTGAAAACAATTTTTCTTAAACAATTTGTTAAATTTGGAACTACAGTAATTTTATTGATGTTACAATGAATTTTTCAAGATGAATACTTCGATTTTGATGAGACAATCCGGAATTTGGGTGAACGAATTGCAGTATGAAAGTTACAAAATTGACGGAATCATTGTTGGAGATTCAATTTCATTTTCTAATCTCAAAGCAGCAATTGCAGCCGAGTTGGATATTGATGTATCAAGAAAAGAAATTGAAATTCGATAAATTGTAGAAGGTAACTCCTGTCCGATGAAACTTAAGAACGATATGAGTGTTAAACTATATTTTGAATTGAAAAAAATGAGCCTGGATTTTCAGTGTATCCATTATGTATTGAAACAATTGAAAAGAATAGTGGTACTGTACATAACTTTGATGGAACAAGTGGAGAAATAACGTGTGTAGAAGGCACAACACATGATACACAGGCTTTGGCAATGGTTGAACTAGCTTATTTGATTCACATGAAAATGCAGGAGTTGGAGTTGCGAATGTTATAATCAATTCAGATATTGTTGATGTGAAGACAGGTCAGATATATAAGGATAAAGCAACACTTGTAGATGTGATGACGAAATATAAGATAAAGAACAACTTCAATTTCAACGTAAAGAGGTCTGATCAACAAAGGTATGACAGTGTTTTGATATTTTAATGTATCAGGTTTTCTTTTATATTTTAATTAGTACATGAAACATTACTATTTTATATGAAAACCTGCATGTTTCATATGTTCTTTTATATTTTAATGTATCATCATTTCAGTATTTTGTTTTTGATACATTGAAATAACTATTTTTGATACTTGAATATACTACTACTGATACAGTAAGGACTGTATCAATTTAAAAAGGCATATCACAACTAGTGGATACTTTTCATTAAATTTTGATATTTTTCTTAAAAATTGGTTGATACTTTTTGTATAATTCATTGTTTGATTACTTTAAATATTATTGTTGAATATATTATATGATGCATTTGATATGTGTATTAATATGGTTAAAAAATGTACGCAGCTATGTGTTGGTATGCTTTTCAGACAAATGTGGTTGGACTATGAAGGCGTTGTGCAGGAAAAGATCTGATATATTCATTGTTAGAAAGTTCAATAGTGAACATACGTGTCCGATGAGGGAGAGGTTATTAACCAAAGTCCAAGCAACAGTCGGATTTGTAAGTGGAGTGACAGCTCCAAAATTGGTCAATTATAAACGAATTTATACACCAAGAGATATAATTGATGACTTCGAGAATATTATGGGGTTGAAATATCTTACCAGCAAGCATGGCGTGCTAAAGAACGTGCACTCTCCATGAGTAGGGGAAAATCATCTGCAGGATATAGACGGATGTCGCGATACATACACATGTTAAAAACTGTGTATCCAGATTCCTATATAAGAATGCATAAGACTGAAGAGGATGAATTTATGTATCTGTTCATCGCCTTAAGAACATTCATTAGGGGATTTAAATACTGCAGACCAGTAGTTGTTGTGGATGGTGCACATCTGAGTGAAGCTTACAAAGGGATATTTGTATTAGCAAGCACACTTGATGGCGCAGGTATTTTTCAATTATAGTAATGATGCCTTTTTATATATTACGTATCAAATAATATAATGTGTGTGTAATCAGGTTGCATATTTCCATTTGCATATGGTGTTGTTGACACCGAAAATCATTGTTCGTGGACATGGTTTTTCGAACAGTTCAAACATGCATTTGGCGATAGAAAAGATATGTGTGTTGTTTCAGATAGAAATGAGAGTATCATGAAGAGTGTGAGGATTGTGTTCCTCGATGTACCTCATTATGCATGTATCTGGCATCTTTGGAAGATTGTATGTGGAAACTTCTAAAGGAGCTGAAAGGCTATAAGTGATCTATTCTACTCTATGGCCAAGGCATATACAAAGGAAGATTTTGATAAGTTGATGGCTAAGGTTGATAGAATTGATCACAGGGTTAAGGAGTACCTTGAATATGCAGGTTACGAAAAGTGGTCAAGAGTTCATGCAACAGTAAACAGAGGTAGAATGATGACTTCTAACATTGCAGAATGTATCTATGGTTGTCTTGTTGAACCACGCCAATTAACTATATTAGAATTCTTGGAAGAGGTTAGAATTCTTTTTGGATCTTGGCATTGCAAAAACAGAGAAGTAGCCTCATACACAAAGGACACATTAGGTAGAAAATTTGAGGAATTGTTGATTATCAACGCGGCTAAAAGTTCAAAAATGGAGGTATGTATCATTATATAATACTTTATATTTTATATATCTAATTTAGTGTATCATTCTGCATTTTTTAACATGATTTGTTTTTTAAAAATTATATATTTAAAATTTTTAATGTACACAGGTTGTTCAATCATCTGAGTTTATTTTCTCAGTTTATGAAAATGGAAGAAGATATATTGTTTGTCTTGAGCGGAAAGTATGTTGTTGTGGTAGATTTCAACTAGATAAGATACCTTGTTCACATGCAATCGCTGTATTGAAAAAAAAAGAATGTCACCGATATGTATCCGTATTGCTCTGATTATTACAAGCCTGATGCGTTGGCAAAAACATATGAAATTCCAATGGTACCAATGCCAGATAAGGAAGATTGGTCAGATCCTAAACACGTGGTAGCTGAAAAAGTGTATCCACCTAGATACAGAAGATTATCTGGACGACCAAGAAAAAGAATAAGAATGAATGCAGATGAAAAGATTTCGGTGAATACAAACTGTTGTGGACAATGTGGACAAGAAAGGCACAACAGAAGAACTTGTACTTTCTACCCAAAAGAGAAGTGAATTATTCGTAATGTTTCTATGATATCAAGTATAATTTATAACGTAAACATTTTAATGAATTTCAGTTTTCATTACAACTGCAAATTGAACACTTTGTGTTTAGATAAATAAACTTACAAACATGTAATAATTAAATTTGAAGTCGTGCTTTTGATTATAAATACTTTGTTATTATTGGTGTTGATAAATATACTTGTGTCAATATTTCTTTTTAATATAAAATTTTATAAATCTTATGATACAGTAAGATATATAAATTTAAGAATTATTAGGTAACATACTGTACATGATACATATGGTTTATCTAGTGTATCATGTACTTTTATTGTGTGTTTTTGGTACACATTTTTTATTTAGTGTATCATGTACTTTTAGTGTGTATCATTGATTTGCACGATGATACATCTCCATTAGATAAAAAATGCAAAATATTATTGAGGTTATTGTGTAATTTACAATGACTATAAATCATGTATCATGTGAATTTATATAATTTAACTTGTGTAATGCTTTTTTTGTTATGCTTTTTTTGAAATATACAGTAAATAACTTTACTTTTAAAAAATAATACCAATTCATATAACTATACTATTCAATTTACCTAAATATCATGTAAAATTTAAGGATTACAGGGTAACATCGTGCACATGATATATACGGTTTAGCCAATGTATCAGTTATTTTTACTGTGTGTTTGGTATATATGTATCATTTGGTTTTGGCCAGTGTATCATCTCCATTAAATAAAAAATTTAAAAATCTTTATGTCTATGTTTAATTATAAATACTTTGACTATACTTTATTAAATGAATTAAACCTGTGTGGGGCTATAATATGTCTGATATTTATATTTTCAATATAAAAATATTTGTTACGTAATGTTAAAAAAAATATTCATGGAAATTGACAAAACCAAAAAAATAACATTAAAAAGGATCAAAATAGTTGTTCAATAACATATAAAAACAATAAATATAACATTAAAACATTGTTTTATCATGAAATGCTACACTATGTGAACTAAATCTTCTTCTGGTGGTGGTGTGACTACACCCCTGGATTTTGGTGGATTATCATTGTCGCTAACATATCTGCACTTAGCCTTCTCACTTCCATAACTCCACAGCAATGCTCCATATCTTTGATGCAGATAATCAGGACTAAAATCAGCATATGATATATTGATTTGGTCACTGATATACTCGGCAAATGCAGTAACATATAACCCACAGTCTCTACAAAAAAATACAGAATAAATTAAAAACTTAATGATACATTAAAAAGGGAAAATGATAAATTCGTGATACTTATAGGCTATCGCATTCCTGTGTAGGGATGTCTTGTGCAAATTCAATCATGAAAGGAACTTGAGGCTCCATAAGTGAACCAGTAATGTTGCCTTTATATGCATGACAATCAGCAAATTTTGTGCGTTCATTTTCTTCAAAAAATCCACTGTCAAGTAGGTATAAAGGAAGCATTTTAGTCAACATTTTAATCTCATGAGGAATTGTTTTTTTTCCTTGTGCTAATTGATGAGTCAAAAACCCTTATCAACCTGTTTTTAAACTCAACAACAGCCAACACCCAATGGAATTCTTGCTCACAGTTAAATGGGATGTAGACCTTATCTACAAGATGCAAATACTTCATCTCATCTACAAGATGTAGACCTCATCTAGAAGAATACAAAACTTTATTAGAATTTTAGATTCATTTGATTAACGATTAGAAGAATGTAAATACTTCATCGTTAAACTAGAAACAAGTTGAATAAAGATTGAATCTTTATTGTTAGTATTCTAAATACTAAGCTGTCTAGACAAAGGGAAAAATATACTAGTGACATTAAATTAGTGATTTTTGTGCCTGTAATGGGCATTATCATGGATTAAATCTCCAAAAGAAAGCTTCGTATTGTCAATGTGTATTCCATGGTATAAAATTTGAAAACATGGAAATAAATATGTGGAAAATAATTACAAATACTTGAAAACTATTTTGAGAACATATTTTAAATGTGGTTTTTTTTATTTGTGATGAAGATAAAATTGGAATTACTATCTAATTAAAATTTGAAAGAGCAAGATACTATATATGATGACATTCTTGTATTATGTTCTACCTATAGAACTTTTGAAGTATATTTGATATTTGGTCGTTGATTCTCTCTTTACTAGTATATATATGATATGAATAGTATACAATCACAAAATTATATTACTCGTTCGAAAGAATTGTGTTCTTTGATGAAAAATTTCACTTAAATTATTATGATTTTTCATGAAAAGTTTGCCTATTAAAATGAATTTATTTATAGACATGATCATTGGTGAAAAGTGATCTTCTATGATTGTGTTGTAAAACAAACATTTGGGTCATATTTCCCAAATTAGATCTATAATACTATGGTCATGTATATTTTATTTAATAAATTGAAGGTTATGGAAAGGTCCTTCAAAAAAAACATCTACCAAGATGTTATTTTGAAAAAATGTCTGTTTTTGAAAAATTTATAAAAAGTAAAGAACAAAAAATTTATAAGAAAAAGTTACCTTACGGAAGGCCTTTTCAAACTCAGTATTAGTCTTAGTTCTTGCTTGCTTGAATCAAACTCTTCGTGACTTGAACGCTTGAGACATGTGTATTACAAAACCTTCCAAAAACTGATTAACTTAGATGTTTTGCCTAACTTCTAGTGCAATAAATCAAAATGTCAAGTATGTATTGTTTCAAGGGATTGTAATCCCTTAGAATTGATTTATACTGACATTTATAATATGACGTAAACACAATCTTGTGGTGGAAAAAATGCTTCATAGATTTTATTGACAATTGCACTATATATTGTTAAATGTATTTGTTGAATGATAAGGATGAAGCAATAGAAACATATAGACAATATAAAATAGTGTTGAAAATCTGTTGGATAAAAAAATTTCATGATAAGAAGTGGTAGATGTGAAGAATATGAATATTCATTTGCAGAAATTAATTTGGAAAATGGAATCATCCATTAACTGCGCATACTCACCTCAATCTAATGAAATTGTTCACAATGAAAAAAACAAAACTTTGAAGGAAATGTTGACTATTCTATTTATAAGCTTAGGTCTACCACAAAATTTCTGGAGGGATTCTATCATTATAGAAAAAACAGAACAACAATATTTTTAGAGAAACAAAATCTTTTATTTGGTAATAAAGGGAGGAACAAATAGAAAACTTTTGTTTGTTAGAAAGGGAGCAACAAAAAGTTTTGTTTTTTCAGACTTTGTTTTATCTTGATACAAAATTGTTTGTCGTTCCTTAAAGTATATACAAGTAATAACTCTTGAAACATAGTGATCTAATAATTTCAAATACAGTCTATGCCATCCAAGAAATGGAAATGAGGGAACTATTCCCAAACAGGTCAAAATAGGACCTAAGATTAGTGACTGTATGTTCATTAGATATGTCACAAGTAGTAAAACATGTTAATTTATGGTTCATAAGTTAAACCATTTGATAGTAAAAAATAAAGAGATTCATAGTCGTAGTAATTCCCAATGGAAAAATTACTTCCTCTGTGTTTTATTTTGTAATGTTTCTTCTTGAAATGGAGTCCATATGGTCGAAGAAGATATGTCTTTTGTGGACTCATCCTTTTTAGAAAGAGACTGTCAATAGTAAGATAAATTCAATCTTGAATAACTATACTTGAGAGTTGGTTGATCTTCTTCCAGAAAATAAACTTTTGGGTTCAAAGTGGAACTATAAAAGGAAAATAAAGTTGATTAAACTATTGATAAATACAAAGCAAGACTTTTTGTCATAGGCTTCAGACAATAACAAAACCTTGATTATTTTGATATCCAACATTTACTAGGATTACATCAATTCGGATGTTAATTGTGTAGTTGTGAATTTGTCAAAATAGATTTGAAATGTATTTTGGAAGAAGAAATTTACATGGAACAACCCAAAAAGGGCTTTTGGGTTCCTGGTAACAAAGTGTGTGAACTTGTTAAGTAACTTTATAGACTAAAAACAAGCGCCCAAATAATGACATGCAAAGTTTGACTAAACTATATTGTCAAATGAATTCTACATGAATGAATGTGATAAATGTTTTACATAAACACATTTCAAATCACAAGATAAATATTTGTTTTTATGTTGATGATATGTTGATCATCAAAAGACACATATATGGCATAAATACTACTAAGAATATGATATAAAGTAACTTTGAATGAAATTGAAGTTACTGATATGATTGAAAAGTTACTTAACAAGTTCAAGTAGTTTGATTTCAATATTGACTAGACTTTAATAAATCTCAGTTTTGTACTTCAAAAAATGAATGAAAAATGAATCACAATTTGATTTTGCTAGAGTTTTGAGAAGTATGATATATATCACATAATGTACGCTATCAGATGTAGAATGTGTTGTCAGTAAATTGAGTGGGTTCACACGTAATCTCAATCAAACTTATTGGATGACTTTTAACAAAGTTTTGGAGTATTTAGAACATACTTAAAAACTATTGTTTTGCAGTTTAACTAATATTCAAAAGAATTGGAAAAAATATAGTGATGCAATTGAATCACTAGGTCAAATGAAGTAGAATCCAAGAATGATATGTATTTACTTTTGGTGGAAGAGCAGTCTCTTGAAGATATTACAAACAAAATTGTACTGCTCGCTCTTCTACGAAATCTGACTTTATCGCTCTAGATAAGGCCTCTAAAGAAGTTGAATAACTCTAAAATTTATTGAAATATTTTTGGCACTAACCTTTAGCTCTAGTATGCATATATTGTGAGAGTTAACTTGCAATAGGTAGGGCATGGAGCATGATGTATAACGAAAATTCTCTTCATATATGACATTGACATAAAAATATTAAAGAACTACTCTCTAGTGGAATTATTATTATTTACTATATTAAGTCATAGGATAATGTGTCGGATTCACTTATAAATGGCCTAACATGAGAGGAAGTTGATAGATTATCCGAGGTAATGAGGCTATGGACGAGGAAAAGTTATTGTGGTGGTAACTTTACCTACATGTAGCATTCCGAAAAATCATATGTCTAGTGAAGAGCTAGTAAGTCCGTTAGAATATGTATTGGAGATAAATAGGCATTCCAATACCCAATATGGAGAAATATTAGGCATATTATAGAAAAATGGCTAAGGGGTGTTAGCCAATTTCTATATATACCCAAATAAGCAAAATTTAGTCCAAGCTTATTTAGAAATGTACCTGCAAAGAAGACCTAAACTAAAACGTTTTTTCCTTTAACTCAATAAAAGGTATGAGACATACAAGTGTCAAGCCTAGATACCATTTCACATGATCAATTAAAATGATTATGTAAATTAAGCAGTGCTCAGGGACATAGTGAGGGTCCTTGGGACAAGAAGTAAACATTAAAAAAGGAACTATAAATTAATAGTTAGTTAGTAAAGTACGATTAACCCATGTGCAAGTACATGTTCAAGACATGTGAAGAAACACCTAAGGAGGGAACCACACTAACCGAATTCGGTTAGGGTAATTAAGGGAACAAAATCGTGCATAAGGGACCATTTCATGTGGGGCCTAACTTTCTAACCAGTTTTTGACTCTAACCTACTTCCCCAAATAGATAAATATTCTAGGACTAACCTAATTGGACCCATTAGTGCACCCGACAACCTAGGACCAAAACCGAGTTGACACTATCCTAGTACTAGTTAAAGAGACAACCTAGTACCTAACCTAAGATGGTCCAAAAAGTTAGTTAAGATCCTAAGACTTAAGGGTACTTTAGTGGTTATACTAGGATACTTAATTAAATAATTTAATGACTTAGTTAACTAATTTAAAGGGGCCAAATCGAAATCACAAAACAATTTTCAGATTTCGGTTAGGACAAGAAAGGGACAACCTAGTACTTAACCTAGGATGGTCCAAAGAATAGTTAAGATCCAAACCACTTAAGGTTAATTTAGTAAATACACTAGTATACTTAATTAATTAATTGAGAAACTTAATTAATTAATTTAAAGGGGCAAAATCGAAATCACAAAACAATTTCAAGATTTCGGTTTAAACAAGAAAAGACAACCTAGTACCTAACCTAGGATGGTTAAAAGGATTAGTTATGGTAATAAAGACTTAAGCGCACTCTAGTAATAACACTAGGTCAATTAATTAACTAAATTATCCATTTAATTAATTAAATTAAAGGTGTCAAACGAAAATTCTTACACTAATCTAATACAACTCAAGAAACATCCTAGTACTTAATCTAGGATGGTCCAAAAGGGTAAATTTTGGTTTCATTGACTTGAGGGTACATTAGTACTTACCCTAGGTACCAAAATTAATTAAATTAAAGATTTAATTGAGTAATATAAAGTCACATCTTGACCAAAACCATATTCAACACCAATTTCCAGATTTGACTAAGTGTTATGTTCTCCCATGTTTAGTCAACTTTGGAGGGATTTTTTTGTAATTAGTTAATTAATTTATTTTATTAAATTATTAAACCCAAAGTTGAATAAGTCAATTTAATTTCCTAAACCTAAAAACCACGTTCAACTCAAACAAATACACGACTAAAACCAGAAAACAAGCGTGAGAAAAACATTGAACAAAATGCAAGAAAAACAAAAAAATGAAAATTTCTTAGATGATTTTTAAGGTTTCTTCAAGGTTCGTTTAAGGTGGTCTTCATAGATTAAGTTCTAATTAAAGTATGGGTTTTTCCCCTGGACTTCTTTCTCCAAGAGAACTTTCTTTCAAATGATTCAAAGATCTTGAAAACTAGGGTTGTTTCTCGTTATTCTTGTCGAACTCCTTTCCCTAGTATCCTTGTTACGATTTCAATGTTGAATATGTTAGAAATCATTTTGTTGGCATTGGTGCTGGCTGATATTAATGTGTATTTGATTAAATAATGATTGAATGAATCTATTAATTGGACTCATTTAATGCGATGTGTTATGATGTGAATTAAAAGAACGATATTATGTTAAAGATATGTCCGAAAATGTTATGTGTGAAGATGTTACGGTCTGTTGTGCATACTTTCTGTTAAAATGACGTTATAAAGATGATATATTCATCAAATTCTAATATGATTCTGTCCAAGATGCTTAAAAAATGTTATGCCTAAAGTTATGTTATAAGGTTAGCTAAAAAGGATCTCCGTGAAATCATAATTTGAGTGAATATTTGTCTTATTTCATAAAATGGATAACAAACACATTGTTCAAAATTTAAATGGGAATTGGATATAATGTTATCTATAAGTAAGTAAAAGATTATGTAATGTATAATGTATAAAAACATAAGCATGTTGCACATGAAAATTGACTTATGCCAACAAATATGTTTATGAAATCTATGCCCAATTGTTTATGTCAATACTTATCGTATGCCAATAAAATGGCTAACAATACATTGTCTAAAAGTGATGTATGTAAATGCCTATAATATTATGTTAAATAATGAAAATATTGGCTAATGGTTTTAAAATATTAAATTTAAATATGAAAATACGTAGAATTGGCATATGCCAACAAAAATGGTTATGTAGTTCAATATTCAAAGGCTGAGGACAATACTAATCATATGCCAATCATGTGTAGTTAGAGTATAAAATGATAATATAAGCACTTCTAAACTAATTCAATGAACCCATAATTAAGGGCATGCCACTCATTGGGACAACTCTCAACATGCTCTAAAAGAATGACATATGAACTCATTGAATGAAGTGCTCATAGTCCATAAACTATGATATGAATCTACTGCACTAAATTAAGTAAGTAACGTGAGTTATAACACAATTAAAAGGGTATAAAATAAGTAAGTGACCAGAATGGGGTGTTAAAGAAAGTGAGACAAGTCTAACTTACACCTAAGCTACTATGTTAAAAGAATACTCATGTATGAATGTGTTAGAAGGTGTGAGCCAGTCTAATTAACAACAAAGGATGATATGTAAGGAAAATTCACATTTAATCAATGTAAAGTATGGATGACCATTCATCAATAGAATAAGTAAATCTCAACCTAGAAGCAAGCCTCCATAATGCTTGAGTCAATATTAGAAGATAAAAAAGAAATGAACATTCACGTTAAGGGGTGAGTTCTTATGAAAAGCAAATGTGATAATGTTAATGAATGTGGTGAAAACATGATAAGAGGCTAATGTTAAAGATGAGAGCAATATCAAATGATCCTAAGTAAATGTTATCAAAATGTACTCACCTATGAGAGCGTAAAGATAATGAAGAGACCAGTCTCTGTGTACACTCTAATGAAAGTATTGAGACTGACGTATACTTAATACTAATGATGAGATGAGAAATCATCTATTAAGCTATGATGTCCTCATACGAGAAGCCAACTTTTATGACGTATGAGTTGAATGAAATGGAACTTTATACTGAGCATCGATAGGCTAGCTATGAGCGGTGAGGCCAATTTTCCAAAACGGCGAAGGTTCACGTAACTCTCATGAGATAATACTGTCCGGCATGCCGGATATGGGTCTCCTTGTATCTTCTAGTCTTAGAACCTATACTGTCAATATAGGGATCTGACGATGTTCAATTCCCATGTACGCTAGCATGTTTTAGGTCACTTTAGCCGGTGATTCCTCCTCTTTTATGTGTGGGGTAGACACTTGATTTCATGATGCTCACACGATATATGTCGGTTAAGGTTGGAGTTCCTCAATTTATGAAAGATAAAGAAATGAACGACACTGAAGGTGTTTGTGCAAGACAATCAGGAGGCAAAATCAGATTTAAGTAATGACATTAGGTTATTCTTGGTCATTGCGCTTCATGATCCCCATGAGAGTCTTAAACTTCATCCTAGGTTTATCTGGTGTTTACATCAGCCTACAAATGAATGAAATGAATAATGTGAAGTACGAATAAGCAAATTAAGCAGACTCTGTGTTTACTAAAGAAGGCCCTCAGGTTGAGTTCCCATATGTTGGGCTCTCACTTGAGATGTCTTATGTTACATCAATGATTCCAAAGTCTCATGTATATGAAATGAATAATATATAAGACATTAAAGTAATGAAATGAATGGCATTATCAATAAATAATTTCTTATTAAGGGTAATAAATATGTAGTGTAAAGAATGACTTACTATAAGGTAGGGAAATCATTCCTTTGTCCTTGGATTACTTACATGGATTCATTATGGATATGGAACTACAATGAATCATTGCAATTGTAAGTAAAACATAGGACGAAGGAGTTATTGAACAACACAACAACAAGAAGAAAAAGACTGAAAAATAATCTAAGTATACAAAGAGGAGCTCTCGTCCTAAGAGGATCAAAATCTCAAATCTTCCTTTGAGTTGTTCTAAAATGATGTGGATGATACTAATGTTTTGTAATCATATAGAAAAGGATTTGTGTGCTTTGAATTCATTAAAATACATCATATTCATAACACAATTCACATCTAACGATTTAGGAAAGGTTTGTCACTAGGCTTTCAAGAAATAGCATGTTGTTTAGGAAGAGCTTTCTTTGATCATTCATAGCCTTATGTGTATGTGTTCATACATCCATACATAGTACAAGTGGTGTACACTTGCAGCGGTTTGGACTTCAGCGTTTCTCTAAACCATTTGGTAGGTCCTCATGATTTCGAGGATGCTACAGATTTAGTCTAGCCTTAGTTTTAGACATAGCTAGTGTATGTTGTCCCTAGCATTTCTTTCGCACCTTAATTTTGAATCTTTGTAATAAGGCCATGTTTAGAAAAATATTTATGATATATTCTTCTTCAGTTACGAATTGATTCTTTATGTTACATTGTTGTTCCCTTATGTTGAGCTTAGTTATATGATGTATCTAGTTAATAATTATATGCAGTCTATGCATACTTCATGCATATAAAAAGTTTTAAATTTTCCACAAATTTAACTAGATGAATGTGATGAATGCAAGATGAGGCTTGTATGTGACCTTTGTGAGGTCAACGATGCCGGTTGCGATCCAGATTCCAGAATCCAGGTCGTGACACTAGAAGACTAGATATCCCGAGATGTAGGCTCAAGGAGATCAAACAAAGTAATTAACGATGGTTTGACATTGTCAAAATATTTTTTATCGTCCATTTACAAGATAACACAATGTTAAGTAACAAGGATAAAGTCATTAGGACTTTTTAATGTTTTCTAAGTTTGATACAGGGTATACCAGATGGTGTCTCTACGGGATAGAAAATTTAGAAATCACCCCTGCGAGTGTGAACTGTAATTTGCTTCAAAGGGGAATCCTGTAAGGTCCATTCTCTAAGAACTAATAAACCAAGACATGTTCATGGCTGAAACGAAAAAAACAATGTGAACCAAAAATAATTCAAGGGTTTATTGTGTGAATTATGTTGTTTAGATAAACAAGAAATCTTGACGGTTTAAAGATATCAAATCTACTAATTAGTCAGGTATATTTGATGTATGTTCACCATGGAAAGTTCATAGGGAAACCCACTAATCGAGATGCGATCAATCCTTATTTATGAATCACACAACTTTTCATGCATATATTTTAACAATAGTCATTCCCTATTCATGTGGGGGATTGTTGGGTTCTAAAGGTGTGAACACGAAATGAAGGGTTGTGACTATCCTAACGTGTTGTGACTTTGCAAAAATACTCTGGCCTTTATGAAAAGTTGTGTCTTTTCTAAAGGGTTGTGACTGTTTGAAAGGTGTGCCTTTTTCAAAGGGTTGTGAACTTTCTAAAAGTTGTCTTATTTAAAAAATGTTGCGACCTTTACCCTTTGTTATGCTATAAATAGAGGTTTTCTCTCATTTTTTACATCAAATTCTTCCCTTCTCTTCCATACATTCTTACAAAAAAAATCAATTGTGGATGTATGTGTGATTTGTTGTCATCATTTTGAGTTTGTTGAAATTATAAAAGTTTGAGGTACCGCCACTTCTTTAATGGTTATTCTATTTTATCTTGGGAGGAATTAATTTACAACCGCGAGTACTTGAGGGGATTAAATTTCTGGTTTGCTAATATGAATACAGGAGATATTAAAAAACACAATATTATGAGATCATATTGATCATCAGTATACTATCAATATTAATTGTATTAAAATTATTTGCGATAATCTTTGAGTTTCATGAACTAAGGTCTTTGCAAGATAAAATTCTGAAGTAAATCGATGCGGTGAAATTGAAGATAAATAAATCATAAGTTATATATGAGGAAACCCAACTTGGGGACTAGAGATCCTGTAACCAGGTTCAACGGGAAAAACCAATCATATGATGACTTGTTGTGAAATGCACTATTTTAATTTTATTCAATCCCTATGATGTGAGCGCATTTATCCAATAATGAGTTGTGGAGGTCGAGTTTTGAAATCTTAATGAAAGCATGTGTCTTGTATGAGGGGGATGTCAAATTATTGATGCACCCTTGATAGATTTTACCTATGTGAGTGTGAAAGTAGGTCAGTTTCTATGAGAATGAGTTTGTTCTAAGAAAACACTCATGAAATCGAGATAGCACAACGATGTAATGTTATAACTATTAAAACTTATGTCAACACCATGATTATTGTGTGTAAGCAGTGATACTTTATTTTCCTTAAGCTGTAATAGTTCAAGTTTGAGATCACTACTAACTCTGGAGTAAAGGTTATTCTTTTACTAAGTGAAGGTTCAATGCAGAGCACACCTTTATTATGCATAATTGTCTCCCTTCAACTATTGGTGAACGCTCTTATTTTAACACTAAAATAAATGGGGAAATGTTGGTGTATATGCATTTTATTATTATAATAAAATATTAATTGCATAAGTTAGTGGGTATAAATTGTGGTAGAAGATGATTATTGGTTATTGAAGACTGATTCAAAGTATGAACTGGTCAATTAAGTTTGTTAGTAGTATCCTATATACTAGGGCTAGTTGTTAGCAAATATGTTGATCATGGTGCAATAATTTCCAATTGTGTTTTGGTTAGTAATTACTTGTTTACTTAATGGAAGTAGCGGTCACTTAGTGACTTAGTAGTTCGTTATTTCAAGTCTATAAAAGTTGTACTTTCCTATGATTTCATATACATAAAAATAGAAAAGACTTCAGCATACGATTCTCTATTTTTTCTTAAAAGTTTTCCCGCCTATTTAGTCCAACATCTTTGGTGTCATATCCATGGCAATGCATTAAGTATGGCTCAACCAGTCATTTCTGTCTTTAAGGGAGAAAGCTATGAATTCTGGATTATTCGTACAATACTCAACTCTCAAGATCTTTTGTACTTCGTAGAAAGAGGATCTGCAAATCCTACCGAAGAAAATATACTGTGAGACAGTAAGAAAAAATATGCTAAAGCACTGGTTTTTATTCATCAGGTAGTTCATAATAGCCACATTTAACGGATATCACCAGCAACCACATCAAAGCAAACTTCGTCCATTCTACAGAAGAAGTTTCAAGGTGATTCAAAGGTCATTGTGGAGAGATTGCAATCACTTTGGCGTGACTTTAAAATCTTTATTATGAAAAATGGAGAATCAATTGTTGATTTCTTGTCCACAGCAGTGGCAATTGTCAGCGAAATTTGACCATGTGACGAGAAAGTAATTGAGCAAGCAATTATGGAAAAGATCTACGAAGCTTGACCTTAAAATTTGATCATGTAGTTTATTCTATAGAAGAGTCTAAGGATCTATCAATTTTTTCCTTTGATGAGTTGATGGGATAAATTCAAGCTCATGAGGTGAGACTCAATCGATCTATTAAAAAAACTGAAGATAAAACATTCTAGGTGAAGGAAGCAACAACCAAATATGGTGAGAACAATGGTCCAGCAAGCAAATGTCGAGGAAGAGGAGAATTTCCTAGTGTTCGAGGTCGTGGTTGTTGAAGAGGTCAAGGAAGGAATGATGGTCATAGGCAGTCCAATGAGCAAAGGAACACAAAGAATCGCATTCAATGTCATCATTGTTGGTGCTACAAGCATATAAAGGCTAATTATTGGTGTAAACACCATAAAATTAACTTTGTAGCAACAGAAAATAAGGAAGAGAATTATATCTTTAAGGTTTGCATTGATACAAATCAAAAGAAAAGTGATGTATCATTTGTAAATAGTGGTTGTTCAAATCATATGACAGGAACCAAATCTTTGTTCCAGGAGCTAGATGAGAAGCAAAAGAATAAGGTTTATCTTGGAAACGCAAAAGAGATGGAGGTTGAAGGAAAAGGCACCTTGGTATTATCACTAGCCACAACAAAGTTAAAATATTGGACAACGTTCAATTTGTATCTTACTTAGGATACAATTTGTTGAGTGTTGGACAAATAATTTCTGATGGGCATTCTCTTTTTGTTTTATGACGATGTTTGTGCAATAACAAACAAGAAATCAAGCAAAAATTTTGCTTCACTATGACGCCAAACAAGATGTTTTTGCTGGACGTCTCTAACATGGAAAGTTTTGCTCTTGTTGCAAGTGCAAAGGATGATTCAAAGTTGTGAAATTTGAGGTATGAGAAGGGCTTGAAATTGCTAGTTCAAAAAGGTATGGTTTTTGGACTACCAAATCTTTATTCTATTGAATTGTATGATGGGTGCATTTATGGAAAACAAACTAGGGAGTTTTTTCCTATTGGAAAAGATTGGAGTGCTTCAAAGTGTCTTGAATAAATACATGTTAATTTATGTTGACCTATGATTACTACATCTTTTAATGGGAGTCGTTATTTTATACTATTTACTAATGATTCTAATCGCATAAGTTGGGTCTATTTTATAGAAAGAAAATAAGAAACATTTCAAAAATTCATGTACTTCAAAACCCTGGTTGAGAAGAAAAGTGGTATGTGCATAAAAACATTTTGCACAAATAGATGCAACGAATTCTTGTCCACAAAGTTTAACATTTTCTGTGAGATAAATGGAATTCATAAGGAGCTGAAAACACCTTATACTCCATAGCAAAATGGTGTTGTTGGGCAAAAAAATTGCATTGCTTTGAAGATGGCAAAAAGCATGTTAATAGCAAAGGGAGTTCCGAATCAATTTTGGACTGAAGCTGTAGTGACATCAAACCATTTATTGAATCTCTCTCCAACAAAGGTTGTTATGTATCAAAATCCATTTGAAACTTGGAAGGGTAGAAAACCAATTGTAAGTTATTCAAGGATTTTTGGTTTTATTGCTTATGCTTTGGTAATTCCCAATTTCGTCATAAGCTGGATAAAACATTAAAAATGTGATTTTATTGTTTACTACACACCATCTAAAGCATATAGATTATATGACCCTATTAGTAGAAAGATATTAATTATAAGGGATGTAGTATTTGATGAAATGTCTAGCTCAAATTGGAGTGGAAGTAACGATAAGATACAAGAGCAGATTCCTATGCCCAATGGAATCACCTTTGATGCGTTTCAACAGCAACCTTCTACATTTACAGAAGCCGATTCTTATACCACTTCTCCAAAGTCATTTTTTCAAATTCCAGGGAGAAGAAACTCTTCATATACTACTCTTGAAGAGTCTTCAGATTAGCCAATTCCATTTAAAAGATTAACAAGGCTTAAAAAGACAAACCCCAAGTATGCCAATGCCATGTATACAACTTGTCAATTTTGTTTTGCTATTTCAGATCCTACACATTATGGAAAATCACTTGAAAAGGAGTAGTAGCGGAGAGCTATGTTAGAAGAAACGGAATCTATCGAAAATAATGGCACATGGGAGATGGTAGAATTACCAGAAGACAAAAATGCAATTGGTTTTAAATGGTGTTCAAGACAATGTTTGCAGCGGATGGGACCCTACAGAAGCATAAAGCTCGTCTTGTGGAAAAAGGATATGCGCAACAATATGGTACTGCTTTTCAAGAAACATTTTCTCCGGTTGCTCGATTTGAAACTGTTAGACTTGTTCTAGCATTGGTTGCAAAGTCAAAATGGCTAGTTTATCAATTTGATGTCAAGTTATACCTACAAGAAGAGTTCTATGTAGCACAACCATAAGGTTTCAATAAAGAAGGGAGGTGAAACAAAGGTCTAAAAACTAAAAAGGGATTGTATGGTTTGAAGCTAGCCCCTCGAACGTGGTATAGAAAAATCGATAGGTATTTTAAGGGAAAAGGGATGAAGGAGAAGTAAGAATAAATCAACGTTGTATGTAAAGAAGAAAGTTAATGATTTAATCATTGTTTGCCTTTATGTTGATGATATCATTTATTATAGCTCTTCTATTTTTCTGCTGGATGAATTTAAGTCTCAAATGATGAATGATTTTCAGATGTCGATGTGGGGTTATTACATTATGTGGGGTTATTACATTATTTTCTTGGCTTTGATGTCAATCAATCTAGAGATGGAATATTTCGTTCACAAAGGAAATATGCCAAGGACATTCTCACTAAGTTGGGGTTTCTTAACAGCAAGTTTGCTGCTACACCTATGAATATTGGTGAAACATTATAGCTTAATGATGGAGTAGAGATAGACGATGCTAGAAGTTTTAGAACCATGGTTGAATATTTAATTTAGCTAACCCATATTATCCCCAATATTACATTCTCTGTGTCACGCCCCGATCTACCCCCTCGACGCGGACACAGAACCTAAGACCACAAGCGATCCCAAGCTAACCCCGCTGGCATTATCATGAGCATACTAACGAATTTAAACTGCTGCGGAAGCTAAATCATACCTTAAATAAAATGATTGGGAAATACCCCTATACTAAATCTGAGATATATGAAAACTGATGAGTTAATACAAAGAAAATATTAACTCAATACTAAGCTGAAACTATGTCTGAAAATTGCTTCTAAACTGGACTAGAAATACTGGGACAAGCCCTAGCTAAGTCTAGCAAAAACTGACACTAAACGACTAAAAGACTGAAATGAAACTCTTGACTGTTATCCTGGGAGAATGAGGATTCAGCACTTAATCTCCGAAACAGAAGATTGGAAATTGATCTAGGCGCGATCTGGATCTTGAGAACCTGAACCTACATCACGAGAAGATGTAGCGCAGGTATGCGTCAATACATCAAGGTACTGAGCATGTAGCATAGAGTACAACTGAAATAACACATAACTGTACAAGCACAAAAGAAAGTATAATAATCTGAACATGATATACTGAATTTTGAGCTAAGTGGATGCAATGACCAATTTATAAGATGCTGAAACTTAAAACTGAATTTACAGATAAATGGTCAATGCAAGAGAGTTTGACTGAACTGTGGGAGCTACTAATAACCGATAATGAAACCACATGAGCTAAATGTAGAGTCCGATGTATATTCCCCATCCAGAAGACCCAATATACCCTGCCAGAGGTATAAAGGCCTGACATGATCACTAAACTGATGCCTACAAAGGGGACTTACAACCTACTTGGCTAGTAGTTCTGGGAATATTGGGTAAGCTCAACCCTAGTCCAACTCGGTATTAATGCTACTCCAATGAATTATATAATTAATTGATTATGACTGAGTTTTTGTAAATGCTTGATAGCTCAAAATTGAACAGCAAACTGAGAATGCAACAATTAATCAGGTAGTTATGCATTTATAACTAAGGCATGTATATCAGAAGTAATTGAAATATCTAACATAGCATATGTATTTCAAGAACTAAAGAAATACATAGCTAGGGTTCTGAAATTTATGCAATAATCTGAGTAATAACATGGTAATCTGATTAAGAACATATAACTAATTAATTCATAAACTTCTGTTGAGGTTCTAGAAATTGTAGCTCTAATCATGATATGGGAATCAAGAATCTGACAGAAACTAGGGACTTAATGGGTGAAATATCACATCCGGGTTTACCCCCTAGACGTAACCGGTGTCGTCATCCATTTTAAGGATTAAGACTAGCCTCTTAGTCTCATTGCATTACATTCATAGGTTGAAAAATGCAAAAAAAAAATAGAACTTTCATTATCATTACTTGGAGGTTTACATAGACCTCTACATACACATAATATATACTCATATCGAGTATACATAGATCCTTAGTATAGGAAGGTTACGTAGCCTTCTACTTTTATTACACATACATATATATACAATATAGAAATGGTCTCAAGGATTTTCTCTTCTCATACCATCTAAATTATTATCACAATATGGGAATAGCCTTTACGTCAATCCAACAATACCATATATAGGTCATATAAAAGTATAGTACTCAATCGAAAAGGAAAGAAATGAAAGAGTAATTTAGCTCATAACAAGTTCGTAAGCTAGATTATGGCATTGCCCTCGGATGTTGAGGAACCTAACCCACTTGGATGAAAGGAAGAATCCAAGCCTTCAATAATGTCGCCTTCTAAACTCTTCAACGACCAGAACCTAAATTTTTTGGGAAAAAGGAGGAAAATGGGGTTATTACTCCACTTTTACGAAGTATGAGAACTTATGCACATATACAAATAAAACATGCTAAAAGGGACTTTTTAGTCAAAACATGCCATTTTACCCCTTTAGGGACTTAATGCAAAGTCAAACAAGTCACATCGACCAACCAAACATGCTTACTATCTCAACAAGTATTACTTATCCCAACATTCTTGAAACCATGATTACGACAACCCTACCATCAAGGAATAATATTACAAGAATGAATAAGAGTAAAACATATCATAATAAGCAAGAAAACTACTCACAACTCCTTATCAAGTCAACAAGTGAAGCACATCAAGCAAAGCCCCATAACCTTAATTAACCAAGTATCCTCAACAAGAAAACATGACCAATGTTCAACTTTTTATATCATAGCATTTAGGTTTACATTACATCATATAATAACATTATAACCCAAGGCATATTCATGGATGAACTAATCAACGTATAATATCAACAATGTGCATGCTCATCATATATACATCATATATTATCATAACATAAACATATATAAGAACCTCCTCCTACGACTCCCCTCAAGGATAACTAGTGCAATGTTTAGGTAGAGTCCCATACCCCTACCCAGACTCAGCTAGACCCCCTTAGGTTATCCAAGTTAAAGTTCGAGTCCTTTAATTTGTTTGAACTTTTGGGAACATCTTTCCCTAACCGACATAGACCACATGAGCTAATGTGGAATCCGGTATCATAAAACCCTTCACCAAAAGAAGGCGGACTACTTGCCAAGGTAGTACCAAAACATGAAAAATAGAAACTACGTGGATCCACTAGCTAGTATTCCTTTGGGGGCAACATAATTCAAGAACTAGGAGATTTAGTTGGGACCCTCTTTATGCGCCATGCATTATAGTCTCCAATCTCACGAGTAATGTAGTGTCCCTACCTTTATGTGGGAATGACAATCTTCAATCTAGTTCACTCGGTGCTACGCTAGAGTCCCTTTTTTGAAATGTCTTTAAGCCTTTAATTATAAATCATAGCTTAGTTCAGGTCATAGGGTCTACACCTTGTATAATCATCATCATTAATATCTCAATAAGAATTGTATAAGAATAAGTCCTTTCATCACAATCCATGTAAGTGAGGTTAACACATAAGCATTTCATAGCATATCAAGGTACATTGATAGTTTTCACCATTGTTATATCACAAAAACCTTAATCAATCTCACAGCGTTGTCAAGACATTTCAATTCAATATCATACAACCCTATAACCCTAATATAAGGCATACTCCAATGTAATATCATGACTTAACAACATTAATCACAATTGGAAATAAAGATGGAGATTCTAAGATTTACCAAGTCTTCCTTATAGTCTATCATGAAGGTCTTACCATCAACCCATAACTCAACCCAATTTGGGGAGTAACATCATCACACAATGATAACCAATAAGATAATAAGGTCAATTTCATCCATATAACATAATTCACCACTAGTTCACAACTTAAGACAAAATCCATAAGCTAATTTCACATTACAATTCATAACCTAAATAACATCTCAAGAACTACCATGATAGGATTATAGTTCATATTATTTTAATTATAATAACACCGTAGGATAGTAATCTAATCAAAAACCAAGTCAATTCAATGATCACAATACAACATAGGTCAATATCAGAACCTAAGGTTAGGGATTCGTGATCATGGTCTTCAATATAGACCATACCATCAATAATTACAATAAACAAGTTAAGTTACCTATTTTTATATTCAATTTAACCTAAAGAAAATATTAACAACTGAATTCATAACCTCAATTTCGTAATTGAATGAAACCCATAAGAAAACTCAACTTTTGAAATCTATATTGAAAGAACCCTTTGAGGAAAAAATCACAAAGGTGAATAGAACTCATACCTTAAAATTTCACAATAATTTGATGATGAATTCGTCCCTTTCCGTCGCCCAAACCGTAATCCTTGCTAGTCTTCAATGGTGAGTTGAAGTAGAGAGAAAAATAAGAGAGAAGGAAGAAAGTTTATTGAGAGGTGTCTTTAGATTAATGAGGGTTGGCAGTATTTAATATTGGGTCTTAAATAAACTTAATTTGACTCCCTTAACCCCTAAATAAACCACCTAACTACCTAACTAATTTAATGAGACCAACTTAAATTAGTCAGAAAACTCGACCATCACAGACGAAACACTGATCGACAGGCAGTCTGTGAGTCAACCTTCCCTCACCCCAACGTCTTGCACTCCGTCGATGAGTTTAGAGACTGTGTAGGTGAGGGGACTCCATGCCTTGGCTAAGTGTGGGATGGCAGTGGCATCGGCGCCCCGTCGAACCACAGACGGACTGTAGCCTGCACGTTTGCACTCCATCGATGAGTTCAGAGGTTGCGTGGGTGAAGGGACCTTCTCAACCAACCTAAGTGTGGTAAGACGGTGGCTTCGATGCCGCGTTGTTCTAGACACGGTTCGTCTTCTATCCTGTCGATTCACACTGCCAGGCAGTGTTGCATCAAACTACAAGGGTTCTCTTTGAGGGCCCTTGGTTGGACCTTGGGGAGTCGTACCCGGACGTTTCAATCATGAAACAACTAAAAAACCTATAAGATACCTTTCCACTAATTTCCGTACCTTTCCCACTCCTAACTGTTAGTCAAATAGACTAAGGCACACTAACATGCCTTCGAACCAACTTCTCAGACATCATGGACGTTTTGGTTCTTAAACCTCCTGAATGACCTAAATTCATTAAAAATGGACTTAGAAACAGTACTTAGACCTTATGAAACCTATGTTTGTCTCTACGACTCGTCTTATATTTTCAAGGTATTACATTATCCCCCCCCTTAAGAACATTCATCCCCGAATGACACCAAAACTCTTTTGAAGGAAGGAATGGACTCAAGACTACAAACCCAACCAATCAACAATATCAAATCAACATAAATCATATCATTTCAACAAGGAAAATATCAAAATGCATATTACCACACATAAGGCTCAAAACACATCTTCATGAGGCATTTCCTTATCACAACACTTATGAGCTCAACATACATTACACGAGTCAATTAGAACAAAGTTCAACTAAACAACATAATACATATCATTTCATAAAGACTCACCATATAAAAATTCTCAACATAAGTCAAAACATGCAAAAAGTAAAATTTCAAGTTTTTAAAAGAAATACTACATTAATTTCACTGTAAGTTTTTAAAAAATGCATAATGTGCAATACTTCACCCAAACGTCAAGAAACTTTAACTTCTAGTCATATTTATATTATTAAAAAGAATGACTAACCTTAATTCTCAAAAAGATGAGGGTAACGGGACATCATGTCGGCCTCGGCCTCCCATGTTGCACCCTTAACTAGATGATTTCTCCATAACACCTTTACGGAACCACCTTTTTATTCCTCAACTTCTTGACTTGCCTCTCAAGAATTTGAACTGGAACTTCCTCATAAGAGAGGTTATCCTTGACACCAAGACCCTCAATAGGAAGAATGGACTCGTGATCACTGATACACTTTTTCAACATAGAAATATGGAAAACCGGATGAACCAAAGCCAATTTACTAGGAAGTTTCAATTTATAGGAAACCTTACAAACCCTTGGCAACATTTCATAGGGACCCACATAATGAGGACTCGACTTCCCTTTCTTTCTAAATCTAACCACTCCTTTCATTGGTGAAATTTTAAAATACACCTTATCATATCCTTCAAACTCCAAATCCCTTCTTCTATGATCGGCATAAGACTTTTGCTGACTATAGGCCATTTGCAACAGATTCCTTATGATATGTACCTTTTCCAAAGTCTTATAAATTAACTCGGGACCAATAAACAATGGATCACCCACTTCCAAACATCCAATAAGATACCTACACCTCCTACCATACAAGGCTTCATAGGGATCCATGGAAATGGATGAATGAAAATAATTATTATAGGCAAACTCCACCAAAGGTAAAGGTTTAGCCCAGTTCCCTTTAAAATGAATGGATGCCCTAAGCATATCTTCAAGGCTTTGTATCGTACGTTCTGCTTGACCATCCGTATGAGGATTAATAGCGATGCTCAACTTTACCATAGTACCTAGCCATTTTTGGAACGACCTCCAAATTATAGATATGAATTGTGCGCCCCAATCCGATATGATGGATAACAGAATTCCATGGAGGCACAGAATCTCATCTAGGAAGATTCTTGCGTAATCCTCCGCCGAACATGTAGACTTCACGTGAATAAAGTGAGCGGACTTAGTCAATCGATCCACCACCACCCATATTAAATCATATGACTTTTGAGTCTGAGGTAAACATACTACAAAGTCCATATTGATGTCTTCTCGCTTCCAAGTAGGAATTTGGATCTCTTGTAGCAAGTCACCCAGATTTTGATGTTGAGCCATTACTTGTTGGAAATTCAGACACTCAGCGACAAACTCTGATATGTTCCTTTTTAGACCTTCCCACCAATATATCTCCCTTAGGTCATGGCACATTTTTGTCAAACCCGGGTAAATTGAGTAGCGGGACCCATGTTCTTAATCACACACCCCAAACCCACTCGGGATGCATGACAATACACGACAAAACACTTTTTTCCCTCCGGTAAGGTCAATACCGAAGTGGAAGTAAGCCTATCTTTCAATAATTGGAAGCTTTTTTCACACCCCTCCGACAACTCAAACTTCATACTATTTTGGACCAAAGCACTCAAATGCGATGCAATAGACCCAAAAAAATCTACGAACCTCCGATAATAACCCGTTAGACACAAGAAACTCCTAATGTCAGGTAGAGTCAATGGTCTAGACCAATTTTTCATCGCTTTCATTTTCCTTGGGTGTATCCAATTCCCTTATGAGAGATGATGTGCCCAAGAAATGTCACCGACCTCAACCAAAACTCACACTTACTATATTTTGCATACAATTGATGTTCTTTAAGGGTTGCCAATACCACCCTCAAATGACCCATATCATCACCCTCATTTTTTGAATATACAAAGATATTGTCAATGAAGACATTGACAAATAAATCTAGGTAATTTCAGAACACCCTATTCATATGCTCTATAAACGCCGGTAGAGAATTAGTGAGACTTAAAGACATGACCAACAACTCATAGTGCCCATACCTAGTTCGAAAGGCCATCTTTGGTACATCCTCACCTCTTAATCTAAGTTGGTGATACCCCGACCTCAAGTCAATTTTTGAAAAGTAACTAACCCCTTGGAGTTGATTAAATAAGTCGTCAATCCGAGGGAGAGGGTACTTATTCCTAATGGTTACCTTGCTGAGTTAGTTGTAATTAATACACATTCTCAAGAACCCATCTTTATTCTTCACAAGAAAAACCTCAGAACCCCACGAAGAAATACTAGGCCTTATAAAACCCATGCCTAGTAAATCCTTGAGTTGAGCCTTCAACTCCTTCAACTCGGCCGGAGCCATCCGATAAGGAGGAATTGATATGGGATTTGTATCTAGTAGAAAGTCAATAAAAAAGTCAATTTCCTATTCAGGAGGAATACCGGGAAGGTCATTAGGGAAGACCTCCGAAAACTCACTCACTACGGGTACCGACTCAATAGGAGGAACTTCGGAGTTTAGATCTTGGACTCTTACTATATGATATATGCAACCTTTTGAGATCATTTTGCATGCTTTTAGACTAGAAATAATACGACCTCTAGGAATAATATTTCCCCCCTTCCACTCGACAAATGGGTTCATTTGGGAAGTTAAACCTCACCGCTCTTCCCCTACAATCAATCGAGGAAATACATGCATGCAACCAATCCATACCCAATAAAATATCAAAATCAAGCATATCGAGTTCTACTAGATCAACATAAGAAACTCTATTGGGCAACATTATTGGACAATTTCTATACACCCTTTTTGCAAGAACCGACTTACCCACTGGAGTAGACACTATAAAATTTTCAAGCAATATAACGGGTAAAATATCAAACTTTTTAGCTACTAGAGGTGTAAAAAATGATAAAGTAGCACCAAGATCAGGTAAGGCATATACATCAAGAGAGAAGATTTTCAACATACCGGTCCCCAGGTCGGGAGAATTCTCTTGCTCACCCCAAAGCGGAGAGCATAGAAGCGGTTCTTCTTTGGAGCATCACTAGAACCACCTTCTTGAGCTTGACCACTACCCTTGTATTGATTCTTCAAGTTTGGGCAATATCCCATCTTGTTACCACTCTTGACACATATAAAACAATTATCCATCCTCTTAATTCAATCTCCGTGGTGCTTTTAACAACATTTTCCACAAGTTGGCTTCCAATTTGGTGAATTAGTACCTTTTTTCTTCTTGAATTCAGGGTTAGACACTCTATCAGTACTAGCCTTTGGGAATTCGTAAGGGGCTTGATTAGAAACCCACTTATTAAATCTAGGCTTGTCTTGTATTTCAAGCCAACTCCTCTTGTAAGTCCTCCGACACCCCCATCACAAAATGGATCATTTTGTCTCTTGGATCGGAGACCAAAGAAGGATCATATTTGGAAAACATAATAAATTCCAAAGGTTACTCATGGACACTCCTTACTCCTTCGTGAAAATTGATTAACCCCACGACTTTCTCCTCCATTATCTCCCTAGGGAAGAACATATCTAGAAAACAGCCTTTAAGATCTCCCAAGTCACCGGACCACCCCTCAATGACCAATTATCCCTCCATCACACATACCAAGTTTGAGCCACATCCTTGAGTTTGTATGTGGCCAACTCGACCTTCTAACTTGAGACACCCCTATCGCATATAGTATTTTGTAGACCTCATCGATAAATCTTTGTGACTTCCTCAACCTTAGACCTGTAGAAGATAGGATGGTTTATTTGAGTGAAGTCCCTTAGACGCAAAGCCATAGTAGAAAATTATTGATGATCCCAGGGAGAAATCTGTCGATTGGCTTGGGCCATTATAGCTTGGGCTTGAACCGTTGCGGCTTGTGCTTGAGTAGTAATGGGTTGGTCCATTTTATCAAGAATAGCCCTCATCTCAGCCTCCGTCAGAGGTGGACGGTTAGTCGGGGCTTGATCCAATTAGCATCTTATTTAAGTGAAGGAACTTGTTCACCAAGAGGAGGAGCTCCCGCATTGGCAATTTCCTCTTCATGTCTTCGAGTCACATTCCTTCAAGTGTTCATGCTTCCTATAAGCACAAAAATATTATTATATGCAAAAGCTCACCATAAGTATACTCTATTCGCATGATATAACATTTCCAAGAAAGACAGTGATTCCTAAACATCATATAGGTTCCTACTGATAAGTGTGGCACGCTTCAATACTATGAATACAAACCTACATAGATGTGGTAGAGAGAGACATAACTCAACGATATTTAAACTCATGCTCTGATACCAAGTTTGTAACATCTGGGCTTACCCCCTAGACGTAACCGACGTCGTCGTCCTTTTCAATGAATAAGACTAGCCTCTTAGTCTCATGTCATTACATTCCTAGGTGAAAATGCAGAAATATTTCAAACATTCATTATCACTACTTGGAGGTTTGCATAGACCTCTACATACACATAATGAATATATTAATATCGAGTATACATAGACCCTTCATATAAGAAGGTTACATAGCCTTCTACTTTTATTGCACGTACATATATATAAAATATAGAAATAGTCTCAACGATTGACTCATCTCATACTATCTAAATGACTATCACAATATGGGCATACCCTTACATAAATCCAACAAGACCACATATAGGTCATACAAAAGTATAGTATCTCAATTGAAAAGGAAAGAAATGAAAGAGTCATTAAGCTTATAACAAGTCCGTAATCTAGATGATGGCATTGCCCTCGGAAGTTGAGGACCTACCCCACTTGGATGAAAGGAACAATCAAAGCCTTCAACAATGTCGTCTTCCAAACTCTTTAATGACCGGAACCTTAAATGTTTGGGAAAAGGGAAGAGAATGGGGTTAGTACTCCGCATACACTAAGTATGATACCTTATGCACATACACAAGCAAAACATGCTAAAAGGGACATTTTAGTCAAAACATGCCATTTTACCCCTTTGTGGACTTAATGCAAAGTCAAACAAGTCATATCGACCAACCAAACATTCTTACTATCTCAACAAGTAATACTTATCCCAACATACTTGAAACCATCATTTACTACAACCCTATCATCAAGGAATAATATCACAAGAATAAATAAGAGTCAAAAATATCATAATTAGAAAGACAACTACTCATAAGTCCTTATCAAGTCAACAAGTGAAATGACCAAGCAAAGCCCCATAGTCACACCCGAATTATTGAATCCGAACGAACTGGCGTCGTTAAACTCTCAGAGGTCGCAGACAAGACACTTCATAGCTTTCATCACAACCATACACTTAAAATTGTAGATTTATTTAAAACTTTAAAAATACTAATGAAGTATACTAAGACTTCATTCTTAAAGTTTATAAAAACATACGATATTCTAAAACTATTATCACACATATATAGAAACTATCTAAAGAGCGCAAATCTTAACCTAGCCAATCCAAAAAACATAATGGAAATAGCGTATTCTTAAAACTACTAAAAATCTTCTTAATCTAGAATATGAAAGATAACATGAGGACCTACCAAGACTTGGAGAAAGCGTTCCAAGGTTCTTCAAATCGACCTCCTTAAGTTTCAATAGATGGAACCTACGGTTGTAGTAATGTAAAGTAAAAAGGGTTAGTACGCCACATGTACTAAGTATGGGTATATGGACATAACATATAAGGACATGCATGAAAAAGTATCATTTATCATAACCTTAGAAAACATGCCAAGCCATATAAAAATCTTCAATGCACATACCATATAACATATACAATATAAAGATTTCGTTGACATCAAACATGATCATAATTATAGGCATGTTATAATAAAATCACGTTAACAATTCATATTCAATAAATCATATAAATATAATATACAAAATACTGACCAATGATCCCATACCCAACCTACAAGTGTAATGGTCATGTGAAGTCCCATAACCCACATAACTAAGTAGATAAGATAGGCGACCATAAGTAAAGCTTTGCTTCATATAACAATATAACTCTATAACATATTCATTATAAGGATCAACATTCACGTAAGAGTAACATCATATATCATAAACATATATCTTTTATATCATTATATTACATAAGAACAATCTCCTAGGACTTCCCTTAGAGTCAACTTGTGCAATGTCTAGATAGAGTCTCATACCACTACCTATACTAAGCCAACTCCTTAAGTCATTCTAGTCAACGTTTGTTTATTTATCTTTTATTTTACATGAGTGAACATACACATTAACTGATATACACCATGTTAGCTAAACATGGAATCCGGTGTCATGAAACCCCAAATCGAAAAAGGTGGTCTACTGGCCAAAGTAGAACCTACATGACATAGCTTTCTAGGTGGATCCACTAGCTAGTATCATATGGTTGCAACATAGTTCTAGAACTAGGAGATGTATTATAGACCAATAGTTCCACATTACATGGCAACCTCAATCTCATGAGAATCATTGTGAACCTGCCATCCCCTAGGGAAGAGATATTTCTCATATCTAGTTCATCGGTGCTTAGCTTAAGTCCCTTTTATTGAAATAACCTTTAATTTTTCTTTCATAAAAATTTTATCATAGGTCATAGAAGATAATCTCCTTGTATAAAATAATCATGAGCTCTTTTAGATTATATGAGAATTGTCCTTTCATCCTAACCCTTCATACATGAGATTTTACATGGCATAATCATCTTGTGTAAAAAATAAAAGAGAGTATCATATCTTGTAAAATCATATTCTTATCATAATCTCACAAGTTACATATTCATAGACCGCATATTCATATAGCTACATCACACATACTTTCATATCATAGCATCAACACTTGTAGGCTAACATAAACATGTTAGAGTAATCACAATTTTAGAAGACTTACCTCTTGCTTCCGAGAATCTTATTCATCATGCGATATTCATAATAATACATAGTTAAATACTCAATGAAATATTCAAGAACAACCCATAAGATCATGTACAAAATCAATACATAGCATAGGAGAAGGTAAACGGGTCATTAAAGTGTTCATTCAAACCTTAAATTCTAACCCTAACATTTACATGTTATCACATCATGGAAACAATCATACGAAACCATCATATAGGTAATAACGTGCTTCACACTAAATTCAAGAATAATTAGCAGCATATACTCATTAATTCATGCGAATTTAGATATAGAAAACATTTACTTTTCATTGAAAAACCTAAATCTAGGGTTAGGAAGCAAAACCGTTTTGTAGAGTAAAAACACTAGAATTGAAGTTCTTGAAAACTTATCTTTAAAGGACCTATTGGGGAAAAGAATACCAAGAGTTACAACCCATACCCTATAGATTAAGAATCCACGAAATCTTGATTGGAAATTTTGAAACCTTCGTCTTCTTCCTTAAGCTTTTCTTTTTCTTCAATGGAGTTTGGAAAAAGATAGCGTTCTTGAGAGATTAAGAAAATTTCTTTTGATTCTTATTTGGGACGTGTAATTGTGGTCTAAAACTGATCTAAAATAATTATATAGACTTCCCAAAACTTACCCTGAAGAACCTCCAGTTAAATTACCTAAAACGCCCCTCCTACATTGACTAGAATTAGAAGAACAGCTTTATTTAACCGAAATCTAGAAATTGCTTAGTGGTTTCGGTTTTGACAAATTAAATTAATAAATTAAGTTGCTAATTTAATTAATTACGTAACTTAGGGTAATTACTGAAGTACCCCTAAATTGTTAGGACCATAACAAACCCTTTGGACCATCCTAGGTTAGGTACTAGAATGTTTCTTAGTTAGTTACCTGTCTAGTTAAAGGATTTCATTTGACCATTTAAATTAATTAATTAAGTTTCTAATTTAATTAATTAGGTAACCTATTGCAATTAATAAAGTACCCCTAAGTTGATAGGACCATAACCAACCCTTTGGACCATCCTAGATTAGGTACTAGGTTGTCTCTTCGTTAGTTTCTTGTCTTAATGTCACCCGGTTAGGTCTTAGGTTTTTGGGTTCCTTATTTAGTTATTTTTTGTTGGTCCTAGGTTAGTTAGTTATTTAGGGACATTATTTAGGACCTAGAATTCGTTAAGGAGCTTGGCCCCAGGTGATCCTACACGCCTGCCCCCTAACCACCATAATCAATTCGGTTGGGGCTTGTCTCTCGGCCGTGTAGCACATGTGCTTGCACATGTGGTGCTTCTCATTTCTTGTCCAAGGACCCTCACTATATCCTTGGGCAGTGCTTAATCTACATGGTCATTTTAAATGGTTATGTTCTATGGTACCTAGGCTTGACACTTGGATTCCTTGTACCTAATCTGTGTAAGCGAAGAAAATAAGAATTACATAATTTTAGCTTAGTATCTTCATTGTAGGTACAACACCTAAACAAGCTTGGTTTGGAACATTTGGTCATTAAAGTATATGTTAATACCTAGAAATTGGCTAACACCCTTTAAGCCAATATTCTTTAACATACCCAATATATGTCAATATTGGGCATTGGGATGCCTAAGTACCCCAATACAAATTCTTAAAACCTAATAGGCTCTTCACTAAATAAATACATTTTGTAGAAATCATATTTTAAGTGTTATTAAATAGATTAAGATCTATTATATGTAACGGAATTTCCGTAGTGTTACATTATCCCTCCCTTAGGAACATTCGTCCCCGAATGACACTAAAATCTTTTGGAGGGTAGGAAAAAGACTCAATACTAGAAGCATAACCAACACATAACATATCATTACACTAAGCACTCAATTCATGATGTACAAACATATAAGAGCTACATATTCATAACACACAGTGAGGAACTTCCTTCTCAACCTTATCATAAGCTCAAAATGCATCAAAGATTTACCATGCTATCAATTTTCTTTAGATAACAACAAAATAGCAAAATCTCAAGAAAACATATGCATACAAGTTTCAAATAAGTGAATGAATAGAGTATGAAAACATCTCCTTAAAACTCTAATTGGTACCATCTTTTACAAAAACATGCTTCTACTTAGTAAACAAGTTAAATTTTTCATTCTTGTGAAATTGGGCATGAAGTCTTTATAATCCAACCTTTATTAGCTATGCCCATTCTTTTATCTTTATCACTAGCCTGAGTTATTTACTTCTTGTATATCTTATAGTAATCACATCATTTTAAGCAAGCCAATTTTCTAACCTTTGATTAGCCTATAAGAACAATTTAATGCTTAGTTTAGCCAAGCTATCATGTTGATTTGGCATAGAAGATTTATTAGCTAGATTTGATTCTCATTATTATTTATTCTTGGGAACATTGCATTCCCAACACTCACAACATACCTGTCATAACAGCGGGAGCGCTTTCTTGTTCACCCCTAGCCTTGAGTGCATAAAAATAGTTCCTCTTTGGATCTTTAGAATTGGGACTGTTTGGTTGAGCTTGGATATTACCCTTACCTTGACTTCTCACATTAGTACAATCCTTCACTATATGGCCACCTTTGCCACAACCATAGCAACTATTAGTCTCAAAAAGACATTCTCTCTCATGTCTCTTACCACACTTACCACAACTTGGTCTTACTCTTGGTGGATCAATGTTCCCCCCTCTTGAGGTTTAGGATTAGAACCTCTATCATTTCCATTCTTTGAGAAATTTGAAGGAACTTGGTTTCAAAACCTCTTCTTAAACTTAGGCTTGTCTTGAACATCAAGCTTACTCTTAGAAGAACCACTTTCAAACGACTTTGCCTTCTTAACTTCCCTATTTCTCTTCCTTAGACGACTTTTCTCAACTTGTTGGGCATGAACCATTAACCTAGAAAGATTCATATTGTCATGAATCATGGTTGCACGACATTCTTCTTCAAGCTCTTCGGACACGCTTGTTACATAATGGCTCATCGCTTCCATAGCTTTGGAAACCAAAGTAGAAGCATATTTAGACAACTTAATGAACTTCAAGGAATATTCCTTAACACACATACCTCCTTGACAAAGGTTGATGAACTCCTCTACCTTAGCTTTTCTTTGTTCCCTTGGAAAGAATCTGTCAAGAAAGGCCTTTTCGAAGATCTCCCAAATCATGGGACCATCTCCTAAAACCCTACTATCCTTCCACAGATTGTACCATGTATGAACTACATCCTTAAGTTGATAGGCAGCAAGTTTAGACTTTTCCATAGTACTCACCCCCATTGCAAAGAAAATCTTATAGACCTCATCAAGGAAATCTTGGGGGTCTTCATCAACTTTCAATCCAAAGTACTTTGGAGGATCCATTCTCGTAAAGTCTCTTAAAAAACTAGCCGCAGTACTAACATGTTGATCCTATCGAGGTGTAACCTCCCTGTTAGCTTGAGCCGTGAAGGCTTGAGCTTGGGTGGTGATGTCTTGGTCCATTTGGAACAGGGATGCCCTCACCTCACCATCCGTCATAGACGGAGGATTCACCGGAACTTGATCATTTTCAGCAGCTTGCACTTCATGAGCATTTCGATTACCTTGGGGAATAGGTCCCACATTCTCAATATCTTCTCCTACTCTTCTCGCGACTTTCCGTCTTGTGTTCATCGCCTATATACACACGAAAGGAATTATAATCTAAAAGACACATAGTGTCAAAGCTCTAGAGGCACGATATAAGAGTATCAAGACAAGAGAAGTTACCGAACAATCACATAGCCTCTCAATCATAATTCTAGCACGCTTCACAACCATAAAAAAGACATTAGGTAATGTGGTTTAGTGACACATTGATACTAAGGATTTTTAGCCTCATGCTCTGATACTAAGTTTGTCACACCCAGATTCTGGAATCCGAACGCGATCGGCGTGATGTTGCATACAAGCTCTTCTTAGATTTCATCACAATCATACAGTTAAATTTGCGGAAATGTTTAAAACTTTTAATATACTAATGTAGTATACTAAGACTTCATACATAAGGTTTATAAAAACATACATATTCTAAAACTATTGTCTCACCTATATAGTAACCATCTAAAGAGTGCAAATCTCAACTTAGCCAATAATAGTTAATATGACATATAGGTCTTATTACAAAAGAATCCAAAGAACATAATGAAAATAGCATATTCTTAAAACTACTAAACCTTTATGTAAGCTAGAATATGAAATATAGCATCCCCGAACATGAAGACCTACCAAGACATCGAGAAAGAGTTCCAAGCTTCTTCAAATCGACCTCCTTAAGCTTCGATAGCCGGAACCTATAGTTGTATTTATGTAAAGTAATGGAGTCAGTAAGCCACATGAACTATGTATGGGTATATGCACATAAAACATAAGGACATGCATGAAAAACTATCATTTTTAACATTTATTAAAATTTTAGAAAACATGCCAAGCCATATAAAAATATTCAATGCACATACCATATAACATATACTACATAAGGATTTCGTTGACATCAAACATGATCATAATTATAGGAATGTTATCATAAAATCAAATTAACAATTCATATTCAATTAATTATATAAACATAACATAAAATACACTGACCAATGATCCCATCCCCAACCTACAAGTGGAATGGTCATGTGAAGCCCCATAACCCCACATAACCAAGTAGATAAGATAGGAGACCACAAGTAAAGCTTTGCTTCATGTAAAAATATAATTCAATAATATATTAATTATAAAGATCAATATTCACGTAAGAGTAAAATCATATATCATAAACATATAACTTTCGTATCATCATATTAGATAAGAACAATCTCCTAGGACTTCCCTTAGAGTCAACTTGTGCAATGTCTAGGTAGTGTCTCATACCACTACCTATACTAAAACAACTCCTTAAGTAAGCCTAGTCAGAGTTCGGTTACTTCTCTTTCGTTTTACAAGAGGGAACATACGCATTAAACGACATAGACCATGTGAGCTAAACATGGAATCTTGTGTCATGAAACCCCACACCTAATAAAAAGTGGTTTACCAGCCAAAGTAGAACATACATGACATAGTTTTCTAGGTGGATCCACTAGTAAGTATCCTATGGTGTCAACATAGTTCAATAACTAGTAAATGTATGAGACCCATAGTTCCATATTACGTGGAAGCCTCAATATCATGAGAATAATTGTGAACCTACCTTCCCCTAGGGAAGGGACACTTCCCATATCTAATTCATCGGTGCTTAGCTTAAGTCCCTTTTCTTGAAATAACCTTTAATTTATTCTTCATAAAAAAACTTATCACAGGTCATAGAAGATTATATCCTTATATAACATGATCATGAGCTCTTTTAGATTAGATGAGAATTGTCCTTTAATCGTAACCCTTCATACGTGAGATTTACATGGCATAATCATCTTGTTTAAAGCATACAAGAGAGTATCATAACTTGCATATTCATATTCTTATCATTATCTCATGATTTACATATTCATAGCCATAATATTAACATAGCAACATCATACATACTTCCATAACATAGCATCAAGACTTATAGGCTAACATAAGCATCTTAGAGTAATTCCAATTTTAGAAGACTTACCTCTTGCATCCAAGAAACTTATTTATCATGCGATATTCATAGTAATACTTACTGAAATACTCAATGAAATAATCAAGAACAACCCATAAAATCATGTACAATATCAATACATAGTCATTAAAGGGTTCATTCAAACCTTAAATTCTAACCCTAACGCTTACATGTTATCACATCATATAAAAAATCATACGAAACCGTAATATATGTAAGAACGTGATTCACACTAAATTCAAGCATAATTAGCAGCATATACTCAATAATTCATGCAAATTTAGATATAGAAAACATTTTCTTTTCATTGAAAAACATAAATCTAGGGTTAGAAAGAAAATCCCTTTCGTAGAGTAAAAACCCTAAAATTAAAGTTTTTGAAAACTTATCTTGAAAGGACCTAGTGGGGAAAGGAATTCCAATAGTTAAAAACCATACCTTACAGATGAAGAATAAATGAAATCTTGATTGGAAACTTCAAGACCTTCATGTTCTTCCTTAAGCTTTTCTTGTTCTTCAATGGAGTTTGGAAAAAGAGAGCGTTCTTGAGAGACTAAGAGAATTTCGGTTGGTTCTATATTTGGGACATGTAATTGTGGTATAAGAATATATAAAATAATTATATAGACGTCCGAAGACTTACCCTAAAGAGCCTCCACTTAAATTATCTAAAATGCACCTCCTAGATTGACGAGACTTAGAAGAACACTTTTATTTAACCGAAATTATATCGCTTAGTGGTTTCGGTTATCCAGTTAATTTAATTAATTAATTTTCTAATTTAATTAATTCGGTAACCTAGGGTAATTACTAAAGTACCCATAAGTTGTTAGGACCATAACCAACCCTTTGGACCATCCTAGGTTAGGTACTACGATGTTCCTTAGTTAGTTACTTGTCTAGTGTAATGATTTAGTTTAACCATTTAAACTAATTAATTAAGTTGATAATTTAATTAATTAGGTAACCTATGGTAATTAATAAAGTACCCCTAAGTTGTTAGTACCATAACCAACCCTTTGGACCATCCTAGGTTAGGTACTACGTTGTCTCTTAGTTTCTTGTCTTAATGTCACCAGATTAGGTCTTAGGTTGTCGCGTCCGTTAGTTAGTTGTTTTTTGTTGGTACTAGGTTATTTAGTTAGTTAGGGGTGTTTTTTAGGACCTAGAATCATTTTAGCTTGGCCTCACGTGATCCTACACGCCTGCCCCCTAACCACCCTAACAGATTCGGTTGGGCTTGTCTCTTGGCCGTTTAACACATGTGCTTGCAAATGTGCTTGCACATGTGATTCTACTCATTTCTTGTCCAAGAACCCTCACTATATACCTGGACACTTCTTAATATACATTATCATTTTAAATGGTTATGTGCTATGGTACCTAGGCTTGGCACTTGGATGCCTCGTACCTAATGTGTGTAGGCGAAGAAAATAAGAGTTACATAATTTTAGCTTAGGGTCTTCATTGCAGGTACAACACCTAAACAAGCTTGGATTGGGAAATTTGGTCATTAAAGTATATCTTAATACCTAGAAATTGGCTAACACCCTTTAATCCAATATTCTCTCACATGCTCAATATTTCTCAATATTGGGCTTTGGGATTCCTATGTACCCCAATACGAATCTTAAAATCTAATAGGTTCTTCACTTGAAAAATATATTTTCTGTGAACATTATTTTAAACATTATTAAATATATTAAGCTCTAGTCTAAGTCATGGAATCTCAAGAGTGTTACACCCATAAACTTATTTAATCAAGTATCCTCAACAAGAAAACATGACCAATGTCCAACTTTACATATCATGGTATTTAGGTTTACATTTCATCATATATTTACATTAAAGCCCAAGGCATATTCATAAATGAACTAACCAACATATAGTATCAACAATGTGACATGGCAATCATATATACATTATATATTATCATAACATAAACATATATAAGAACCTCCTCCTAAGACTCCCCTTAAGGCTAACTAGAACAATGTTTAGGTAGAGTCCCGTACCCCTATCTATACTAACCTAGACACCCTTTGGTTATCCAAGTTAGAGTTTGAGTCATTTAATTCGTTTTACCTTTTTGGAACATCTTGCCCAAACCTATATAGACCACATGAGCTAGTGTGGAATCCGGTGTCATAAAACCCTACACCGGAAGAAGGCGGACTACTTCCCAAGGTAGTACAAAAACATTAAACATAGCAACTACGTGGATCCACCAGCTAGTATTCCTATGGGGGCAACATAGTTTAAGAACTGGGAGATTTAGTTGGGACCCTCTTTATGTGTCATGCATTGTAGTCTCCAATCTCTAGTGTAATGTAGTGTTCCTACCTTCCCTATGTAGAAGGAACACTTTTCAATTTAGTTCACTCGGTGCTAAGCTAGAGTCCCTTTTTTGAAATGTTTTTAAGCCTTTAATTATCAATCATAGCTTAGTTTAGGTCATAGGGTCTACCCCTTGTATAACCATCATCATCAATAGCTCAATAAGAATTGTATGAGAATAAGTCCTTTCATCACAATCCATGTGAGTGAGGTTAACACATTAGCATTTCATAGCATATCAAGGCACATTGATAGATTTCACATTCCTTATATCACATACAACTTAATCAACCTCACAACATAGTCAAGACATTTCAATGGAACGTCATACCACCCTATAATTCTAATATAACGCATACTCCAATGTAATATCATGACTTAACAACAATTAAACACAATTGGAAATAAAAATGGAGATTCTAAGACTTACCAAGTCTTCCTCATAGTGTATCATCAAGCTCTTACGATCAACACATAACTTAACTCAATTTGGGGAGTTACATCATCACATAATGATAACCAATAAGATAATAAGGTCAATTGCATCTCTATAACATAATTCAACACTAGCTCACAACTTAACACAAGATACATAGGCTAATTTCACATTACAATTCATAACCTAAATAACATCTCAAGAACTAGCTTGATAGACCTATAATTAATCTTAATATTTATTTATAATAACACCATAGCATAGTAATCTAACCAATAACCAATTCGATTGAATGATCACAGTTCAACATAGGTCAAGATCATAACCTAGGGTTAGGGATTGAGGATCATGTTCTTCAATTTAGACCAATCCATCAAAAAATTACCATAAACAAGTCAAATTACATGTTTATCTATTCAATATAACCTAAAGAAAATATTAACAACTTAATTAATAACTTCAATTTCTTAATTGAATGAAACCCATAAGAAAACTCAGTTTTTGAAATCTATTTTGAAGGAACCTTTTAAGGAAAGAGTCTCAAAGGTAAATAGAACTCAAACCTTGATATTTGATAAAAATTTGATGGTGAATTCTTCCCTATCCATCCCCAAACCTAATCATTTCTAGTCTTTAATGGTGAGTTCAAGTAGAGAGAATAAAAGAAAAGGAAGATAGTTTATTTGAGACTTGTCTTTAGATTAATGAGGGTTGTGAGTATTTATATTGGGTCTTAAATCAACATAATTAGACTTCTTTAACCCCTAATTAAACAACCTAACTCCCTAACTATTTAAATGACACCAACTTAAATTAGGCAGAAAACTCAACCCTTACAAACGAAACCCCGAGCGATGGGCCGTCTGTGAGTTGACGATCCCTCAGCCCTCCGTCTTTCACTTCATTGATGAGTTAAAAGATTGTGCAGGCGAGGGGCTTCCATGCCTTGGCTAAGTGTGGGACGACGGTGGCATCAACGCCCCGTGGATCCACACACGGACAGTAGCCTGCACCTCTGCACTCCGTCAATGGGTTCAGAAGTTGTGCGGGTGAAGGGACCTTCTCAAACAGACTAAGTGTGGGAGGACAGTGGCATCGATGCCTCGTTGGTCCACACACAGGCCGTCTTCTATCCCATCGATGCACAGTGCAAGGTAGTGTTGTATCAAATTAGAAGGGTCCTCCTCAAGGGCCTTGGTTGGTTCTTGGAGAGTCGTGCCTGGATGTTTCAATCATGAAATAATTCAAACATCTATTAGCTACCTTTGTACCAATTTTCGTACCTTTCCGACTCCTAAAAGTTATTAAAATAGGCTAAGGCACACTAACACCCCTTTAAACTAACTTCCCGGGCATCATGGATGTTCTTGGACGTTTTGGTTCATAAACCTCCTAAATTACCTATATTCATAAAAATGGACTTAGAAACACTACTTAGACCTTATGAAACCTATGCTAGGATTTAGGCCACGTCTTGGATTTTCAAGGTGTTACATGAAAGGAACCCACTAATGAAATCTACATACCTGGTGATGAAATCCACAGAGAAATATTTCGATTTTGGGGCTAGAATTGCTGGAATCTTGCTACATTCTTGAACTAGGGTTTTTGGCCTTTTTCTCCTCTCTTGCTTCTAATTTTATAAGTTTTTGATTAGTGAATTGACTTAAGTAAGTTTTAGTTATGTTTTTACGCTTAAACTGGCTAAAATATGATGATTTAGGGTCAAAACAATGTATCTTAGGGTTTAAGTGAAGTGGGAAAAGTCCAAAAGTCCCCTGAATTAATTGTTGTCGGAGTGACTGATGGACCTCGTCCACGGACTGTGGTCCTACCTACGGTTTGCAGGTCCTGGACGTCGTCTATAGAACAAGATCGACGAACCTGGTCCATGGATCATGTTCCTCATTATGGTCTGTCCTGTTCCTTCGTCTTTTGGTTCAGAGTTTGGGCTTATGGACCATGATCAATAGACCTGGTCCATGGACCGTAGTCCCACCTACGGTACATCCTATTCCTTTGTTGTTTGGTTCAGAGAATGGGTTTATGGACCATGATCGACGAACCTGGTCCACGGACCTTGGTCCTACCAACGGTTCGTAGATCCTGGTTGTTGTTTGGGGTCTTTGAGTTTTATGTGGACCAAGATCGAAGGACCTGGTCCATGGATCGTGGTCCTACCTATGGTTCGTTGGTCTTGACCATCGTCAGTGGACCAAGATTGATGATTCTATACCATGGACCATGGTACTCACCACGGTCCATAGGTGGCCTCCGTAGATGACACCTACACATCTGGAAAACGTGAATTTTGGTCTATCTAGGGTACGGGTTATTACATTATATCCCCCTTGAGAACATTCATCCTCGAATAAAGACTAAAATAGCTTAAATAAAGGAGAGAGCTGCAATTCCTACGACTAAACACTGAGAACTGACGTTCTAACTAAATTGAGTTCCGAGAACATGCAAATACGATGAAAATGCAAGTAGAAACTGAGGTAACCTGATTCTAATACTGAATTGATGCACGAATAACTGAAAAACTGAAGAGTCTCTATTAACTCTATCTAAAAAGGAATAGAAAGGAAATAGGTGATACTTATCTTTCATGGCTGTGTCTGCTTCCCAAGTAGCTCCCTCTATGGACTGACTCCTCCACAGAACCTTGACTGAAGCGACTTCTTTATTTCTCAACCTTCTATCCTCACAGTCAAGAATCTCAATTGGTATATCCTCATAATAAAGACTATGTTTCACCGTTACACTCTCTAATGGCACTACAGAGGCTGGATCACCCACACACTTCTTCATGAGTGAGATGTGGAAGACCGAATGTGCTGCTGCGAATTCTGCTTGCAACTCTAACTCATATTCCATCTTTCCAACTCTTTTCAAGATATTTGAAGGGCCTACATATCTAGGACTAAGTTCCCTTTCTTGCCAAATATCATCACTCCTTTCATAGGTGAGACTTTCAACAAAACTCAATCATCAACCTGGAACTCTAGTCACATTTTCCTTACATCTGCGTAACATTTCTGACGACTCTGGGTTGTCTTAAGTCTCTCTCTAATGAGTTGCACTTTCTCCATAGCATAAAGGACTGAATTTGGCCTTTTTAAAGCTGCTTCACCTTACTTCAAACCAACCAACGAGAGGTTTTCATCTACGCCCATATAGTGCCTCATAAAGGGGCATTTGAATGCTGGAATGGTAGATATTGTTATAAGAAAACTCAATAAGAGAAAGGTGATCATCCCAACTACCCTAGACATCGATCACACAAGGTATCAACATATCCTCTAGGGTATGAATGATACGCTCTGTCTTTCTATCCGTCTGCATGGATTGTGCTAAGGTTAACTTGAGTGCCAAGACCCTTCTGAAATGACTTCCATAAATGAGAGTTAAACTGAGGAGAGAACGTCTATCTGAGATGATAGACAAAGGAACCCCATGCAACCTAAAAATTACATTAATGTAAAGCTTGGCATAGTCCTCTGCTAAATTCATAGTCTTGACCGCTAAAAAGAGGGAAGACTTAGTCATCCTATCAACTATCACCTAAACGGAGTGATATTGTCTGCGAGTACGAGGTAACCTTGTGATAAAATACACATTTATCACATCCCACTTCCAAGTAGGAATATCGATATCTTGAGTCATACCTCCTGGTTTCTAATGTTCTACCTTGACTTGCTGACAATTGAGGCACTTATTCACAAAATCGGCTATATCCCTCTGCATGTCATTCCACTAATAGACTTCCCACAGGTCATGGTACATCTTAGTGGGACCTGGATGAATAGATTATCTGGAGTTATGGGCCTATTCAAGTATATGCTTCTCAACTCACCCACATTAGGAACACACAATCTACCCTGCTAGGGAAGTACACCATCTTCCCCTTGGGAGAAAACCTCCACTCTCTGATTGTGGACTGCACCCTTAAGTTCAAGCAATATTGGATCACTTTCATTCTTTTCCTTAACCTCCACTACAAAAAGAAGATTTTTCTCCATTTTGAACTGTTACACCACTATCTGATATGCTCATAAGGCGAACTCCTAAGTGAGCAAGCCTGTGAACATCCTTCACTAGATCCTTCCTTTCTTCCTCAACATGGGCTACACAACCCATAGATAATTTACTAAGAGCATATTCTACTAGATTCTCCTTACGAGGATGATAATGCACACTCATATCATAATCCTTAAGGAACTCAAACCATCTTCTTTGGAGAAAATTCAAATCTTTCTGGGTGAACACATACTGAAGGCTCTTATGGTCAGTACACATCTACGTGAACACCATACAAGTAGTGTGTCTATATCTTTAGTGTAAACACCACTACTGCAAGCTTGAGGTCATGAACTGGATAGTTCTTCTCATGCATCTAAAGAGGTCTATAAGCATAAGCTATCAACTCTCGCTGCATCAACACACAACCTAGGCCAACTCTCGATGCATCATAATATATCACATAACCATCTGAACCCTCTAGTAGAGTCAAGCGGGAGCTATAGTCAATCTAGTTTATAATTTTGTAAATCTTTTCTCACAATCATCTAACCATTGAAACTTGATCATCTTCTGAATTAACCTAGTTAATGGTTATGTTATGGATGAAAATCCTTCAACGAACCTTCAGTAATAACCCTCCAGACCTTACAAACTTTTGAAATCTGTAGCACAGGTATGTCCGGACCATTGTTTCACTACTTCTATCTTCTGTGAATCCACTCGGATCCCTTCGCTAGATACAATGTGATAAAGGAAAGCAATGGATTGCAACCAGAACTCATATTTGCTAAACTTAGCGAATAACTGGCGATCCTTGAGAGTCTGTAAAACAATTCTCAAATGACTCGCATGTTCTTCCTCATTCCTAGAGTAAATGATGATATCGTAAATAAAGACGATAACAAACAAGTCTATGTACAGTTTGAACACTCTGTTCATTAAATCTATGAAAGTTGTAGGAGCATTGGTTAGTCCAAATGACATAATTACCAATTTATAATCACCATAGCGATTTATAAATGTTGTTTTAGGAATGTTACTATTTATGACTCTAAGCTGATGATATCCCGATCTGAGGTCTATCTTTGAGAAGTGACTAGCACCCTGAAGTTGGTCAAACAAGTCATCAATCCTGGGGATGGGATACTTATTCTTGATTGTGACCTTGTTCAACTGTCTATAGTCAATGCACATTCTGAGAGAACCATCTTTCTCCTTTACGAACAACAATGGTGCACCCCATGGTCAAGTACTAGATCTAATGAAGCCCTTATCTAGAAGGTCTTTCAACTGCACTTTCAATTCATTAAGCTCTGCTGGATCCATTCTGTAAGGAGGAATACAAATAAGCTAGGTATCTGGAAGGAGATCAATTCCAAAGTCGATTTCCCTTTCAGGAGGGACTTCGAGAAGATCTTCTAGAAACACTTCTGGAAACTCACATACTACTGGAACTAACTCAAGACTTAGGGTTTGAGAGCTAGAATCCTTAACCCGAACTAGATGATAGAGATAACCCTTAGAGATCATTTTTTTGGACTTAATGTAAGAAACGAACTGACCCATAGGCGTTAAGCTACTACCCTTCCATTCTAAGATTGTTTGTCTGGAAACTGAAAACAAACAATTCTAGTTCTACAATCGACTGAGTCATAACATGAATGTACTCAATACATGCCTAGAATGACATCAAAGTCTATCATTTATAACTCTACAAGATCTGCTGAGGTGACTTTTTGAGAGATTGGGACAAGGAAATTTCTGTATACCCGTCTAGCTATAACTGGGTCACCGACTGGAGTAAAAACTAAGGAAGACTCTGAGACAGTTTTTGGACTAACATTGTATTGGACTACTATGTAAGAAGTTACAAACGAAAGAGTAGACTTTGGATCTAACAATCCATAAACATCAAGGTCAAAGACTCGTAACCTACCAGTGACTATATCAGGGGAATCTCCTGATCCTGTCAAGCCTCAAGAGCATACAACCTATTCTGGCACTGACCGCCACCTGTACCAGATGAGTTATCCTGTTGAGTCAGGTGACTTCCTGGTGCTGATGAAACTGTAGACTGAGCTCTAACGTTACCACCTCATTGACCCTGTGTAGAAGGACAATCCCTCAACCTGTGACCAGACTAACAGTACTCAAAACATCCTTCCTTTCCTACGAGGCACTCGCTGGATGGTTCTTACCACACTTAGGGCAAGTGGGGTAAGTATTGGTGCATTAAAAAATTCTTTGAGACTTAGAGCCTGGCGCTCTAAATTTATGGTCATACATGTTCTTGGAGGATGGAACACTAGCTGATGAAGGGGCTAGAGCTGAAAAGTTTTGTTGGCTCAGCGAGCGGTTCCCATCACTCGATTTCTGTTGAGAATACTCATAGTTCCCAGTCCTAGACTTCTTATTATCCTTATCATGTTACCTAAGCTTATCACCCTCAACTTGTTGAGAATGAGTCATAAGCCTTGGGATGTTCATATCTCCAAGTAACATAACAATTCTATACTCAGTTTTCACCAAATCCAACACTCCATACAAGAATTTATTCATCTGAGCCCTTGATTCAGCAACCATGTGTGGAGCATACCTGGAGAGTTGGTTAAACTTGAGTCTATACTCTAGGATTGTCATATTACCCTGCCTTAAGTTTATGAATTCTTGGGCATTTGCTTCTCTCAACTCTATTGGGAAAAACCTGTCCAAAAAGGTGTCACTAAAGCAATCCCAAGTAATAGGAGTTGCATCTGTACTTTTTCCCTATTTTCCTTCCACTGAGTGTATAAGATATGAGCAACATCCTTCAACTAGTATGAAGCCAACTCAACCTGATCATTCCCAGTGACTTGCATTACCTCAAAGTTCTTCTTAATCTCATACAACAAATTCTGAGGATCCTCATTAGTTTGTGATCTTAAGAACTCTAGCGGATTCATCCTAACAAGTCACAGACCCTTAATTCTACTGATCCACCATTTTCATTTACATGATCATGAACCCGATTGTTATGCTTAGTCATACTCTAAGCTAACATTTGTATGGCAGTCCTGAACTCAACATTGGAGACTTCTTAATCTGGGACTGGATGAGCTCTGTTTACATTCTTAGCATTCACATTCCTAGTGTTAGCTCTACAAAAAGGCATGATCAAAAGTGTAGAACGTCAAGTTAGAATGGAATAAGATCATACCTTACGCATGGTAAGAGTAACAACAAAGTAAAGTTTTCCTGCAACACTTCATAGTCTCCCTGTCGTTAGATATGGTGCACTTCACACCCATTAAAGGGACTCTACTTAGTGCGACTTGTCAGACATCCTAGGACTCTTAAACCTAATGCTTTAATACAAAGTTCTGTCACGCCCCGATCTACCTTCAAAAAGCAGACGCGGAACCTAGGACCACAAGTGATCTCAAGCTAACCCTGTTGGCATGATCATAAGCATACAAACGAATTTAAATTGTTGCCGAAGCTAAAGCATACTTTATATATAAATATGGGGAAATACCACTATGCTAAATCTTATATATATATATATATATATATATATATATATGAAAACTTTTTATTTTAATACAAAGGAAATATTCACTCAATATAAGATGAAACTAACTATGTCTTAAAATAGCCTCTAAACTAGACTAGAAATACTGGGACAAGCCTCACCTAAGTCTAGCAAAAACTTAAACTAATGACTAGAAGACTGAAATGAAACTCATGACTATTGTCCTCGAAGAATGAGGACTCACCACTGAATCTGCTTAACTGGAGATAGAAAATGGATATAGGCGCGATCTGGATGATGAAAAGCTAAACCTACATCATGAGAAGGTTTAGAGCACGTATGCGTTAGTACTTGAAGGTAGTAAGCATGTAGGATAGAGTAGAGTTGAAATAAAACATAATTAAAACTGATAAATGGTCAATGCAAGATAATCTGAATGAACTGTGGGAGCTACTAATAACCGATAATAAAACCACATGAGCTAAATATGGAGTCCGGTGTATATGCCACATCAAGAGGACCAAATATACTCTGCTAGAGGTATAAAGGCATGCTGGCATGATCACTAAGATGATACCCACAAAGGGACTTACAACCTACTTGGCTAGTAGTTCTGGGACTATTGGCTACGCTGAACCCTAATCCAACTCGGTATTAATGCTACTGCCAATGAATTATGTAATTTAACTGATTATGACTAAGTTTCTGTAAATGCTAGATACCTAAAAATTGAACATGCAAAAATTAATCTGGTAGTTATGAATTTATAACTGAGGGATGTATCTCTGAAGTAACTGAAATATCTAAACTAGCTTGTGTAATTAAAGAACTTAAGAAATACATGGCTAGGGTTGTAAAATTCATGCAACAATCTGACTAATAACATGGTAAGCTTATTTGGAACATATAACTAATTAATTCATCAAGTTCTGTTGAAGTTCTAGAAACTCTAGGTTTAATCATGATATGGGAATCAAGAATCTGACTGAAAAACTAGGGACCCAATGGCTTAAAGGAACCAACTAGTGAAATCCCACATACCTGGTAATGAATTCCACAGAGAAATATTTAGATTTTGGGGCATGAACTGCTGGAATCTTGTTGTGTTCTCGAACTAGGGTTCTTGACCTTTATTTCCTTTCTTGCTTCTAATTTTCTATTTTTTTTTATTGATGATATGACTTATATAAGTTTTAGTTATGTTTCTACGCTTAAATTGACTAAAATATGATGGTTTAGGATCAAAATAACATATCTTAGGGTTTAAACTAAGTTTGAAAAGACCAAAAGACCCCTAAATTAACTACTGTCGGAGTGACCGTCAGACCTGGTCCAAAGACTGTGGTTTTACCTATGGTCCATAGGTCCTCGCCATCGTCTGTGGACAAAATCGATAGACCATGTCCACTGACATTGGTCCTCACTACGGTCTATCTTGTTTCTTCGTCGTTTTGTTTAGAAAGTGGGCTTATTGACCATGATGAATGGACCAGGTCCACAAACCGTGGTCCCACCTATGGTCCACCATATTCCTTCATCATTTGGTTCAGAGAATATGAACAATGATCGATGGACCTGGTCCACGGACCGTGGTCCCCCCTACGGTCCGTAGGTCCTAGCTGTCGTTTGGGATCTTTGAGTTTTCTATGGACCAAGATCGATGGACCTGGTCCACAAACTGTGATCCTACCTACGGTCCGTAGGTCCTGGACGTTCTTTGTGGACCAAGATCGATGGACTGTGGTCCTCACTATGGTCTGTATGTGGCCTTCGTAGATGGCACCTCCACTTCTGAAAAATCTTAATTTTGGTCTATCTAGGGTACGGGTTGTTACATTTTGTTGGTGCTATATCCATGGTGATGCAACAACCTTCAAAGGTTCATTTTGGAGCAGCAAAAAGAATAGTGTGTTATATCATTGAATGTATGGACTATGGGATTTGGCATTCACAAGTTTTTAACTTCATAATATGTGAGCTCACTGATAGTTACTATGTTGGTTCATTGGATGATAGACGAAGCATTTGAGCACATATTTGTACTCTTAGTTCAGGAGTAATAAATTGTTACTGAAATAAGCCTGCTAGAACAACCTTATCCATGTTTGAAGCTGCGTATATTGCAGCTACTTCATTCGCTTGCCAAGCTATCTGGCTAATAAGGATGTTAGCATAACTTCAGCATAAGTAAGAAAGTGAAACAGAGATACACTGCGAAAAACAAAGAATCAATCTCCATGACAAAGAATCCAAATTTTCAATGTAGAGCGAAGCACGTTGATGTTCGCTTCCATTTCATTCGTGATTTTATTGGAAAGGAGGAGATTGTATCGAAGCATTGCATCATTCATAAGTAGTTGGCAGATAATATTGACAAAGTCGATGGTAGAAGACAAGTTTATCTATTTAAGGTCTTTGCTTGGTGTCTGTAACTTTGAGTCAAGGGGAAATATTGAAGATTGATTCAAAGTATGACCTGGTCAATTAAGTTTTTTAGTAGTGTCGTATATTTTAGGGCTAGTTGTTAGAAAATATGTTGGTCATGGTGCAGCACTTTCTAGTTGTGTTTCGGTTAATAATTACTTGATTAGTTAATGGAAGTAGTGGTCACTAAGTGGCTTAGTAGTTTGTTATTTTCAAGTCTATAAAAAGCTCTAGTTTCCTCTGATTTCATATACAGAAACATAGAAAAGACTTCAGCGTACAATTCTCTGTTTCTTCTTAAAAGTTTTCCTTCTTATTGACTCCAACACTTGTAACCTACATAACCATTAGTTCTTGCAAATCTCATGGTCTTTAGTTTCTTTTTACTCATATGGCCATTAGTTTCTTGTAACTCATGTAACATCTACCACATTTATCCACTCACTTTACTACCTCTCATTCTACCTATTGATTATATGGAAGACTTCTTCACATATAAATAGTTGTGTTTCTTCCTTTGTAAAATATCTCAAAAACATAAGAAGTGTGAAATAATATTGTAGTGTGTAGTAGTGAAAGAGAGAGTTGAGACATAGAAAATAATTCTAAGTCTTCTACTATATTCACTATATACAGGAGAGTATTTATATGTTGAAGGTATGTGTTCTTATGTGTATCTTTGGACTCTTCAACTAATTATCTGGAGTTGCTTGAGTAGCATGACCTTGTTAGGCTGTTGTATCCTGGAGGGGAAAAGTCAAGAGTATTACTGTGGGATTGGTGTAGATTATGCAGCAGTAAGATTGAATCTCCTAAAAGATAGCGAGATATCTGTGCATTAGCCTAAAGATTTATTTAGTTATTTCTGTTCAATTTATTTCAACTATAATTTATTGTATTTGTGGTATATTACACCAACAATCATAAATGTGAAGACTATTATTAATTGTACAAAGATTTTGAGAGTTCTTAGCATTGGGTTCTAGTCTTGGATAACAAGTTTCCTCACAATTCACCTTTTTGGTTTAATATTGAATACTCAAGAGTCAAGGGTAATAATTTGCACTCTTTTTTCATTTTCTTGTTCTGAATCGCTTGAATTGTTCCTGTGATTGATGATTGAATAATTTGAGTTTTGTTTATGTTTATTGATTTCTTTTAACTTTTGTAATAAACTGAATCGTTCTCATTTATGAAATGTGCATTTGAATATATAATAAATTTCATTTTAGTTTCTTTCATAATAGATTAGATTACTCCTTGGATTTTCCCATTAGTCTATTGAGCTCGGGAGAGTCAATTGAGGTTGGTAATTGTTGATTGTTGCATAATTTGAGGTGTAACACCTATACATTGGATGATACCTAGAGATAGTGAACCCATGCAATGCATATAATTGGACTAATCATGATTGCTACTTAACTAGGTTCAGGAGAATTAAGTAAGACATATTTGCTTATGTTTGGAGAAGTAGGTGAATCATTGCGGTTCCAATGCATATATGATTTTACCCATGAGTGAGTTTGCATGACATTAAAGTGAAATCGATCATGTTGACGTCAATAATCTTCCCATTTCATAATTCCCCTAAATTCCTTGCTTGAAAAGATTTTTTTCCCTATCCGTGATTATTACTAAAATCATCTTCATATTATAATTATGTATGCCCCTATCCGTGATTATTACTAAAATCATATTCATATTATAATTATTTATTTTTCATTTAGATACAAATTCATATTTTATAATTTTTTATCTCTTCAGTCAGTGACAAATTATTCCTTGTGGGATCCGACTTCGACCTTATTTTTGGGGTTATTATAATGCTATTGACCGCTTATTCGATGATTCGTATGATTGATAATAGATCGTTATTCAGCGCTAAACATGAGAAGCATTAAGTCATCATAAGAAGGAAATTCTTCGCGAGGTCTTAACTGTATTATCAATTAAAAAGAATTTATTAGTAGAAAAATTAATTATTAATATGTAAATAATAATTTTTCATCTTGACGAATTTGAAGAATAGACTATTAAGAATAACTAATGTGCTTGAGTTGTCCCTGTAATCGCTTGAGTTGTCCCTGTAATCATACAATGTATTTTTTTTCAAAAGTAGAAATAACAATGGAGGAGCGTAAAAGCATTTAGGGAGATGGAATTGGGGAGAGAAAAGAGTGTGGAAACCATTAAATTAGATGAAGAGAATAAATGTTTGGTATAACACTATAAGTTTTTTACTTTTTTACCTTCCAATTTTTGAAATAGCTTTTGACCTTCATAAATAATGATCTTCTCCCTTTTATGAAGCTAGTTTGAGCAGGGTTAATAATTCTTAAAAGTGGAAAATTGATTCTGTGTTACCAGTCTAATGTGCGTTATATAATTTTAGAAAAAAAATCTATTTGAATTTAACAATGGTCCGAACGTATCCTATTTAGGTGAGTTATGTAAAAGTATAGAGCTAATTTGTGAAACATTTACAATCATGTTATATTTGAAAATTAAAGAAAGTAAGTACTTAATGAAGATGAGAGTAGATCTTTATTATTCTTTTAAATTGATTTACATGATATCAATGAGTTCTATGGTCGCGAGTTTTTTTCTTTGGCTTTATTTGAAAATATATTGGTCCATAAACTTGTATTAGAAATTTGAAAAACACTTGTATTTGCTTTTATCTATTTCATTTTTTATATTTATACTAGTTTCTATACACGTGTGTTGCACATGTATCTTATCCTAGCTAAAATATGCTCAATTGTCACGCCTGAGCCAACATCATGGGAGTGGAAGGTACTCAAAGAAAATTGTTGGCCTCGAGTGAACCCTTGGTATGACTTACTTAGTCAACACTTCAACAAAAGATATAACTCATTAAATAACTTAAAAGTAAGACTTATCCATAGTGGAAACTCATGTCTTAAACGTTTACAACTGAAATGAATAAGACTAAACGACTACGCTAACTGTCTATTACGACTTAGATCAATGAGGGATGTTGGTACATGACCCCCAATCAACCTAACAACTTAAAAATAAAAACCAAGTGATAGAATATGTCCTCCACAATGTAAGGAGGCTCACCAACTAACTATGAGATGCTCACTGGATCAACGGTACACTAGATGTCGATCCTAGTTACATGTTTCTGCATCATAAGACGATGCAAGTCAACTCACATTTGTATATTGAATGTACAAGTATGCGAGTTAGAAAGCTAAATGCAACTTAAGCTTGATAGGCATATGAGAGAACGCTTACCTTGGCTCTTCTTTACTCAATGAATAACTTAACTCAATATAAAGAGATAAGACACATGCAATATATATATATATATATATATATATATATATATATATAAAAGCTTGTAAAATAGTGGAAAAACTTAGTTCATTAAAGAAAATGCAAAAAAAAAATCAACTTTACTTATATAATGAAGTAACTATTTCTGTGGGAGATTCTCTAACATACAACACCACTATGAGCCTAAGTGGTGATACAATGTCTTGCCCACGCTGCCAAAACAGTCTCGTACTTTTCCGTCGCATAGAACTATTTAAATTAATGGATCCATTAGCTTAAATTAAGTGATCATCTAAAAAGTATGATCCTTTAATACACATGATGACTACATGATTTATGGAGATGAGTTATTATGAACTAGCATCCTTATTTCGGTGCTCAAAACTACTCCAAAAAATATACTTAGCTCCTCTGTTATTAAAACAACTTCTTTCTTTGGGTTGAGATAGTTACTCAACACATAGCTTAAAAATATCTCTAATGAATAAATGTTCCCTTTTCTTGCTCAAAACTCTTTCCAAAATCTCAGTTTCCTCTTATCTTAAATGTGTAAAGATTTATAAATTCTTTAGAAATTCTTAATTCACTATAACTTTTGGAGAATGAACTCAAATTTTTACTCTTTACTTAACTTGAAACATGATTCTTAAAAACAAGGTTAAACATTGCTAAAGACTCTTGAAAATGTTTAAGAATTTTGCTTTGACTTGCTTCTTAACTTTTAGACTTGACTCTTAACTTTTTTGAGTTTGATATTAACTTTCCTTGAATTAAATTATGGAATTCAAGGTTCATGATCTAATGTTGATGGATGATTTCATGATGTTTAGATGTACCTTAGAGTGTTGGAATTTACTAAGAAACATAGGTACATCACTAAGAAAATAATACAGAAAGATTGGGGGAGGGGGAATTGGGAGAACTGGTGTCCCTGGCGCTCTATGGGGCGCCAGCCCTCAAACATCAGAGAGATGGGTGAGCGCTGGCTGAAGTGGCGCCAAAAGGCGAAACTTTACAGAACCTCTTTTGGGGCTCTAAGAGGCGCGACATGCAAGGGCCCTCCCCAGGTGTTCTTCGACTTTTGTACTTCACTTTTCATCTCTAAACCCTCCAAACTTCCATGGTTCTCCCCAAACACTTACGATCATTAAGACTATTAATATACAATAGATTCAACCCAAAGTTACACCCGAAAATTTGAATCAAACCATCAAGAAACTTCAACAATACAACCATCAAGAACTCAATGAAACTTTCAACAATGTTCTTCAACAACTCAATTTCATAACATTCAAAACTCAAATTTGCTCAATTGGAACATGGTTGGCGTGTGGGTGAACTGACCCAACACTATATGATCTCGCATACCTCAAAGAACTAGGTTCTCGGTGAAATCTTGAATTTATTGAATGAATGTTTTGATCCTTTTCTCCTTTCTCCTCTTTTCTCTTCTTGAACTCTCAACCAAGACCCTAGGAATAGATTAGGATTATAAAACTGAACCTAATAGGATTATACCCTTAAAACCTTAACGAAAACGAATCAAATCTAATTAGGAAGAAGAGAACACCACTTACTATTTTTTTTAAACTTTCCTTAATTGGACATCCTAACTTCAAAAGGTCATATCTCACTTATTCGAACTCGAAACTTATAAAACTCGGTGGTGTTTGAAAGACAATTAAAACATATTTTCTAAGGTATATTTTGTCACACCTAACTCTTTTTGTGCTGAGAATTATGATCGTTTGAAGTTGACCTAAAACTAATATTTAAGCATAACTCACAAAATTTCATATTTCACTCTTTCCAATTAAGTTCTTTTGTGTACTCAAGGTACTACATCTGGTCACCAGACCTTAATACTTAAGAAATTTTTAATTCCTTGTTATTTCTAACGCACTACAAAGAATGGTTCATAGCTTAAAAAATTTCCGGGTTGTTACATTATCTCCCCATTGGGATTATTTGTCCTCAAATGACGACTGGACTGGGTATAAAATAGGGTTACATTCTTAAGTGTGGATTATATACCTTCTATAGGGAATCTCATCCCAACACTATTACTCCTTACCACCACATTCAAGCTTAGTACTTTAATAACTCTGTGGAATCCTACTAACCAACTCCTTTCGGATCCAACTAAGGTCTATCATTTAACTATTTCACATAGTAAAACCTTATCCTCCCAATCACTTTGGAACTCATTTCTATCTTATTCTCAACACTTGACTTGCTTTCTCATCTTATTATCTCCCTGTAAGGTCTAAAGCTAGCACTTGAAATATGTGGATATATTCCACATTAACAACTCATTTATACTATCTAGGAACACATGGGAAATTATAACTTAATTGGAACCTCATCTGGTAGCATCCAATCTTGGTACACCTCATAATGCTCTTGTTACTCTTGTGACTTAGACAAACTTCACTGCCATTATCTAATTGTTATGTCTCTCACTTGTACTCATATCTATTGCAGTTAATCACCTCGATTCCACACCTACTCTATGTCAAGTCTTCTTGATAAAATCTCAAGACTACCATCATCACCTTCATGTTGTCATTCTTTTGATCATGAAATTCATCTCAAATTCAAGCTTAATATTTATTACTAAACCCGAATATCAATATGATTGATCGCCTACTATGCAATACCTCAATGCTACTATGGAAATTTCAAAACACTTGTCCACTAGGACCTTATTATAAGTAGTCAATACTCGCCTCTTAATATTTACAATTTACTATGACATTACCCTTCACAACTTGATTACTATTCTCTCATTCAATATAGATTAATGCCTAATTAGTTCTATAGCACTTTGAATATTACGAGGTTTTCCTTAAATATCATAATCCTAGCTTAGATATATCACCTCATGAATACTCTTGCTCTTTTATTGACCACTAACACTTGGTCATTCCTAACATAATTTGGCTCATCTTGACTTGTAACTCTTACTCCACCCCGATCCTTACTTATTCACAACTCATCACTTCTTAGTATATCAATAAGGGAAAATTCCTTATCAAAACTTTATAGGTGCATGATTATACTAATAGTTTTCCAAAACACTATATCCCTTACTTATATAACTAAACCTCTACATACTTTTCCCTATCTATGTGCTCTTTCACTACTACTTCTCATAATCTCATATCTAATGCTACCTTTTGGGGTGAATATATTACCCAATCTCTAAACATACTTTCTCTTAAGGATCTTAGCTGAAACAACAGTTAGAGAAGAGAGTAGAACTTTTTTTTACCTCAAACGCATGATTCATGTGAAAATGGGTGCTTTACTCTGAAATTGAACGCTTAAATTATTCTTGGACTTCTCTTAATACCCTATGGAGTCTCATTACTTTCTCAAGACTCTTTCTAAGGACAAATCATCCATATGGATTTTTACACTTTACTTTTCAACCACCTCTAGTATGATGTGTAGTCAAATGAATTTGAGAAACGCACAAGTATGAATAAATCTCTATCACATGCGTCTATTGCACGATTAAGAGTATGAAAGAAGGCAAACTTTTCTTAAATGTCTGTAGTCCCTCATTTATAGAATGGGGGCCCTCACAACCATAAATAAGATTCTATCGACATGACTTCATAGACACCCTAGGACACTTGAACTATGTGCTTTGATACCAAGGTTGCAACGCCATAATCCTATACTCTGGGCGTGGATGACACTCAAAGACCATTGCTAGCCTCGAGTGGACCCTTGGACTGACTTACTTACTCACCGAAGACTTAAACACAAGAGATAACTCAAAGTAATACTTAGCCAAAGTGGAAACTCATGTCTTACACGTTTACAACTAAAATGAATAAGATTTAAGGACTATGCAATCTATGTATGAAGCCTCTAAACAAAGAGTAATGATGGGATAGGACCCCTAATCATCCTAACAACCAAAAAATAAAAATCAAGCGATAAAAGATATCCTCCGCATTTTAAGGTGGCTCACCAATTGACTCTGAGCTGTTCATTGGATCAATTCTACACCATATACTAATCCTAATTACCTCCGTCTTCATCATAAGACAATGCAGCACAACTAGCATTAGTATATTAAATTTACGAGTATGTGAGTTTCAATGCTAAATACAACTTAAGCTTGAAAGGAATATGAGAGTAACACTTACCTTGGATCTTCTCAACCTAATGAATAACTTAACTCATTATAAAGCAATAAGAAACATGCAATATATATAAAGCTTGTAAAATAGTGGAAAAATAGTTCATTAAATAAAATGTAATAACAAACTCAACTTTACTTACAGAATGAAATAACATAGTTTCTGTGGGAGATTTTCTAACGGACAACCACCATTATAAGCCTAAGTGGTGATACAACGTATTGTCCACGCTGCCAAAACTTTCATATACTTTCTCGTTGCATAAAAATACTTAACTTAGTGGATCCAGTATCATAACTTAAGTGATCATCTAGAAAGTATGATCCTTTAATACCAATGATGGCTACATGGTTTATGGATAACTGAGTTATTATGAACTCGCATCCCCATATAGATGTTAAATAATACTCAAATAAATATACTTAGCTCATATGTTATTAAAAAACTTCTTTCATTGGGTTGATATAATTACTCAACAATTAGCTTAAAAAGCTCCCTTGAAATCTATGTTTCCTTTTTTTATCTCAAAACTCTTTTGAAAATCTCCATTTCCTCTTATCTCAAATGTGAAAATATCTATAAATTCCTGGGAACTTTCCCTGTAGATTTTTGAAAATGAACTCAACTCTTTACTCTTTACTTAACTTGAAAATTGAGTCTTAAAAACAAGGTTGAAACATTGCTAAAGACTCATGAACTTTTAAAAACTTTGATTTGACTTGATTCTGAACATTTAGACTTGACTCTCAACTTCTTTAACTTTGATTTAACTTTCCTTGAATTGGATTGTGGATTCAAGGTTTATGATCTCGTGTTTTTTGATGATTTCATGATGTTTAGATGTATCTTAGAGTATTTTAATCTACTAAGAAACATTGGTACATCACTAAGGAACTAGTACGGAAAGATGGTGGAATAATTGGGAGAATTAGCGTCCCTGGCGCTTTGAGAGGCGTGGGGCGCCAATCCTCAAACTTCAGAGAGATGGGTGGGTCGCTCTAGCTGGCACGACTCCCTAGAGGCCAAACTTCAGAGAGCCTCTTTTGAGGCTCTGAGAGGCCCAATGCACCAGAGCCCTCCCTAGGCGTTCTCCTACTTTTCTCTTTCATTTTTCATCTATAAATCCTCTAAACATCGAAAATTATTTCCTCAAACACTTAGGATCATTAGTAATATTAATATACAATAGATTCAACCCTAAATTACACCAGAAAAAATGAATCAAACCATTAAGAAACTTCAACAACATGACTATCAAGAACTCAATAAAACTTTTAAAAATGTTCTTTAAATACTCAATTTCATAACTTTCAAAATTTAAATTCGCTAATTGTTGGTGCATAGTGAACTAACCCAACGCTATGTGATCACACATACCTAATAAAACTAGGTTCTTTGCGAAATCTTGAATTTCTTGAACAAACACATTGATCATTTCCTCCTTTCTCCACTTTTCTCTTCTTGAACTCTCAATTAATACCCTAGTCATATATTAGGATTATAAAACATAACTTAACATGATTATACCGTTAAAACCTTACTAAAAATGAATTAAATGTGATTGTATAAGGAAAACACCAAGTTACCCCTTACTCATTGTGTGGTGAGAGTTATGATCGTTTGAAGTTGACCTAAAACTCATACTTAATTATAACATGCAAAACGCTCTTTCCAATTAAGTTCTTCTTGGTACTCAAGGTGCCACATCTAGTCACCCGATCTTAATACTTAAGAAATTTTTTATTCTTTGATGAAACCTCGCTCACTACGAAGAACAGTTTGAGTCTTAACTCAGAAATATTCCGGAATGGTACATAATCATACACTCTTGGATCCTAAATGCAATTTTACTCTCAAAAATTATTTTATTCAAGGAGGAGTCTTTCCACTCCAAACTATGGCATGCTCATTAGTTCATCTCACAAAGTCTAAATGAAACTCATATTCAATGCACTACAACATGAGGAAAAGAATGCACATAAGTCATTTCTATTAAGACCTAAAATTCATGAACATGCATATAAGGAAATCATGGAAACCGATAAACACATAATAACCTTGGTAGATAGGCACACCATCTCTCGCTAGTAAGCCTACACAAACTCTTCTAAGTCTCGTTCATATTAAAAACAACTTCAAAGTCAAACATAACAAGTCACAAAAGACAAGAAATTTGGAAATTACTATATTATAAAATAGATATTGATCAAAAGGAACATGAGGAGATCACTCTTGATCTACTCTAGATTTGAGAGCATAAACCTATTATAATTTTGAGGGTCCACCTCCCTGCTACTAGAGGCAACTTGCGTACCCTCTCTTCTTGTAACCTTAGACTTTGGTCAATATTTTGTCATGCGGCTATTCTCACCACAACTTAAGAAACCCTCTCTATCAGTGAAACACCTACCCTCATATATCTTACCACACCTATCACAAGGGGGCCATAGGGACATATTACTTATCCCTTGTGGCCTAGGGGTAGACACCCTCTCATCCTTATACTTAGGAGAATTAGAAAATCCTTGTACGAAAAACTTTTGTTGATTCCTAGAATGACCATGTCCATCAGACCTATCATGAAAAGACTTATCATTATCCAACCTAAACCTCTTTTTCTCTCTAGATTTTCCTAATCAAACTTATCTTCCTCCATTTGTTAAGCATACACCATAAGACGTGAGATTTCCATATCATCATGAAGCATTGATGTAAGCCATTCTTTTTCTATCACTTTGGACACACTCATCAAATACCTACTCAAATCCCCCGAAATTACTACCATAGATGGATCATACTTAGACAATAGAGTGAATTTCAAGAAGTACTCTTTAAAACTCATACTACCTTGCTTAAGGTTAATGAACTCTTACACTTTAGCTTCCATCAACTCCCGGGGAAAGAACTATCTAGAAATTCTTTCTTAAGCATCTCCCAATCTATAGGACCCGCTTCTATCGACCTACCATCTTTTCATTGTTCATACAATATGTAAGAAACATATTTCAATTGGTAAGCATCTAGCTCCGCTTTTTCTACTGAAGTCACCCCCATTATAGCAATTACTTTATAAACCTTCTCTATAAACCCATTGGGATCCTCTTCCACCTTTGATCCATCGAATTCCAGAAGGTTAATTCTTAAAAACTCTCTCACTCTAGAATTATCCATCCCTCTTATTGGATTTGTCGGAGCTACAATCGATCTATTGAGTTGCACCGTCGCATAGAAGCTTTAAATTCTACAAGAGTGACATTCTTTCTAGAGGATCATTTGGACCTTGAGGAGGAGCTTGGGGTGAAAGTTGGGGTTGAACTTGGAGAAGAACCTCTTACTCCATATTTCATTCGTTTTCTCTCATGGCATTAGCAGTGGCATTAACCATATCCTAAAAAACAATAGGGAAAAGGTTAGGAGAAAGACCTACTAGAACAAAACTCTAAAGCATGACTTAAAGAAGGAAGAAATCAGACTTCCTAACATCCAATAGATTCCTATTCATAAATGTGGTGCACTTCATACTTATGAACAAGACTCTACTAGACGTGGTTTGAATCAATCCTAGAACCATTCTAAAACCTTGTTATTTGATACAAAGTTTGGCACGACCCAGCGATACACCCTAGATGTAACAAGGCGTACTTGACATGGAAGGAGTCTCATACAAGCCCTTAGCATATCATAACATAAAATAATAGAAAAGTACAAAAATTTTAAAACTTTTCTTTACCATCGATGTTTTTTCATAAAATGCAATTGGATGTCTTACTACACTTTTGTCCCAAACCATCTAATACAAATTTAGAATAAAACTTTTGGGACACAATCCATAAAATAGTCTCAACATGAAAATAAAAGACATAAACAGAAATAGTGGGTTTTGTCCTTGAAGATGTGAGGACTCACCCAAGTATTCAACTCTTAGAAACCTATATTCCAAGAATAGAACTCAAGTCTCCAAACCCTGAAAAAATGTACTAAATATGTTAGCTAGCACAACATAACAAGAGCATAAAATCATAATGGTTAGTCATCATAATACATAAAACATAAGCATAAAATATACTTCATGAAAGATAAAACATTAGCATAAGAGACAATATCATAATTATAAGTAACATATCAAACATAACCATCATATAAGCAATACTACACACTTAGTATTTTCTATCATAAGTGAAAGATTCTTAACTAACCCCATAGCATACTTGTATAATGCATAAATGAAATAACATAATATTGTCCAAGATAAGTATATATTTTTGTCAATCTTAATTATAGTCTATATACATAGTAAAGTCTTAGGCTTTCATATTATAAGGAAACTATACTATTCCGTAACCTCACGATACACTTGTGCAATGTATGAAGGTATTCCCATAATACCAATCACACTATGCATGAGCTTGGGTAACCTTGTTCTATACTTACCATACATTGATCTAGTTCTTATCTTACTTTATACAGACAAGGGAACAATCACCTTAGGTCAACATATCATGGAAGGAAACAATAGAAACACTCCAAGCTAATCATACATCATATAATAGAACACTTCATAAGTAGCTTCAAGTTATACTTGTGGAATGCGTGAATGTCATCTCATTCTACAATCCATACTAAGTATCAGTGTAGGCTACCATACATACTAGTCGGGGGCTAGTCCCACTATACTATTTTCCATTATTCAATTTAGGTAATTCTCTACTTAGTACAGGGCAAGTCAATACATATGAATGAGTTCTATTTATCAATTCAAGGATACTAAGGAATAACACCATAATAGGCTAGAACAAGATAATCATCTTAATAACATAACTACATTATGTTAAACTAACTACCATGGGAGACATATTATCATGCCAGTCAAAGCTATAGAAGAAAGGGTAAAATGTTCCATACTAACTAACATGCAAAAATAAGATGATGCTAGTGTAAGCTATCCTTAAGAGAGAACAATTTTTCAATTCCATGCTACCATGAAATAGTCTTAGTCAAACTAAGTCATGCTACTCTCACAAGCACACTATGATGCTAATGTAAGCTACTCTTAGGAGTGTATGATGTCTCAATCTTAAGCTACCCTTAGGAGAGTATATGTCCTCTATCCTAAGCACCATGAAATAGGTTTGGCCTAACCAAGACGTGCTACCATTAAATCTTTTGAAAATGCAAGTTTAAGATACCGGTAGGAGAGTATGTATCCTAAATTCTAGGCTACCATGACTACACTAACTCAAGCTACCATAAAATTGTCCTATAAATTTTATTTCAAGCGAAACTTAGGAGAGTATGGATCCTCCATCCTTAAGCAACCAATATTTGTCTTGTTTTACCAAGTCAAGCTACACGTGAAGGAATACTATGACTCAACTTCAAGCTATTCTACTCTAACATGAATGGTTCATTTTAGGTTATTAGGTCTTTCAACCTACAATCATTCTATGTTAGAGAACTTTACATCTCCTAGAATATTTATGTCTAAGTGTGTAAATGAGAATATACTTTCAAAAATACTCAACAAGATTACATCATATTAGCTTCACTCCCAAAGCCTTACATTCTTACAATCATACATACATGCCTAGATTTTAAGGCATTCTAATCATATTCTTCATTATCAAGTGATTCTAGGCATAATTCATTATAAAAGTTCAAATTCAAGCTTTTATCATCATGATCCATCACATATTCTACCTTATAATTCAATCCATGACTAATTGCTTTTACTCTTGAGAAATTGATATGCAAATCAACAATTCTAGAGGATCAAGTAAGAACCATCAATTTCCCTATACAAGGCTTAGACCCACATACTTTGATTTCATTAATTTGGACTTACAGTTAGCCATGGAAAAACAAAATATCATCAATATATCATGAACTAATACAAAAACAATCATAATTGAGTTGTATCCAACCAATTGGAATCATACCTATCTAAACCCACACATTGGAAGAAACCCTAGCTTAGATTAGGGTTCTTCTTCACAAATTTGGGGGAAATATAGGGGGATCTAAGGGTTGAATAAACCATATATCAAACAACTAAAATACCATAGGTGAATATTGTTCACGAATTTGAGTAGCCAAGGTAGACCTTTCAACCCTCGACTTCACCTTCTTTCTCTTGTTCTTCTTCTTCTTACTAGAGAGACAGTCTTGGTTTCTTTTTTAAGAGTTGAGCAAATGATTTAATGAACTTAGTTAAGGGGTATATTAGGCTTAAATAGGGGTTTTAATAACCAGTGTCTCCACTTAACCCCCAACTAATTACTGATAAACCCTCAAAGCCCTTACTTAAAACTGAAAACCATAAAGTTTCTCACACCCACTAGATCCCCACCCACGGACCGTAGATGGGTCTACGGATCATTCTGCGCCTTTGAAGGTGGTGGACTGTGGATGGAAGTTTCAGGTGAACTCAGGCCTTGATCCACGACCCCTTCCCACATGGCGTGAGTCCACCTACTGCCCATGGATTCCCACGTAGGTGCCATTTCTAGGTAGCTTTAGGGGCTGTTTTGGGGTCCTTTTCAAGGACCCCTTGGGTGGTCCTTGGGGGTAGTACCTGTATTCCTTATTCATAAACCTTCAATGTGATGTTTGTGAAGCCATTTCATACTTCTAAACCACGCATCAAACTGTAAAACTCTAGCACAAGGCTCTAGAACTCTCTAGCTAAGCTCACTAGTTTCTAGGGTATAACATAAAGAAATAGAAAATGGTGAAAATTATGACTAGGTAAAAACTCCACATGACAATACAAACGAAAAGAATGGTGAAAAATATCTCTTGGTGAAAATTCCCAAGACAATACAAAAGAAAATATTGGTGGAAAATATAACTTGGTGAATATAATCTAAGTCAATACTGAATATGACACCTAAATTACAGGGAATTAATGAAGTTTCAAGTAAGCATTTCAATTTTTTTTATTTTACTACTATGAGTTGGTACATATAATACAATGTCAATTTACTTTTACTTGTCAGATTTAAATTTGTCGCCTCCATTAAGAAAATTGATTGACATGACTATTTTATCACACTATTCTATTCATGGATATTTAGTATAAAATAATGTTAAGAGTAAAACATTTAAAAAATAATTGTTTTTTCTTTGATATGTGAAAAATGATAGGTAAAAATAAAAAAAAAATAGTGGATAAACAAGAATGAAGGAAGATCATTGTTTTACGCTTGATTAGAGGTCTCATATTTAAGCCGCCAAGTTATGAAGAAATTCTTGTTACGAGCATTATTCCCAAATAGGCCATGAAATACACAATTCCGATTTTAGTTGAAGCTTCCATACAAATTCTAAAAATCGAATGATTTTTTGTAAAAAAAAATAACAAATGATAAATGGGTGAATGCATCAGTCATTTTCTATTTCCATAACCTTTAAAACTTCTTTATAGTCCACATATATAGTTTTTAACTAGGTCCTAGGGGGAGTTTTTCCGAAAGTGATTTTCAAAGTACAACCCTTTAAATTTAACTAAGATAACTAAAAAACCATGCGATGTTTTTCCTTTTCTTTTCCATATATGAAAAATGTTTTCTTTGGTCTATATTAAGTGAATTGTTTATTATAGTTTAAAATAAATTAATTATTCAAAGTTCCACGAAAATGGTGAGAATTCATTTTTGTATTGATTATTTATTTAATAAAGTTATTAAATGTTTATATTTTCTTGTAGAATAGTTTGGAAATAACTAAAACGATAATAGTGAAGAATAGTCTCTAATTTATGTCTATAAAATGTTTCTTAAAGGATGCATCAAAACTCAACAATTCCCTTAATATGAATTAGGCGAAGCATATATTGCAGTTAATCCTTAATATGTATAATGTAGATAATTATTCGTACATATTTGCTAGAAAATAAAAATCAAAATGCTCATTTCTTGTGATATATGCTGCAAAAAAATCTCATTAAATTTTTAGCATTTCTTGTATTTTATTATAAGTTATGTAATTTATCATACTGTGTGCTATTTTCATTTCTCGATCTTTTTTTTACTGTTTTTATTTTAATCTTATCTATCTAAGGTAAATAACACTTCTTTTAATATTTTTTGCAGGGTGAGTTTGATCTAATATTTACTTTTATGATGATGTATTTAAGTTGCAGAACTTAATTAACTTTGGTCGGGAAAAATTCTAATCTAGTCTTTTATCTTTCAATTTAGATTGAAAATCATTTTAGGTTTTACATGGGGTACTAATTGTTCCTCATATTTGCAAAGACACTAAAGAAAGAAATAGGCAATGGTGAAAATTCCCTAGTATGATACAAAATAAAATACTGGTGAAAAAGGTCACTTGGTGAAAAATAATTAAGACAATACAGAAGAAAACAATGGTGGAAAAGATCACTTGGTGAAAATTATCTAGGTCAATACGAGTTAGCGTGTATAGAGACTCACATGTTTCTAAAATCTTGTTAACACTTTAATAAATTGTTTTAAAGTATGCTTGGGTGATTTGAAGTCATTTGGAAGTCAAACGTCAAGGGACGACCAAGACGTTTGATGACTAGTCACCTAAGGGGCCTTATGTGTTTTTATGTGATTATGTGTATTTCATGCGCTTATTAGGTCCTTATATGTTTAAAAATGTTGTTTATATACAGTTTATTGAGTTTGATGAGGTTTGCAGGTCAAACGTCCAAGACATTCGAAAGTTAGCCCTTGAGACGTTCATGTGTGTCTTTAGTGTGCCATGCATGCTTGGATGTGTTTTACGTGTTCATTTTTTATGAAACATGGAAGGTCCACAACATGTTAAGGTATATATTCACATTGGAAAATCCCAGTCAGACTTCCCAAGGACCCCGCAAAAGGGCCAACAAGAAGGGACCGAAGGCTGTCGAGACACTGCCTTGGCAGTGTCAATTGACTGAACCAAACCATGCCCCGTTGGTGGAATGCCATCCCGTGGATGGGGAGGAATCGAGGGACACTTATCCAGTAGAAGACTTGTCCACAGGAAAGCCTCAAATCCAGATGACGGAAGCCACAAACGGCGAGTCAATGGGCCAACGAGTCGTCCAATGTGACCCTAGGCGGTTTATTTAGATATTTTTGGGTATATAAGGTTGATTAAAAATGTGAATAGCCCATACCTAATCCTCCATTCAAAATCAATCCTCTCTCTCTCAAAATATCTTCTCTAAAAACCTCCATTGAAGGTGAAGATCAAGGTCAGCTAGTAGATTGGATTCCCATGGGTTCTTCCCAAATTATTAGTGGATTCTTCATCTAATAAAGGTATGGTGGTCCTTCATCTCAATTCCTCCTCAAAGTTTTCAAATAAGTTTCATGATCAAATTTCTTCTTCTTCAATCTAGTCATGGGTACTTTCTTAAATTGATTTCAAAAGCATTATATAATGAATAGATGATTATGTACTGATTTGGACGTGATTTTCAATCCAATTGCATGATGAACCCATGCTCTCTCAAAAACTTGATTAGCCTATGTATGGCTTTATGATCTTGATCTTATGTATATCGATTTGTGATATTTAATTATGTTAATATGCTTATGCCTACTGCCTAGAATGTATAATGATGATGAATTGTTGAGGAATGATCCATGTGAATCAATATATGAAGATTTGAATAAGGCTAGCTTAGATCTCTATGTGTTCATTGTAACATTGATCTTTAAATGTACAAAAGTGGAATTCGATTATTTTAAGATGCTTGTAGCTACTGCCATCGGTTAACATCATGATTGAATTGTGGGTATAAATCTTGTATGATCAAAGTAAAGAATTCTTGGTATGAATTGATCTATGTTCTTCTAGTCTATCATGTAGTAACTTGTGATCTTGACGTTAAGAGGGTTGTTATGTGACTCGATTATGGTGAATGGTCTTAGATGCTGCCTATGTGTAATGTGATGATAATTAAGTATAATTGATCCAACATATAGCAATTGAATTGGTAAAGATTGATTTAGGTCCTTCTAGACTATAGACTTGATAGAGTAACCTATATGTTGTGATCTATGCTCTAGGGTGGATGAAGCATGATTTAGATATGATGTTCTATATACTTATATATTGCCCAAAACATATATTATTGACAAAATATAATTGATGAACAAGACTAGAGAAATTGGTTGATGATATATAACCCTCTACTTTCTAGTATATATGTGATGTATTGTATTAGATTGTAATATGATATTATAGCGACTTGTACATGGTTTCTTTAGTGATTCAATGTATATTTATCTACTTCCCTATAATGTATTGATGATGAAAAAGGTGTATTGATCAATGATGATCAAAGGTTGATTAATTGGTAAGAATGACTCTTCCTCTGTACTTTTCTATATAATTGTTGTTGATGAAGCCTTGAATGGAATTGCATGGTATGGTCCACTTATAGTGTCGGTGTTTAATTTAATTTAATTATATATGTGATGTGATCATGTCCTTGAAGGCAAAATATATTATGAATCTGTGTTGGTGATGATCACCCAATGTGAAACCTCATGCCTAGTTTCCTATTTTAGTTGTGATCTAGGTTGTATGGCTACTGCATATGCATGTGAATGATTATATTAGGGTTATCTGTAGGTTCTTCCATTATTGAAGTATTAAGAAATGATGACACCTACACATGTACCCCTATGTAAATTTGTGAATAGCTAATGTTAGGAGTCTTAAAGTGTAATATGAAGTTAGCTTGCCTCCTATGCTAAATTGTGTTGTGTGGTCTATTCTTGAAAGTATAATATGGTCCTAAGAGGGTGACTGTCTCAATGTGTTTCTCATAGTCATTATGTGATCATGTTGAACAATGTACAAACACACTCACACATCCTGCATGCTTATAATGTATTAATGGTTCATAGTGTCTAATGAAAGGTTGATCCCATATTCACTAAATGTCTACTACTATGCATATAAGATAAATGTATGTGAAGTATGTTATGTATTCCATTAACTAGGATGATACTAGTATGGACAAGGGTATGGGACCTTGTTTATGCATTTTACATGTGTGCCTTGATAGGATTGTTTCGAGGTTTGGTTTCAATGTACATGAAAATGAATGTATGGGTATGTTATGAATATGTCTTGTATGTTATGATGTTAAGTATATGATAAGATGAAATATTAATGTGCATAGTGTCTTAAAGTGTTGATATGAAACGATTTCTCATATAGTTACACCTATGGACTTATGCATTAATATATGAACATGTGTGACATTTATGTGTTATGTGAAAGGTTTGCGCACATAAAAGTACACACACATGTATGATGATCTAGTCAATAGAGGGGCCTTGAAAGGTGTGCTCATGTGTACCCTAAAACTAGATAGGTTCTTGAATATGCTATAAGCATATAAAGAATCAATATCCTAAACCTATGTTTTATGAAGTAAAGTAATAAAAGCTTTTTAATAAAGAAAACTTAGCTTAGCACCGAGTGAACTTTACGATGAGAGGTGTTGGTTTCCCTTGGAGGAAGATTCACCATTGGGTTCTCATAGAGTGTTGACTTCCCTTACATGAATATTCACCTATGGTTCCACATGAGGTGGTGGCTTCCCTTTGAGGAAGTTTCACCCATGGTTTCTCATGAGATGAGGCTCCAATGCTAATGAGCATGTAGAGGGCCATGTATATCTATTAGTTCCATAAACTATGCTTGCCACATAGGATCTAGAAAGTGAATGCACTAGTATGCTAGCATGTGTTAAGGTTCTACCTTGGCTAGGTAAGAACACCTTCCATTGGTGTTGTAACAACCCTAAAAATGATAGGATTAAGACTTAGGGTGTCAAGAATGCTTGCGATTAAAACAAGGTTCACACGAATTGATACACGTAGAAACAGACCTCAGAACCCTTACCACTACCAAGTCAACTAACTTGGGGAGTTAGTTGAGCTTGGAAAGGTTGGAACCAACCAAGTAAGGCTCGCAAAAAATGAAAATTTAATCGAATGAGTCTTTATCGGACTTAAAAGAGGAAAATTTAAGTTTTGAGGGTCCAGGGGTAAAATGGTCTTTTACATGCCAAGGGTAATATTGTAATTACTCTGAGGAATTAACAAATTATTTAATTAATTTAATTAAAAGAGAAATTTGGATTGGGGCAACCCGGAGTGACCCATTTCAAAAATGGGGTTCCACTCGAGTTCGAGCCCCACTAGAAGCAACGAATTGTTGATTTAATTGACAATTAAAATCTATTCATTAAGGGTAAAATGATCCTTTAACGTATTAATTAAAATAAATCAGATTTTGTTTTGATTTAATTAAATCCTATTTTGACTAAGTCTTGAATTTAGTCTCCTAATCCTAATAACTCTCTCCCTCACGATTCTCAACTCTCTTCCACGTCTTTAAACTCCCATTCTCTCACGCTCTGACTAACAAGAAAGCTCAAGAACATTTTAATAACAATTGTTCTTCACACTTGAAAAACACACGAGAAGTTTTAAGAAATGCAAGGTAATCAAAACGTCAAGGAAAAGGAAGGTTGTTCGTCGAGTGGTGTGTACGTTGAGGGGAATTTGGGCGTGGTTTGGAGGAGTTTCTGAGCAGCAGCTGCACACTTGAACAAAATCAAAAGGCATGGGTTTCTTATCTCATGATCCCTTTCCCAAGGGTCCTTTACGATTCAAAAGATTCATTCCGAAACTAAGGTTGTTCCTTTTTTTTATGTCCTTGTTCCTAGATCCCAAACAAATTTGTATGATGGGTATGTTGTGCTGCTAGATTTAGGCATGAATGATGTGTTATATTAAATGTGAACATGTTTATGTTAGGGAAATTACGAAAATGATATTCAAAGTGTGATCGAAAAGGTTGGTGTGTGTGAGCACATTGGCAGTGTCTTAGCAACTGTTTGGAGTCGTATAAGACATGAAATTCTTGTGTATTTTATATGTGAAATGTGTATACCATGTGATGTTCATTGCAATGAAATATAGTGGATTGAAATGACCATCTTTTAGCCAACTAAACTTATAAAAAAATGTGCCTAAAAATGAGTTGAAGAATGACTAAAATTTTCCAGATTTATGTACTCTTCAAGAATGTCCAATTGTGGGTTTTTAAAGTAAAATAAAATAAGTGAGGTCAATGGGAATTTAACCCAAGACCTCACATGTTAAAGAAGGAAAGAAAAAAAACGTAAAGGAGCAAAGGGGATTCGACCCTAGTTACTGCTTTCTCGAAAAAAGAAAAGGGAAATAGGGCTAAGGGAATTGGTCCTAGATACTACTTTTGCGAAAAAGAAAAGGGAAATGGGGCTAAGGGGATTCGATCCTAGCTACTGATTTTGCGAAATAAGGAAAGGGAAATGGTTCTAAGGGAATTCGAACTCGCGAAATGGAGGTGAATGAAGAGAAATGTAATTAATCAAATAAATGGGAGGTGTGGCGTTCGAACCCCCAACCTCCCAGTATCAGCGAAATTAAATGAAAAATATAGGAGGTCGTGGGGGTTTGAATCCACAACCTCCCTATCCTAGCGAGAATTAAAGAAAAAATCAAAGAGGTTGTGGGGTTTTGAACCCCACAACCTCTTGGTTTAGGCAAGAATGGGCAACAAGAGACTAAAAAAAATTTAAAATGGATTGTGGGGGTTCGAACACCCAACCCTTCGGTTAACTAAAAGTAAAATTTAAAAAAATCATTTAATGTCAATGTTGAGATTTAATTTAGAGTTGTAATTTTATGAATATTAGAAATAAAATCAATGAAAAATATAAATGATATCCAAGTGAATCAAGATTTGGGTTCCCTCGCTCCAACTTCCTTATTGATACATAAGTCATACGTGAGTAAAATATCCAAGAATAATGTCATCTACTTAGATCAAAAGTTAAGATCTTGGCATATATACAAGACACATAAGTCTTGTACTACATAATCTTAGGAAAGTAAGTATCACTTAGCGAACAATGAATGAAGCCCTAGGAGGGTAAGTATGTAATGAAATGATGTATGTAAGATGTATGTAATAAAATGATGAACCCTAGAAGGGTAAGTATGAGTGTAAGATACACTAAGTGGCCAAGTGCATTGGCATAATATGGGATGAACTATGAAATGATGAAATGAACATTCACGTCCTAAGAGGTTAGTAACTATGAAAAGCAAAGGTGCTAATAATGAAGAATGTGGTGATAACATGATATGAGGCTAATGTATATGATGAGAGCAATCTCAAATGAGCCTAAGTAACTGTTACCAATACGTACTCACCAATAAAAGTGTAAAATAATGAAGAGCCCAGTCTCTATGAACACTCTAATAAAAGTATTGAGCTTCACACATTTAATACTAATAATGAGATGAGAAATCATCTAATGAGCTATGTTTTCCTTATAATAGAAGCCATCTTCCATGACGTATGAGTTGAATGTAATGAAACCTCATATTGAGCACCGATAAGTTAGCTATGAGCGGTGATGCCTTCTTTCGGGAAGGGTGAAGGTTCACGTAACTCTCATGAGATGAGACTGTCTGATTTGCCGGTATGGATCTCCATACATCTCCTAGGATTTGAACCTATACTGTCAATATAGGGATCTGGAGGGGTTAAATTCCCATGTACGCTAGCATATTTTTGGGTCACTTTGGCTGGTGATACCACCTCTTTTCGGTGTGGGGGAGGCGCTGGATTTCATGATGCTCATATGATCTATGTCGGTTAAAGTTAAAGTTCCCAATGAAAGAATGAGGCCAAAATCAAATTAATCACATAATGAAATGAATGATATCAAAGGTGTTAGGATAGGATAATAAAGAGGTGAGCTAGACCCAGGTAATGACATTAGGTTATTCCTAATCATTGCATAGCAAACCCGATGAAAGTCTTAAACTATACCCTAGGTATAGTTGGTGTTCACACTAGCCTATGAATGAAATGAAATGAAGTATGTATGAATGAATGAAGCAGGCTCTGTGTTTGCTAATGAAGACTCCCTAGTTGAGGTCCCATGTGTTAAGCCCTCATTTTGGAAAGTCTTAATGTCAAGTCCATGATTCCAAGGTCTCATGTCATATGAATGAATGATATGAAAGAAGCTATGTGTTATATGTTATGTGCTATGATATGTGTTATATGAAGATGTTATGTGTTGTGTGAAATACGATATTTATAATGATGCATGTTACTGTCATGGCATGACCTTCCTAACTTAATTTCGAAAGTTCACTAACTTTCCTAGTCTCAATTTGGCAAGTCTATTGACTAGACTTCCAAAAATCATGTCGTTAGGAAAGAGTTGTTCTATCTCATGCATGTCATTGGTGTGTGCATGCATATATCCATACTTAGTACAAGTGTGTACTAACCCTATACATCTGTACTATTTTAAGTGCACGCACTGGTGGGCGAGAGAGCTTCAGGTTCATTGTTGCAGCTATCCAGACGTCAGCAATCATCCGGAGTTTGGTAGGTCCTCATGCTATCAAGGATGCTACTGTTTTACATTCTAGTGTACTTTTAGAGTTGATCTAGTGGAGTATGTTCCACTAGCGTTTCTTTCCTATTTTGGTTGAAACTTTGTATTGGTACCATTTTGTCCATTATACAATTAATACTTAATGAACTATTTGTTTCAGTTTCTTATCTTTTTAATTTTAGATGGTTAATGATGAACGATTATGAAATGTTAAGAATATTTAGCAAGTATGTTAAGGATCAAAAAGATTCAAATTTTCCGCTAAAATTTATCTAGGTGAGGTATGAATAACGCATGTAGGCTTGTATGTGACCTCTGAGAGGTTAACGACGCCAATCTTATCTGGGGTCTAGATTCCAGGTGTGACAAGTGTAAGGCTCGATAACACCAGATTTCATGTTTAGCACCCATGGTCTTAGTGTTTGTTAAGGCTATAGTTTCTCTAAAGTAAAATGGTCAATGGAAGTAAAGTAAGGACTCTAACTAGGATAACCTAAGGGTAGTTGCTTAGTGTAGGTGGGGGTATGGGACTTCACCTAGGCATTGCACAAGTGGATCTTGAGGGAAGCCCTAGGAAGGAGTTCTAATGAATGTTTCTATGTAATGTTCTTCATGCATGACTTTGTAGGATTTTTCTACTTGTTGTGATGAAGTGCATGGTATGAGTCCTAATAGATCTATGTGATATGGTATTGTCCTTGTATGCACTATGTTGGTCTAAATGACTATATGATGAAGGTCTTATAAAGCATTGATGTGAAGTGAAGTAGTATATGTGCAAGTTATTATAGCTTACTGTAATATGCTTATAGTATTGACTTCAATGTGTCTTTTAGGTATTACACTTCTATGATGGTATGCTTTAATTATGTTAGGTATGGTTTTCCTTGTGTCCTTAAAGTGATGCATTGCACCAAGCATCACTAGAGGGTTATTTGAGAGGTTAAGAAGTTAATGAAAAAATGTTCAATGTTAAAGAAGAGTATGCTTACTGTGAATGGAAAATTGGTTAATGTATGACTTAAATCCTATGTGTGATCTTACATGATATTTGGCCTTTTAATGTCTATATGAAGTATGTTAATGATATAAAAGCTAATGTATAAAGATTTCATGAAGATTTCACAAAAAGGCATGAAATATAAGTTCAAGTAAAATGTCCCTTTTAAATGCATGTTTTTGCATGGTTGTCATACTTAGTGCATTCGTGTATTACCTCCATTCTTCTCTACCTTTTACACAAAAAAAAAGGTTATGGATACTTAAAGGATGTGTTTCAATGATGAGGAGCTTGATATGTGAATTCCCAAGTGCAATGAAAGGAATCCTTAAGTTCAAGGATCTCCTACTTATGTTTATGATGAAGTCTTATAAATTGTATACTTATGATTATGTAGTAAGGGTCGAGTCCCTAATGTACTTTTATGGTGTTGAGTCTAGGATGGAAAGAAGAGACTAGAGTCTTTAACTATTTATGATGATATTTTATATGAATATATGAAGTAATGTTCTAGCATATGATGTGCTAAAATAGTTTAAATTTTTCATTAAATTTACCTATGACAATGCGATGAATGATAACTATGAGCTTGTATAAAACCTCTGTGAGGTCAAGTACGCCATGTTACTTCTAGGGGGTGCTCCCCCAATGTGACATAAAGTACAGGAAATTAATCGAGTTTCACGTAAGGGTTTCATATTTTTTTAGTTTACTACATGAGTTGGTATTTATAATACTCTATCGATTTACATTTTACTTGTCATATTTAATAACAAAAATGATTGACATGACTATTTTATCACACTGTTTATATTCATGGATGTTATGTATAAAATAATAATAAGAGTAAAGCGTATAAAAATAATTATTTTTTCTTAATATGTGAAAAATGATGGGTAATTTTTCTTGTTGAAGTAGTGGATAAACAAAAATGAAGAGGAATCCTTCAATTTTGCTTAGTTTACTACTATAAGTCGGTATTTATCATACTCGCTCGATTTACTTTTACTTGTCGATTTAAATTTGTCACTCCATTAAGAAAAATGATTGACATGACTATTTTATCACAGTATTTCTATTCATGGATGTTTAGTATAAAATAATGATAAGAGTAAATCATATAAAATAAATTTTTTTCTTGAACATGTGAAAAATGATAGGCAAATAAAAAATATTTTTGAAATAGTGGATAAACAAAAATGAAGATGATTGTTTTACTCTGGATTAGAGGTCTTGGATGTACGCCCTAGGTATGAAGATATTATTGATAGGAGTGTTATTCCCAAAAAGGTCCATGCAATACACAATTCAGTATTTATGTTGAAGCTTCCATACAAACTCTAATAATCAATTTTTTTTTTGAAAAAAATAACAAATAATAAATGGGTGAGTGTATCAGTCATTTTCTATTTCAATCATCTTTAAAACTTCTTTATAGTCTACATTTATAGCTATGAACTAGGGCCTAAGTGGGAGTTTTTTAAAAGTGATTTCAAACCATTTACAATCCTCTCAATTCATCTAGAATAACTAAAAAAGCATGTGATGCTTTTATTTTTGTTTTCCATTGTGGAAGAGTGTTTTTTGGGTTCTATATTAAGTGATAGTTGATTTTATAGTTTAAAATAAATTAATTATTCAAAGTTTCACGAAAAATGGCGAGAATTCTTTTTTGTACTTGTTCTCCATTTAATAAAGTTATTGAATGTTTATATTATCTAGTAGAATAGTTTACAAATAATTAAAACGATAATAGTGAAGAATAGTCTTTAATTTATTTTTGTAGATATTTTTCTTAAAGAATGTATCAGAATTCAACAATACTCTTTATATGAATTAGACGGAGCATATTTTGCAATTAGTCTTGAATATAGATAGAGTAGATAATTATTCGTACATATTTATTAGGGAAAAAAATCAGTCATGCTCATATCTTGTGAGTTGTGCTACAAAAGAACTCATTAAATTTTTTGCATTTCTTATATTTAATTGTAAGTCATTTAATTTGTCATACAATGTTATTTTCATTTCTCTATCTTTTATTTGTGATTCTTTTTCTTTTCAACTTAACATTTTAAGGTAAATAACAAATTGTTTAATATTTTTGTTGGGTGTATTCACTTTAATATTTTACTTATATCATGATGTACGTAACTTTCTGAATTTGAACTTTGGTCGTGAAAAGTCTAAAATAATGTTTTATGTTTCAATTAAGATTCTCAGTCATTTTAAATTGTATATGGAGTACTAATTATTCCTCACATTTGCAAAGCCTCTAGGGGAAGAAACAAACATTATTGAAAAAGATGATTTGATGAAAATTCCCCGGACAATACAAAAGAAAAGAATAGTAAAAAAGATTACTTGGTGAAAATTCCCCCAAAGACAATACAAAACATAACAATGATGGAAAAGATCACTTGGTGAAAATTATTTTGGTCAAATACTGAATATGACATCTAAAGTACGCGAAATTAATGGAGTTTCAAGTAAGTGTTCCATTTTTTTAGTTTACTACTATGAATTATGAATTGGAACTGATAATATTCTCTCGTTTTACTTTTAGTTGTCAGATTTTAATTTGCCACTTCCATAAAAAAAAAATGGTTGACATGACTATTTTATCACTATTTCTCTTCATGGATGCTTAGTATAAAATAATGTTGAGAGAAACATATAAAAAAATAATTTTTTTTTTTTTGATATGTGAAAATTGATAGGTAAAAATATTTTTTTAAATAGTGGATAAATAAAAATGAAGGAAAATGATTGTTGTACCCTTGATTAAAAGTCTCGAATTTAAGCCTCTAGGTATAAAAAAATTCTTGTCAGGAGCGTTTTTTTCAAATAGATCCTCAAATACACTAGTCACATTTTAGTTGAACCTTCCATACAACTCTAAAAATCAAATCAATTTTATTTAAAAATTAAAAATGATGAATAGGTGAGTGGATCAATCATTTTCTATTTCAATCATCTTTAAAACTTCTTTATAATCTATATTTATAGCAATTGATTAGGGGCTGGCAGGGCTTTTCTAAAGTGATTTTCAAACTTATTACAATCTTGTAAATTTAACTAAGATAACTTTTTAAAAAAAACACATGCGATGTTTTTCTTTTTCTTTTACATAGTTGAAGAATGTTTTCTTTGATCTATATTAAGTGAATTGTTGCTATTATAGTTTTAAATAAGTTAATTATTCAAAGTTTCAAGTTATAAGAATTCTTTTTCAAGAAAAATTATTATTTAGTAAATAATAGTTATTAAATGTTTATATTTACTAGTATAATAGATTGGAAATAACTGAAACGCTCATTAATTTATGTCTATAAATATTTTTCTTAAAGAATATATGAAAAAACTCTTCAATCCACTTAATATGACTTAGACGGAGCATATATTGCAATTAGTCCTGAATATGCATAGAGTAGATAATTATTTATACATAGTAAAAAATAAAATCAATCATGCTCATTTCTTGTGACTAATGCTAAAATAAAACTCATTTAATTTTTAGCATCTTTTATATTTAATTATAAGTTATTTAATTTGGCATACTATGTTACTTTTCTTTCTCAATTTTTTTTGTCATTCTTTTTGTTTTCAACTTATCATTCTGAGGTAAATAGCACACTGTTTAATATTTTTTCAAGGGTATATTTGATCAAATATTTTAATTTTATGATGATGAACACAACTTGCTGAACTTGACCAACTTTGGTAGTGAAAAAGCCTAAAATAGTCTTTTATCTTTTAATTAAAATTCAAAGTCATTTTAATTTTTACATGGAGTACTTATAGTTCCTCATATTTGCAAAGCCACTATAGAAAGAAACAGAAAATGGTGAAAAAGATGACTTAGTGAAAATTCCCCACGACAATACAAAAGAAAAGAATGGTAAAAAGGATCACTTGGTGAAAATTTCCGCAAGACAATACAAAAGAAAGCAATGGTGGAAAAGATCAGTTGGTAAAAATTATCCAGGTTAATACTGAAGAAGACACCTAAAGTATAAGGAATTAATAGAGTTTCAAGAAAGTGTTTCAATTTTGTTTAGTTTACTACTATTAGTTGATATTTATAATACTCTATCGATTTACTTTTAAATGTCACATTTTAGTTTGTCACCTCCATTAAGAAAAATGATTGACTTGACTATTTTATCACAATATATCTATCACGGATGTTTAGTAAAATAATTCTAAGAGTAAAACATATAAAAACATACTTATTTTTCTTTGATTTTTGAAAAATGATAAGTAAAAATAAAACAATATATTTTAAATAGTGGATAAACAAAATTGAAGAAAGATAATTGTTTTACCCTTTATTAAAGGTCTCAGATTTAAGCCCTAGGTATAAAGAGATAATTGTCAAGAGCATAATCCCCAAATATGTCTTACAATACACGATTCAGATTTTAGTCGAAGCTTCCTTACAAACTCTAAAAATCAAATGATTTTCTTTTTAAAAAAATAATAAAGGTGAGTATATCAGTCATTTTCTAAAAAAAATCTTTATAGTCTACATTTATAGCTATTAACTAGGGCCTGGGAGAGTTTTTTCAAAGTTATTTTCAAACCTTATTACAATCCTGTAAATTAAGCCGAGATAACTAAGAAATCATGCTATGTTTTTCCTTTTCTTTTCCGTAGTTAAAGAGTGTTATCTTTGGTCTATATTAAGTGAATCGTTGATATTATAGTTTAAAATGTCTTAATTATTCAAAGGTCCAGCAAAATGGTGAAATTTTTTTTATTTATTGTTCATTTAAAAAAGTTATTAAATCTTTATATATTCTAGTAGAATGGTTGGAAATAACTAAGCCAACAATAGTAAAGAATAATCTTTAATTTATGTCTATAAATATTTTTCTTAAAGGATTATCAAAACTCAATAATTCATTTAATATTTAATATAAATCAGATGGAGCATATATTACAATTAGTCCTGAATATGCCTAAAGTAGATAATTAATTGTAGATATTTATTAAAAAATTAAAATCAATCATGCTCATTTCTTGTGACTTTTGTTACAATAAACTCATTTAATTTTTAGCATTTCTTATATTTAGTAATAAATTATTTAATTTGTCATACTTTGTTGCTTTTCTCTCTCGATCTTTTTTTACTAAGATTCTTTTTGTTCAACTTATCATTCTAAGGTAAATAACACATTTTTTAATATTTTTTGCAGGTGTATTTAATCTAATTTACTTTTATGATGATGTATGTAACTTGATGAACTTGACCAACTTTGGTTGAGAAAAACTCTAAAATAGTCCTTTATCTTTCGATTAAGATGCAAAGTCATTCTAGCTTTTACATGGAGTACTAATTGTTTTTCATATTGCCAAAGCCACTAAAAAAACGAAACATGTAATGGTGAAAAAGATGATTTGGTGCAAATTCCCAGGACAATATAAAAGAAAAGAATGTTAAAAAAATCACTTGGTGAAAATTCTCCAAGACGATACAAAATAAAACAACGGTGGAAAAGATCACATTGTGAAAGTTATCCAGGTCAATAGTGAAGATGACACCTAAAATACAGGGAATTATCAAGTTTCAAGAAAGCGTTTCAATTTTGCTTAATTTACTACCATGAGTTGGTACTTATAATACTCTCTCGATTTACTTATTCTAATTTGTCACTTCCATTAAGAAAAATGATTGAAATGACTACTTTATCACACTATTTCTATTCATGGTTGTTTAGTATAAAATAATAAGAAGAGTAATACATATAAAAATAATTGTTTTTTTTAACATGCGGAAACTGATAGATAAAAATAAAAAACTGAAATAATGGATACACAAAAATGAAGGAAGATTATTGTTTTACCCTTGAGTAGAGGTCTCAGATTTAAGCCCTAGATATGAAGAAACCTAAGTAGGCCATGCAATACACAATTCAATTTTTAGTTGAAGCTTCCTTACAAATTCTAAAAATAAAATAATTTTTGTAAAAAAAATTTAACAAATAATAAATAGGTGAGTTTATCAGTCATTTTCTATTTAAATAATCTTTAAAATTTCTTTATAATTTACATTTATAGCTATTAACTAGGGCCAGACCATGTGATAGTTTTTTTTAAAGTGATTTTCTAACCTCAGTACAATCCTATAAATTTAGCTAAGATAACTAAATTAGCATGCGATGTTTTTCCTTTTCTTTTCCATTAGAGTGTTTTCTTTGGTCTATGTTAGCTCAATTGTTGATATTATAGTTTAATATAAGTTAATTATACAAAGTTCTAGGAAAATGGTGGGAATTCTTTTTTAGATTTATTATTCTTTTAATAATGTTATTAAATGTTTATTTTTTTTAGTAGAATAGTTTGGAAAAAACTAAAACGACAATAGGGAAGAACAGTTTTTAATTTATGCTTATAAATATTTTTCTTAAAGGATGTCTAAAAACTCAAACATTCACTTAATATGTATTAGACGAAGCATCTATCGCAATTAGTCCTGAATATGCGAAGAGTGGATAATTATTGGTTTAAGTCATCGACAACCCCTTAAAGTTGTCAGCATAATTCATCTAGACACCTTAGCTAGCACGTGTACCTATTGAACATCTAAATTGTTCAAAATGTGTACCTATTAAACACAAAATGCTGATATGGAAAAAATTGTGTTTTTGCACTTTCCTGAATTGTGTGAAATTTAAAATAGTATTTTTAATTATTTTTTATATTTTTATTCTTTATTGACACTTGACATTATAATTAACTAAAAAACATTTTTTCTTCTTTTATTTACATTTTTTTCAAAAAAGAAAAGCGCCCCACCCCTACTACTCATCTTCTTTAAAATTTTAGTTTGCAAAACTTTCTCCATTTTACCTCAAACATTGTTTTTCTCTCTCGTTTTTATATCCATAAAAAATTATTTCTTCCAAATCTAAAGATAAATGAAAATCAACCACGAAAAAAATTATATGATTAAGATTTGAAAGTAAGACTTTCTTTTGTATGATTTATTGTAAATCTCATTAAAATAATGGAATAAATATGAAGAAGAGGAAAGATGATAAATAATTTCTATCATAAAAAAAGTTAGCCGATATTTTTTATCACAAATTTCAAATAAATAGTTTTACTCAAATTTAAATATAAATCCATTAAATTTATCAAAAATGATATTTTAAAATTCGAAGGAACTAAAATCTTTGAGCTATTAATTATTTTTGTCATCGATGTAAAAATGAATAACCGCCGGCAAAATTTTCTTTCTTCTACACTCTTAGTATGAAAATGTAATTTTTAAAAAAAGATAATCTTCAAATTATTTGATAAGAAATTAGGTATTGTGATTTGAGAAAAAATGTGATTTGGGAAGAGGATGAAGTTGAAAGGTGATGTTTTGTGATTTGAGAAAGAATATGTCTTGGGAGGGTGATGAAGATAAAAGGGGGTTGGGTGGGGGGAGGGAGTGGGGTGGGGTTCTTAGCATAGGTTGATATTTTAAATTTTTTTTTAAAAAATAACTAGATATGAAATGTGGTCAAAATGATTTTATATAATTTTATTTTTTATAATTTTGGGGTCCAGTGTCACATGTCATTTTTTTAATTAGTTGTTTCGTCATGTCAGCGCAAGTGTATCACGTAGTCTTCATATTTTTTGTTGATTATCAAAAAATGCATAATAGGAATAATTTTAAATAGGTAAAAGTGATCAATAGTTATGTCTAAGTGAATTATGCGGATAAGTTTAGAGACCGTCGATGATTTAAGCTATAATTATTCCTACATATTTATTAGAAAATAAAAATCGATCATGCTCATTTCCTGAGACTTATGCTACAAGAAAATCATTTAGTTTTTAGCATTTCTTATATTTAATTATAAGTTATTTAAGTTGTCATACTGAGTTATTTTCCTTTCTCAATCTTTATTGTAGTTATTCTTTTTGTTTTCAACGTATCTTCTAAGGTAAATTACACATTGTTTAATATTTTCGCTGGGTGTATTTGATCTAGTATTTTACTTTTATGATGATGTACGTGACTTGGTGAACTTGACCAACTTTAGTACGGAAAAAGTCTAAAATAGTCTTTTATCTTTCGTTACGATTCAAAGTCATTCTAGTTTTTACATGAAAAAAATGACTTGGTGAAAATTTCCTAGGACAATAAAATTCCCCAAGATAATAAAAAAAGAAAACAATTCTCACGATCCGAGTCTATATCCTGGATGGCGGCACTCATAACCATTGTTGGTCCCCAAGCGAACCCTCGTTTTGGCTGACTACAAGCGGAATACTAACTTAAGCATGCAAAAGCTTAAAATCTGAATAAAAATTCAAGAAACTTAAATACAAACTTTAATTCAAAGGAAAACTCTGAATAATTAAATTAATATATATTCAATGAAGCACAAATCAACTCGCAACTTAAGGTACTCGACTCGAAAAACTCAACACATGATACTTAGCTGAACTTATTTCGATATTAAGCAGTTTAAAGCAAGTGCAATATAAAGAAAGTTGTTTAAAAATATGATTTTAACTCATAACCATAATATCATAAAAGACATATCATGTTTCCTCTTAAACTATACTTGTACAATGCATGAATGAAGTCCTATACCCTCATTCATACTAAGCAGAATTCCTCGAGGAACCATGAAATTACTACCGTAGGAGTTTCTCTAATTCAAAACCACAGTATGATCCTAAGTGATGATACATTATTTTTACCATTACGTTGCCAGACATTCCTATATTTTGTCGTCATATAACAATACTTAACTTAGTGGATTCACTACCTTAACTTATGTGATCATCGAAAAAGTATGACCCATTAATACCCACGATGGCTACATGATTTATAGAGACTTGAGTTAATATGAACTCACATCCCTATATCGGTGCTCAATACTACTCCCGAAATACACTTAGCTCATATATATTTTTTAAAAACGTCTTTCTTTGATTTGAGATAATTACTCAAAACTTAGCTTAAAAGTTCTTTAGAATCGATGTTCCCTTTCTTTCTCAAATGTGAAGCAATTTTTATAATCTTTGGGAATACCTACCCCATACTTCTTTGAATAAATGGCTTCAATCTTTACTCTTTACTCAACTTGAAATTTGAGTCTTTAAAACAAAGTGAAAATGTTTGTGAAAGACTTTTGAAAACTTTATAAACTTTACTCTGACTTGTTTTTAACTTCTAGACTTGACTATTAACTTCACTTGACTTTGATCTTAACTTTCCTTGAATTGGATTATGGATTCAAGGTTCGTGATCTCATGTTTATGGATGATTTAACAATGTTCAACTTGGAGGTTCATGCAGAATTATGATCATGAACTACTCAAATAAAGGACTCAAAGACACTTTTTTATCTCAAGATTGTTCGACTTATAGGGTTTATGCAGAATTATAGGCATGACCTACTCTACTGAAGGGTCAAAATATTAATAAGGAACTCATGTATATGACCCTTCTCATTCTCATGCTTACTTACTCAAATCTTTGTTCAAATAGATAGTTTACCTCAAAGGATTCACAATTGAACTCCAAAGCTTTCTTGAACTCTACTCTTAACTCTATATTGAATGTGAATTATGAATTCAAGAGTTATTTTTCATGATATGAAAGATCGATTTAATTGTGAAGGATCATGAATGCATTCTCCTCACTCTCATGCTCACTTTCTCGAGTCTTGAAACAAGTTACTAAAAGTTGTATTAGACTCCACAAAAGGATCCAAATGGACTTTCTTAGAATGTCAAAAAGAATACTCAAAACATAACTCGTAACTTTACCTTGAATTTGAATTATGAATTCAAGGTTATGATCATGTTAGGAATGATTTTAGGTGTTTAAAAGTAGCTTAGGCTAGTTGGAATTGAAAAGGAGTGAAGGTGCACTTTGAACAAACTCAAATGGAGCAACCGAAGGCAAACTAGATAGGGAAGGGGACCCTGGGGCTATGGGTGGCCTAAAGTACAGAAGAGAGTATGGGGCGCTCTGGCAGGCGCATCGCGCCAGACCCCAACCCAAAAAATCTGTCAAACTAACTTGCTCATTTTCTCACCCTATTTCTCCTAGACTCGAACGGTTTCTTCCCAACCACGTGGATTGAGAATTACACCCTAATATACTAGAAAAAAACTTAAATTACTCAATTTCATCTCATGAAATCATCAAAACCCCAACACAACAAGATTTAGTATGAAATTCAAGAACACTTATCAAGAACTCATTAATAACTCTAATTTCAACTTCATGAATGAATGTTCGCTAAAAATAACACGATTGGCATGTGGATGGGCTAAACCAACACTATAAAAGCTTACGTACCGATTAGGGATTAAACCCATGGTAAAATTCTACAACCACACACAAGAATATGGACGAACGCTTGTTTCTCTCCTCTTTTCTCTTTTTTTCTCTTCTTGAACTCTAAACTAAAACCATAGGCGTATATTAGGATTAAAAACTTAACCTAATAGGATTAGAACCTTAAAACCTTACTATAAATGAATTAAATCTTATTTGGTAAGGAGAAGACTAAAATACACCTTACTATTTTTGGAAAACTTTTCTTAACTGGACAACCTAATTTCAAAAGGTCATATCTCACTCATCCAGACTCGAACAAACTCGGTGGAATTGGAAAGATAATTCATAGATCTTTCCTAATACATCTTCTAGCACACCTAAATCATCATCTACTAGGATTTATGGTTGTTTAAAGTTGACCTAAAACTCATACTTAAGCAAAACTTGCAAAACATCAAATTCCACTCTTTCCAATATAGTTCTTTTTAGAACTCAAGGTGCTACACTAGTGACCTGAACCTAATACTAAAGAAATTTTAAATTCCAAGACAAAAACTTACTCACTACGAAGGATGATTCAAGTCTTAGCTCGAAAATTTCTGGGGTGTTACAACAATGGTGGAAAAGCTCAATTGGTGAAAACTATCCAGGTTAATACTAAAGATGACACCTAAAGTACATGGAATTAATGGATTTTCAAGTATGTGTTTCAATTTTCTTTAGTTAACTACTATGAGTTGGTGTTTATAATACTCTCTCGATTTACTTTTACTTGTCATGTTTGAATTTGTAGCCTCCATTAAGAAAAATGATTGACATGACTATTTTATCACACTATTTTTATTCAGAAATGTTTAGCATAAGAGACAAGACAATCTACACATTATAATCAAGACTCCTAACCTTTGCTATTTACCTATTCATATAAGGGGTACATGGGTAGGGGTCATCAATCATTAACACTTCAGTAATGGAAGCACCTACAGATGATATTAGCATAGTCATTTACATGCTCATAACAATATAACATAACCTAGATTCACAACTCAAGTAGAAGACTAGGCACAAGTTACACATAAAGTGATCACTATAACCACTCATTCATATAATCATCAATTTTCCTTCATGGTCATGGTCAACACAAATATAGATTAACAATAAAGTAAACGTCGCCACCATAAGTTGATCATACCACACATTGCCATACAAGGCTTCATCAACATTACTATAAAGAAATAGAGAAGTAGAAGAGGAGGAATTCTTACCAATTCTTTAGCCTTTGGTAATCATTGACCATTACTACTATTTTATCAGTAAATCAAGTATAGGGCAGTAGCTTAAGGTAACATAATCATACATGAAGTTAAGCATAAGCCACTACAAGGTCACGTTACAACTAGTACAATACATTAGCATACTAGAAGGTAGAAGGACATAGACCATCAACCAATTTCACTTGCATGGATTATAAGTTATATTTCGTCAATACCACCAATCTAGGGCAGTAGCTTCAAGAAATCATAGCTTAGACGAGATCCTACTATATTTTCCATCAAATTCTAGATCACTGTAACATGATTCATATTACGAATTCATAGAAGATAGATTTACATATGTTAATCCTAATCAAACTATTTAATCTTATTCAAACTATCATGCATTAATCCACATTAGAGCCACTACCTATAATTCATAATCATATTACATCAAAGGCAGTAACTAACCATCATTTTAACGTAATTGAATCTCACAATATGCATGCTAGAATTATCAATCTATAGGCTAAAGCATGTAGGTCAAACTTACCAAGTTTCCTTTGATTTGATCAATAAGGGTTCATACCAACAATTTTTTCATAATATCCACTTAAGACAGTAGCTACAATGATCTTTACCCAATCGAAATGTCACAATAATCACCATGAATCCGAACTTAGAGTGAACACATAGAACATAGGCTAGTTTTGTTTCAAATCTTCATACATGGATTCACATGGATAATTCATCAACAATTCACCATCAATATATATACTAGATAGTATACATAAGTATATTAACATAATTGAATCACAAATCGACATGCATAAGATCAAGATCATAAAGCCATACATAGGCTAAAATCGAGTTTGTGAAAGAGCATGAGTTCATCATGCAATAGGATTGAAAATCATCCCCAAATCAGTAGATAATCATCAATACATTCATATTATGCTTTTGAAATCAATTTAAAGAAGAATCCATGGCTAGAATGAAGAAGATGAACTTGATCATATATTTCTCTTTGAAAACTTTGAGATTAACTCTCTAGATGGAAGGATAACTAGAGATGAAGGATCACCATGCCATTGTCTAGTTTAAAAACTCTAAAGTTGTTCTTGAGTTTCACCAACAATGGTAGTTTGTAGGGAGAATTAGGTACCACAGTGTGAGATGTTAGAAAGGGGCACCCCATGCAACCTCACTATCTCTTTCACATATACTTTAGCCAATTGATCAAAAATATAATATATTAATTATTTTCATTACTTTAGAAATAAAACGCCCCTTTTTTTGTCTTCTGTTTTCTAGGAAAATCTATATATAAATCTGGATATGAAAGTGCTGATTTGGCACCCCTCATAGGCCAGCATTAGAATTTATATATTTTATCTTTTTTTAAAGCTTTTTTTCTCTCTTAATTTTATCTTGATATATTAGTTAAATTAAATAAATATCCTCTATCATTATTTCTCTTTAAATTCCTCCATTAATACCTTTATTATTTTAGGTATATATAAGTTACAATTTATCCCTTTAAATATTTAAACATTTCCCTATTCCTTCTTAAAAGTATTACTAAATTATAATTAAGACACTAATGACCAATATAAGTTACAATTGTAGGTATTGATTACTCCATTACTCTTTTAATTTATTTATTCAATAGTTATGGATTACTATAAATACTAAAACCATGTCATCTTCACCAATGGAAGAATTTTTTATTTTATTTTCCCTTTATTTATCATATTTATACTAAAGTACATCACTTTGGTTATTTCTAATTTTATAATATATAGTTTATTTGTTACTAACTTTTACAATGTGGAAGATAAGATGAGCATTTGACAATTTTGAAAATTCAAATTCAATGAGAACAATATCTAATTTGAGTTACCAAGGTACATCACTTTGATTATGTCTAATTATATATATATATATATATATATATATATATATATATATATATATATATAGATTCTTTGTGACTAACTTCTATTGTTAACACTTAACAGTGTGGACGAGCAGACGAGTATATGACAATTTTGGAAATTCAAATTCAATTTTGATGAATACAATATTTCACTCATGTTACTCTTTTTATTTTAGTTTGTTTGATGTCTTTTATTTACAATATTTTTTTTTATTATTTTTTTTGTTTTTATTGCTTTTTTCCTCATTATTGATGATTTTAGTGTACTTATTATTTTGCGCATTTTTTTTAAATAATCTTTATTATTTATAATGGAAGACAAGACGAACATATGACAATATTTAAGTTTAACTTTCATAAACTCACAAGGAAAAGGAACCCTACATTAATGTTTATGTCCATTAATCTTCAAATGGTGTAGTGAACATTGAGAGTGTGTACAAATTGAATAATTAGAGGCTAGGATAATTTTCTTTGGTATTCCTACAAAGATTATTTTGTTTATTTGTTTAATTTTAATTTATTTTAATTTTATTTGGTACTCCAACAAGGATTCTTTGATTAATTTATCTAATTATAATTTATACCTACACTAAATAATATTATTGAAATTTCAGGTATATTAATTTTAACTTTGAAGACTTGAATCGTTTTGTTTATTATCTTTTAAGGTTTTTTTAATGGTTTCAACATTGTATATATTTTATTTTGAATAATGAAATCAATTTTGAGGATTAGGAAATTTCACAATTTTTATTTATGTTTACCTTTTAGAATAATTTAGAAATTGTAACTAAAATATAGATAAGTTTAAAGTTGTATCTTAGTTAATACATATATATAATTTGGGTTTAATTTATTTGAATACTTTATGTTATTTACGTAATTGAGACTATTTATCTTTCAATCTATTCATTTTTATATAAATAATAGGCAGTATATTATAATCGTAGTAAAATTAGTCAAGATAGAAAATGATTTACAAACATTTCATAATCTACGATTTAGTGAAAGATGAAAAAAAAATTCATTACTAAAGGAAAGTATAATACTTTTGAAGGAAAAGAATAAATATTAGAAAAAAACTATATTTACATTAAACTTATTATATTATTAAATTAAATTTAAATTTCATAAAGAGTTCAACTTATTACATTAAATTTACTTTTCCTATTAAAATAAAGAGAATAAATTTAAGATTTTCTTTTATAATTTCAAAAATTCTTAAGCGATTTAAAATTACAAAAGATATAAAATTTTAAGTACTAATAATAAACTTAATTAAGACTTAAAATTTGATATATTTAGATTAAAAACTATAAAGAATCTTTAGAAATATATTTAATAATCAACTATTCAAAAAATTAATTATTTAGCAGATTTAACGAATAACTTTTTATCGCGCAAAGCGCGGCTAAGTTCACTAGTAGTTGACTAAATAATAGTAACGGAAAAGGGCCTAAAATACCCTCGAAGTATTGGAAATGGTACAAAATTACCCTCCATCTACCTTTTGGCTCCAAAATACCCTTCTCACCCACCTTTCTTTTACCAGCTTCAACAAATTTAAGTCATAAAAAATTAAAGTTTCAAATAACTTCAAGCTAAAGAAAGACTCAAAGCTAATGATAAGGACATGACATAAAAGATGACCAAATTGATATTGTATAAAAAACTTAAAAATCATAAAATCATGTGTGTGCGCGCAAATTTAAGGCATAAAAAATTAAAGTTTCAAATAACTTCAAGCTAAAGAAAGACTCAAAGTTAATGATAAGGACATGACATAAAAGATGACCAAATTGATATTGTATAAAAAACTTCAAAATCATAAAATTGTGTGCGTGCGTGCGTGCGTGCGTGTGTATATGTGTACTAGTTTTTTTTTTTTGTGTGTATTGTACGTATGCCCCATATATTTTTTATAGATTCATTAAAACGATAAAATGTATAAAAATATAAGTGCATTAAGTATTAAATCCAAAAATTACAGTTAAAAGTTTGATAACAAACTAATGTTGAAATTAATTTTCTTTTAACGAACCAATAAAGTCACAAATGACAAATTTGAGCCGAAATGAAAACACAAACTTCCTACAATTTGAAATTCATTTAAGAGGTATAATAGAAATAAAACACAAAAATAAATAGAGAAGAAATATATACAATCAATACATATCATTCTTAAAACTTTAATTATAATAATAGAAATAGAAATAAAAATATAAAATCAATACATATTTTGTCGAGTTGTTATCACATAATCAATCAAAATCTAAGAGTCCTCCTCATCGAATCAAATCAAAGCACAATCAAAATATATAGCAAAACAATGAGATAAGTGTTTTCTACTTTAACTATAGAATTAAAAAATAACCTTGAGTAGGGGTCTCTTGAAAAAAAAAGGATGAATTTATATAGATAAAAGATTAGAAATATAAAAGGATTATGTTAAAAGTTACAAATTAAACATTTGAAAGTTATGAATATTAAAAACATGAGAGTGATAGAGTAGCAATAAATAATTAGATCATATATGATCTATACGAAATGAGGATATTTAAAAAAAATAATCTATATAATAATATAAATCTGAATCATGGGAAGGCTGATGTGGCATGCTTCTAAAGTCAGGATTAATTTTTTTATTTTTTAACATTTTTTTTGAATTGTGTTCTTTCATTTTTTATTAATTATTTATTTAATAATTTAAAAAACTATCATATTTATTATATTCAATTATTATTGATGAGTTACAAAAAAACTTCCATCTTTTTGCATTCTCTACTTAAATAACATGTCTTCTCAACTTCCTCTTATCTTATTCTTAGACTCAAACAATCTATAAATAACAACCATATATGGAGTTGATTGAGACTCAACATATTATTTTTGTGGTCAGACATTTTTTTTGTTTGACTTAATTTTCTTCTCTTTTTTATTTTTTAGATTTCGCAGAAACATCAAAAAGTTTCATTGAACATACATGCATGTATAATTGAGATGAAAATTCAACAACGCACCAAAACAACAACAATCAGAAAGAAGACAAAAATAACAAGCAACAAAGAAAGAACAACAAAATTGACACAACACATTGCAAGCTAATTTAGAGATGAGGAGAATAGATATAAGAATGAACAAAAACATTTTGGCTCTTCTTATGATGATAAAGTGATATTTTTTCATGAAAAGAGAAAGAGATGTTTTCTCATGATATTTCTGAAGATACTGATATAAGAAGAAAAATCATGTAATAATCAAATTTCTTCAAAATATAAAGAGTTTTAGAAATGACATTTCACTATAATTTCTACTTCTACAAAAATTATATATTGAAAGAAATAATCATTTTGATTGAGAAACTTATAGAATGAATAATAAGTGGTTCAAGATCAAGAATATTATTTATGGAATTTATATTAAATTAGGATGAGAATAAGGAGAAATACCAATATTTTAATTCCATTTTTTTGATTTTTTTCCTTAAAATGTATTTCTAATTTTTTCCCCTTATCTATATTTAATTAAAGTTTGTTTTATTATCTTTTAGATATTTTTAACTGAAGTTTGTCTATATTTTTATAATTTTTTTTGTTTTTAGATTTGATGTTTATTTCTAATCCTAAACAACCGAAAATTTCACTTTCAAATTTTATTGAATATCAAAGCTTACCATATTTAATTTCACTCATCATTAATTTTACTTCCTTGCCTTAATTTGATCTATTTATTATAATTTATATCATTTCTTTAAATTGCTTCTTTACTTTTTTTTCCTTACATTTTATTTATCTATTTGTTACAAGATAATAGTTATTATAAATTGATAAGAATTGCACGTATATTTTATAAAATTTAATTTTTTTTAAAATTAAATTTAGTTCATTTCTTATGTGAAAAGAATCATATTATGTAATAATAATAAAGTTAAAGTAAGAAAAGAATGACAATCTTCTCACTTCAGATATTTATTTATTTTATCATATTTGTATGACATTTTCTCATATTTTCTTAGAATAATTGCTAAAAATTGTGTCTAGATTTATTTATTTATTTTTCTAATTCTTATTTTATACATTTTACATAATTTTTAATGAAATATGATGATACTTAAATCCTTTAATCATAGATGCTATTAATTTGTAAAATTTTCTTTCCTTAAGCTCATTATTAATGTAATTTATATCATTTCCTTAAATAATTTTTTCCTTTCTTTGTTCTTTTATGAAAAATATGATGTTTTAATATTATTTTAAAAAAAACTAAATAGGGAGTTTTAAAACTTCCTATTACACTCCTACTTCGATTCAAATTGAAGAAATTTTAAATTAAAATTATTTATTTTAAAAAACCCAAAGTATGGAAGTTTCTTTTTGAACTTATCATTTAAATATTATTTAATATTTTAAGTTTTATTTCAGATTTTTTTTGCATTTTAGAATAATTTTTTTTAATAAGACATAATATTTTATCTAAAAAAAATAAATAGAACTATCAACAATAAAAAAAATAACATCAACAACAACAGCAACAACAACAACAACATCAACATCTGCTACAACAACATTAGCAGCAACAACAACAACAATAATAATAAAAGTATAATTTATTTATAAACATAATTTAATGTCTTCTATGTTTTTTATATTATTATAATATTTATTTGTTTAATTATTTTTACATATTTTCAACCTTAGGACAAGATAAATGAGGAATTTTCTCTATCACTATCATAAACATAAAAGGCATTAAGCTATATTTTCATACTATTACTTTTAAAGGACAATTTGTCACGCCCCGAGCGTACACACTGGATGGGACTGACACTCGAGAACCATTGATAACTCCAAGCGAACCCTTGTTCTAACTTTCTTTGAATGATCAATTTCTTTCTAGCTACCCCGAAAATTATTCTAACTTACTCATTCACTCAAATTCTATAAACCATTCACATTCATCTTATACAATTCTCTCTCAAATTTAAAATGAAAATTAGGTTTTAAAGTTTCAAGCCTCATATTCCTCCCCTGATTTTGAGCTTTGATTTTAAAGCTATGTAGGGTTTTATCTATAGGTTTCATTCACCAATTGTGCCCCAAATACTTCTCACTTCCCCAAGTTTAATTTCATCAAGTTGATTAGGTTTTTATCAATTCTTAATGGGTTCTAATTGTGTTCAATTGTTTGATTTTTAATCTTATCATTGTTGTTTTGACTCAATTATATGTTTTCCAATTGATTTTTACATGAACCCATGTATTATTTCATGATTTTGATTATGAACTCTTAAAGACATAAACTTATGAAGAAGATGTGAATCTATGAATAGACCTTTTATGATCTAGGTTTATTTAAGCTAAGCATCAATGTTTGATGGGTATCCATGTTTAAATAGTCTATCAGAATAGGTAGAAAGAGAGTTCTGTTCTTAAAAGAACCTTTATTTTGATGGGAGAAAATAAATAATAAATATGAGTAAATCGTGCAAGGTAAAAGAATTGGAGATAATCATGAAATATGAAAAAATCGTGACTTCCCTTTTTTGACGCTACCTATTTATTTTTTAAAATATTAAATTCTTGTTTCAAAAAACAATATTATTGCTATATAGGTCAAAAAATATTATTGCTATATAGTACTAGTAGTTAATGTACTTAAGTTTGTATAATTAAGTTTTTTGTTACAACATTTACAGCTTGGCATATTGACTCTGAAATTTTGTGTTACATTCTTTCATTTATTTTTTTCCTGCTTTGCCACATTAAATCAGCTTGCATATACCCTGCAAAGGTCTGCGTGTTGTTGTTGCCTAAAACTTGATTGAAATGGAAGTGTTCTCTAATTATTTTTGCTTTTAGTCGAGACTGTAATTCTTTTTGGTAAATAAGTTAAATGATGATAGTTCTAAAAATTTGTGCCTGATTAATGAAAATTTCAAGTGAATAAAACGATAGTATCATCATGAAGTTTCACATAAGAGCATAAATTGCATGGTGAGACTCAATCACAATTAGCTATAACATAATATGTTGCCAGATGGTGCAAGCAAGCGGAAAGACTTTGATAGAATGTATGCGTCCACTAAATGTAACACGACCTGGTCCTTTTAACACAATAAAAGTACATAAAAGTAAATGTTGGAAATAAAAAGAACACACGATACTTTACGTGGAAATCTCCTTGCTCAAACGAGTACAACCACGACCTATCCCATAGGATTTTCTAAACAGTTTTCACTAATCTTCTCAAACAAAAGTGAAACACAGTTTACAACAACACACTGAGATTAACCTCTTAATCTCAACCTAAGTAATACAACCTATTACTTAGAGCCTAAGCAATGCATTCATTGTCCATATACTAACCCTCGCTGATTAATATATAATTTTGACTGTAAGATACAAAGTTACATTTAACTATGTTCTTACAATGACTCACAGAAAGTTTTGAAACGTTTCTAACGGAGTAAAACAAATCCTACAAGCTAAGCACAAATACAAGCAACGAAATTAATAACAGGTTCAGGAAAGAAGTTCTTTGGTCGATAGGTTCCCTTGTTATTTTGTTGAAGCTTGAATTTTCTCTTTTTGAATAAATGAGTGATTTGTTGTTTTCCATGTTGATTATATCAATCATAAAAAATTATTAACTGTTGGACAAACAACCTCATCCATTCTGATTGGTACAGTATGCTGACGACCTCACCAACCTCTTACAAGACAACTTTCCAGTTGTATAGCACGTTGCCTTGGACAAGAACACTCTGCAGAGGACTAGGTTCCTGCATTTGTGACGATCATCAAAAAATCTTGAAGACTTATCAAGCTTGTTCTGGACCACGCCGCTAGATTGAGACTGCCACCTTCATATTTGAGTAAGGAATGAGTATCGTGCCCTACTAACATTCAACCAACAGTCGAGCCTAGTGGTGCTTGCAGTTTTTCCTATTTCGGCTTGGGCTACAATGAATATGACTTGGAACTTGATAATATGTTAGTGGCCAACATGATCAAAGACAAGGATACCAAAAACTTGAAGTTGAAAGAAATCATTCAAGACATTGATCAGGCCTAGGAGTGTGCATTATGTTTTTAGGTTTGATTTTGTACTATACGGTATGAGTTTTTCGGTTATTAATTTTCAAGAAGTGTAATACAATCCGAATCAAAACAATTTTGGTTGGATTTGATTTTCTCTTTTTGATTTGGTTATTCGGTTATGCTATTAGAAACATAATCAAAGGTATACCTTGCATATATATATATATATATATATATGTGTGTGTGTGTGTGTGTGTGTGTGTGTGTGTGTGTGTGTGTGTGTGTGTATATAAATAGAATTCAAGGAAAAATAATTTTTAGTAAATTCGATTGTAAATCAGGATACAGGCAGATAAAAATGTATCCAGACAGTATAGAATGGACAGCTTTTAACTGCCCTGAAGGACATTTTGAATGGTTAGTCATGCCATTTGGGTTAAAACAGCACCTCCAATTTTCCAAAGAAAAATGGATAAAAAGGGTAATAAAGCTAGTATAGATGTTGAAATTTTAGCTGTAATATATGGTTTAAATAGTTTTAGAATCTATATTCTAAATAAACCAGAAGTATTAATAAGAACAGATTGTGAAGCTATAGTAAAATTTCATCAAAAAATTAATGATAAAACTAGTAGTAGAAGAAGATGGCTAAATTTTTTAGATACTATATCAATTTATCATTCTATAATTTTTGAACACATCAAGGGAAATGATAATAGTATTGCGGATCAGCTAAGTAGATTACTGATCAAAGTTTAAATTTTACAGAATGAGACATCTATCTGAGTTTGCACATCTTGTCTATCAAATTCTCATTCTGTAAAATTTAAACTTTGATCAGTAATCTACTTAGCTGATCCGCAATACTATTATCATTTCCCTTGATGTGTTCAAAAATTATAGAATGATAAATTGATATAGTATCTAAAAAATTTAGCCATCTTCTTCTACTACTAGTTTTATCATTAATTTTTTGATGAAATTTTACTATAGCTTCACAATCTGTTCTTATTAATACTTCTGGTTAATTTAGAATATAGATTCTAAAACTATTTAAACCATATATTACAGCTAAAATTTCAACATCTATACTAGCTTTATTACCCTTTTCTTTGAATTTTCCACTTTGATAAGCACATATTTTTTCTTCCTGTTTAAAACTATATTTATGTGGTCTTGATTTTAATACTGCACCCCATCCTTCAAAGCTTTCATCTGTTTCTATTATTAAATAGTCTGATTCTAATGGCATATTAAGATCGGGAATATTTTTTATTTTATCTTTTATCTTTTGTACTAATTTTATATCTTCAATAATGAAATTTCTTTGTCCTTTAGTTCCTGTCTTAGAGTACAATGGTCCTGCCATTTTTCCTAAATCTTTAATAAAAAGTCTTGCATAATTAATTATACCTAAGAATTTTTGTAAATCTTTTAGATTATTTAATTTATCTGGCATGTCTAGAGCTTTTTTAGCTATATGAGGTTGTAGTTTAACTTTTCCTTCTCCTAAAGTAATTCCAAAAAAGTTTATATAATTTTTACATAATTCTATTTTCTTCTTGCTAATTATTATCCCATTATTAACAAATAATCTAAAAACTGTTTGTAAATGCCCTAAGTGTTTTTTTGTATTTTTACTAAATACTAGGATATCATCTACATATACTAAAACAAATCTTTTATATTCACCAAATATTTTATCCATTTTTCTTTGGAAATTGGAGGTGCTGATTTTAACCCAAATGGCATGACTAACCATTCAAAATGTCCTTCAGGGCAGTTAAAAGCTGTCCATTCTATATTGCCTGGATGCATTTTTATCTGCCAGTATCCTGATTTACAATCGAATTTACTAAAAATTGTTTTTCCTTGAATTCTATTTATTAATTCTATTTTATCTAGTAATTTATAACCGTCTGTTCTAGTATTGTCATTTAGTCTTTTGTAATTTATAACCATTCTAGCTTTTCCTCTAATTATTTCACTATGATTTCTCACCATAAATGCTGCTGATCTATGTTTTGAAGTAGATCTTCTTATTACTCCTAATTCTAATAGTTCTTTAATTTGTATTCTAAAGTCTTCTAGATCCTGATTTGTGGCTTCTATTGAGGCTGTTTTTATTATATATTCTGGGTTTATTATGTCTAGCTTACATACTTCATGATTATTTTTCCAATACTTTAGAGGCTTTTCTCCTATTATTTCTATTTGATCTATAAATTTTACTATATTATCTAGATCTTGTTGATTTTTTATTTGTCCTATTTTTTGAATTCCTGTCTTAAAATTATATAACTCTGTTTCCATTTCTATTAAAACATAGTTTTTATTAACTATTTCATCTTCTTTATCTATCTCTAGTATATTCTCGTATAATGTATTACATCCCGTTTTAGTACATTCTATATTATTTTCACAATTATCACAACATTTTTCTTTATGTCTTACATTAGTGTCAATTTTATTAGTTAAAATCGAAGTATAAGTAATATTTTTCATGAAAAGTATCCAGCTTTCGTTATTAAAGTTCCTCCTTTATTGCATAGTATAAAATCTAGTCCTAACACAAAGTCTACTCTTATATCTAAATCTCTTACCCATATTTTATCCATCTTATAGGTAGGTTTATAGAATTTTGAACAAGTATTTGAAAAACTTATTTGTGCTCTATCTATGTAGTATATATATATATTATGTGTTCCATCCATTTGCATAGCTGCAAGTGGTTTTTCTAAAGTCTTTATTAATTCTGGAGGTACAATTTTTTTATTTAAAATACTTTTGGTACATCCTGAATCTATTAATGCTAAAGTCTCTATTTCATATTTTCCAATTTGATGTTTTGCTAATATTTTAACAGTATTTATATTTTTATCTTCATTACATATTAAAGTATTAGATTCTTCATTCATTAATTCTTGATTATCTAGTTGTAGTTCCTGTTCAATATTTTTTCCTTTTTCTAATCTTACTATTATTTCTTCTAATTCTTTAACTTTTGCTTCTAATATTAGTACTTTTAAATTTATTAGAGGTTCATTTGTATATACCTCTTTTCTTTTCTGAGTTATTACTCCTAATTGTGTTTCTATACAACTTATACAGCCTTCTATAAAGCATTTATTACATTTAGCTCTTTTATATTTACTTGGATACCATTTACACCGGTTACATGGATTACTATCTAATCCTGTATCTTTTTTCAAAATTATGTTCACAATCTATTATATTCATAAAATTAATTTTTTGGTCATCTATATTTAAATTTTCTATTCCTATTTCATTAATCAATTCTTCTCCTTCTGAATTAGAAGAATCTTCTTCTTTATTATTCTCATCTATATCAATACTTACTAAAGAGTATATGCTTTCATTATCTGACATATATTCATCTACATTTAATAATGCTTCATTAAATTCTTCTACTAATTGAGCATTTCTAGTCTTAGCATTATATCTTTTAGGGCAAGTATTTGCTAGATGTTCTATACTTCCATATGTAAAACATTCTAATTTATATTTATAATTTCTATCTGTTCTATATTTTCTAACATGTCTATCCCTATTCAAATATGGTTTCCTAGCTAAAGATTTTCTAAGAAAATATCCTTTTTTATTATATCTCTTATTGTTTTGTGGGTTATATTTCTTATACTTTTTCTTTTTATATTGATTTTTATCATAATTTTGGGTTGTATATATTATATCTTTGCAGAAATTCATTTCATATTGCTTTAATTGCTTTTGTATTTGTAAATTAGTACATTTTTCTTGTAATATTTCCATTATATGTTGTATTCTATGTCCTATTGACCATTTTGCTTGAGGGTTTTGTGCTACTCCTTCTCTTTTAGTCCATCTTTCTTCTATTTCTCTTCCTAAAGCTCCTGGTAGTTTGTTAAATAATTTTTTACCTAAGTCTTGGTCAAAGGCATTTCCACTAATTGTCAATAATAGAAATAATCATTTAAATTTTTTTTATATAATACCAATTACTTATACTTAATTGTTCTAGTTTTATTACTGCATTTCGTTGTAAGGTTACTAATCCACTATTTGGGTCTTCTCCTGTTATTAATGTATGTATTTTATTTGTAAAATTATATGGGTTTGGTCCTAACAATACTAAATACTGAAATTCTGATGGGAATTCTACTTTATAAGCTTCCCATACAGCTTTAGTTGATTCTCCTAGGAATGTTTCTAAGTATTTATACATGGTTTCAGCATCAGTCTCTGTATAATTTTTTATAAAATCTGCTACTACTATTCCTTTCCATAAGTCTATTACTGAATTCCATCTTTGTGGATCATGTGCTGCTAAATTTAAAATTTTTCCTTTACTTCCTCCTTCTTGGAGTATTATTGGTTCTTCTATAGGCATTCTTTTTCCCATAGGTTTAACTTCTGTTATTGGAGTATCTCATTGTCCATATACTCTTCTACGTGGTATATTTCATGTGCTATTATCTGCGGTATATCCTTGTTCATTTGTTCTTTGGAATGGACTACTACAACTTGTTGTTTCCATTAATTCTTTTTGACTTATTATAGATTCTAACTCAGATATTTCACTATCATTATCTTGTATTTGTGTCATTATATTATTACTTTTTTCTAATTTATCTTGTAAACTCTTTTTTAATCTATATCTTTTATTATCAATTCTTTGTTCACATGTTTTAAAATGAGATATCGTTTGTTCTAAATTTAAGTCTTTTAATTTACATCCTTTGCATGTAAATAGTCTATTCTTATGATTTTTACTTATTTCTTTGGCATTCTATAGCCAAATCTACTGCAAAATCTTCTTCTAATATTATTTCTATATTCATTCCTTCTAAAGGCATTTCTTCTACAACACTTTCTTCTTCAAAGTCTTTTTGGGCTTCGTAATTGTAATCTGTAAATCTAATTGAAGGTTCTCCTTTAGAATTTGTATATATTAAATGAGCATCTGGTATTAATGCTTCTTTTTCTTTAAAATCTCCTAATTTCCATTCTAATCCTGCATATTCTTCAGGGCTTATTTTTATAGGTTTTATTAATTTTATCTCTTTATTTCTCATTACTTCTACTACATTTTTTATTTGTAATTTAAACCTACTGTTACTATTATCTGTCATTTTTCCTAAAAATCCTACACACATTAATAAATTCTTTCCACTATGCATTTCTTCGTATCCTTTAGTTTGTATTCCTATTCTTATTTGGTTTCCGAATTCATTTAAATTCATCATAAAATCTGGACTTATATAGAAAATTCCTCCATTATTAGTCATATCTACTTCTGTTAATCCTATAATTGCTTTTTTTTATGTCTGACCATATATTATCATATATTGTAATTAATGTCTTTGTTCCTAAGTTTTTTCTAGTAATCCTTTAATTCCTATAACTATTAATCCTATATGCATTAAGTCTTTTTTAACATGTTTAATTTCTTTTACCGATTCAGCGTTTATGAGTGGTAGAGTTACAGAGTTTTTTCCTAATACTAATAATTGTTCTTCTCTATAATGTCTATATAGTTGAGATTTTGAGTTTGTATTATATAATACTTTTGGATTCAATAAATTTAATTGATTTTGTTGGAAGATTTGTATATCTTTATCTGTATCTATTATTTCTTCTAATTGTTGATTATTTTCTTCCTTTGTCTTTCTATTTAATATTTTTGACAAAAAATTGTTGCTTATCATATTTTGGGAGTAACTTGGTCTTGGTCTTTCTTCTCTTGATCTAGTTGGAAAAATATCCATTTTTTCTGTTTTTTAATTATTTTCTATTCCGGTTGTATTTATATTTTTACTTTCTAATTTTTCTTTAAAGTTTTTATCTATCTTATTATTTAGTTGTAATAAAAGTGCTATTATTATATTATTCTGTTGTATAATAATTTGATCTGATTTTGAAGGTGGATTAATTTCTTTATAGTCTAATGGGAGGACTATTCTTTTTTCTATTAGTTTTATTGCTTCTCTATGTGTTTCTGATTCTACTAAATCTATCATGAAAGAACTATCTCTTTCATTGATGCTAATTATGTCTTTATTTCTTGTATTTTTATTATTAATGTATTACTAATTTCTTCTTTAGATTTATTTTTTAACTCGTTTAATTTTTTATTTAAATCTATTCCTTGTTCCTTAAGGTAATCTAAGTTATTTTCTATCTGACTAAAAAGTTGTTTTTGTTTATTTTGTGTTTCTTCTTGTTCACTTAATATTTTTATAATTTTGTTGTTTGATTCTTTTATTTTTTCACTGAGATTGATTATCAAATCTATTAAAGTATTATATTGAGCGTCTTCTGTATGTAAACAGTGATTTCCGTTCTCAAAGTTACACTTAATTATATTGTCTGGTTTTACTCTTTGAAATCTTTTTTCTATATGGATCTGTAAGTCTAAGTGTTCTATGCTTTTTAATGAAGCTATTTTTACTGTTGTTATTTTATCCTAAAGTAGTTGGTTTATACCATTCGTAAAAAAAAAATTATTCTTTCATTTAAGTTATGTATAGTGTTTTCAAGTCCTTGTAATTCCCACTTTAAAGCGCTTATATATTCTTTGTTGTCTATAGTTTTTTCGAAGTAAAAGGCGTTTGGTATAAAAAATTCGTTTTCATATATATATATGTAAGCTTCTATAGATTTTTTTATTCTTTGTAATCTTTTCTTTTCTTCTATATCTCTGTATCTTATCCAATTATTAAATCTTATACTTCAGGCAAATGGAAGATTTCTCATAAAGTATTTTTTATTGAAATATTTCTCGATCTAAAATGTTTTATTAATTTTTGTTCTAAGATTCTAGCTAAGAAAAATATATAATCTAATTTATTAGTTATTTCCTTTTTAAATATGGTAGTTTTTAGGTCTTTTAGTAATATATCTGCTTTTACATATAACTCTTGTAATTCTTTTTTAGCTTTTTTATATTCTCTAGTATTTTCATATGATCTTCTCATATATTATCCTACCGAATTATAGTAATAAGGATTATTTTTAATTATTTTAATTCTTTCTTTTACTTTTTTTATTTCAAACTCTACCTGATTTAATTCTTCACTAATTTGTTGTTGATATTGTCTAAGAGTTTCTCTAAGTGTCTTTACGGAATTTTTATATGTATAAGTTAAAGATAATCTTAATTTTAATGTAAATAAATGACTTTCTAAGGATTTTTTTTATATAATTTAACTATTTTTAAATGTTGTCTATTATAGAACAAAGTTCTATGGTAAGCAAAAAATTTTCTAAAATAATAATCTTTTTTCATATAAGGTCTTTTAGGATTAAGACTCTGATACCACAAATAAGCTGTTATTTCGATAATGTAATTAATTTAGATAAAAGTGGATGTTTCAACAAAAGTGGTGTTTTTTCAATAAATTCGTTAAACTTTTAATGTTGTACAATCCTACTTAGTACTCCTTTACTCTCTTGTTCTATTATGTAATTATCATATTAGTTTCTAGTTTAAACTTCCCTTTTTTTTTTCTTTTTTTTTAATGGACTTTGTCCATTTATGAATCTATTATTACTGTTCATCTCTTTCTCTTCGCCTTTGTTCTTAAAAGTAATCTTCTTTAACCCCACCCCGGATTTGGTTATTCATAGTTCTTTTCTCAGAATATTTAACCTGACAATGTCCTAGGAATTTACAGGTTAATCCATCGATATATATATATATATATATATATAAATCATTTTTTGTTTTTTGTTTTATTTTTTAAATCGAAGACCAAAGAAAGTAAATTATCAATCCAAACCAAAAAGCTAATCCAAATAAGAATTCAATTTAATTTGATTTTTTAGTTTAATCCAAATTGTGCACGCCCCTAACCGGACATGAATGAGACAAAAGTAAATATCACCCACAACTATAGAAAAGCCAACCAAATAGCTGACTTCTTTGCTAAATAGGGCTCCTCAAGTGGAAGTGCTACTTTCTATTATTCTTTTCAACAATTTCCTAAAGTGGTGAAGGTACTATTTCTATTAGATAGATGGCAACTTCTAAGGAGAAAATACGATAAATGTTATTTTTTGTTAGTTGAACCATTTTATTTATTAACTCCGTCATTTTAGTCCTCTAGATTGTTTAGTTTCTCCTCGTTCTCTAACAGAGGTTAGGTCCATGTGCCCCTCTCCCTTTATAACTTTTTTGGTTGTTATAAACATGATAGGGGTCAAGCCCAACCCCCCACACAGTTAAGACTTGAATTTTATTTTATTTCAAAAAGAGCACATATCACTTGAGATAAACAAACAGTATAAATCTATACTTACCAAGAAATGCCAAAAAGGTAATCATCATAATACTTTAATATCATATGGACAAGGCAACATTTCATGACCTAATTATCAGAGAAGAGTGTAGCTTGTAGATCTGCCCATCTTCACAGATTTCAGGGGGGAAAGCCAATGAAGAAACTCCAAAAGATGTATACAACATCAATAAGGCAACACGATAAATAGCTTCACGATAATCCAAACAACCATAACATTTAGCATGCCATAATGGTAAGCGAACAGGAACTGTCGAACAGATAATTATTAGTTACATAGACAAGTTCAAGTTTTTCATCAACAGTAATCAAAAGCTTAATTATGCTAACATTTCTGGTAAACTGAACAAAAACCTTACTTTTTAAAGTCTACTTGCCATCTAAATCATAGAAAGCTCACTCCTGAATAAACATAAATATAGAATTGGTAGAGGATCTTGGGCAACATGTCAGTTTATCAGCAAGTTGAAACAAATATTTGGACGTGCAACTGCTCTCCAACTTTGTTCTCTTTGATATGATGACGAACTTCTCCAAAACCTTTGCATTGAAGTCTGAAAAGCTTGTCCAAGCCCCAATTCGTATGATCATTCAAGTATGTCCTTAAGGGGATGACAATCTTAACATTCTTGAGGTGGGGAAACTCAAAGCTTGATATCCAATTCTGCAAATCAATGGATTCTCCTTTGGTCAAATATCTTAACTAAGATTGGCAGCGCTTACCCAAAAACTGGAGAGAATCAATCAGGATAAAATGCAGGTGAGCCTAATATAATAGCAGAAACCTGAAAAAATGATTTCACAGAGTAAAAAGTTCTGATAGAAACGAGAAAATATTGAAATCATTGAATATTAATGGTACTTTCCACTTGGGAAATCATTCAAATGGTTATTCCTATGATAAACATTCATCGTATAGGACTATAGGTAGCCAAAGAAGACATTGAAAGCGCAACAATCCTTTCCGTTCCGGGGCTCATTCACCACAAAGAAAGCAACAACACTGACCGTATTGAAGTATCAAGTGTCCCTGTACAGTGACAAAAGATAACTTGCTCACGGATAATGAAATATGAGTTTTTCGAACCTACTATAGTAGGTTAAATCTAAGAAACCTTTTAGGTCTTCTCCACAAAAAAGTCTAACTACCAAGTAGCCACCCCATCTTCCCATTTCGCTTCCAGGCGACTGGTTCTTTCATTTATTGCCGGATGAAAACTTCCTCTCATAGACTGCTAGGTGATTCCTCTATCAAGTCATAACATACTTCTATTGCAAGGAATTTCTTAGACTTCCATTAATCTACGTATTCAAACTGTTGGGTTGTGTCACATATCTTTTTTAAAAGCATATATAGACAACCCCAAAAGAAGGATAGTTTGATTTGGACCTCAAACTCTTGGTTTGCACCTCAAAGCATTACCAAGTTAAACATAAATATTATTGCTGAGCAAAATCATTATCCTCAAGGCAACTTTATATTTTTGGGGCTGGCTAACTTTAGGGAGGAAAATGGGTTCCCACAGAACAGTGGAGAAGAATTATTTGCCCCCATTGTTTGAAGAAATAGTAAGCACATTTAAGAAATATAAACAATAGTTAGGGTGCCATGGCTTGAAGAATTTATCAGTGTCCATGGGATCAAGATCAACAAGACTTTTAAAGCAATCTTTAGGTCCATCACTATTAGAACATCTGGTCTTAGGACGCCAGTTAGTAGTTTAGTCGTATTAAGAATGTCTTACTAGTTCAGTAGTTATTATTTAATTAGATTACTTTAGTTCAGTTTGTTTAGGAGTCTTATTACTTTCTTTGTAACTCTATTTAAGAACTTGCTGCCTTCATTAATAAAGAAACATTCAGTCTTCATATGGTATCAGGGCTCTTCCCGCTCTAAAGAGTACGATCCAGTTTTTTCTTTTTTTTTCTCCTCACGCAGATCAGCAACAATGACCAACAACAATGGCAACAATCCCAGAGTTGTCAATGCTGATAACACGACAAGCACCAATATTATCATTCAATTCAATCCCGCATCCCAATTACCCATCAAACTAAGTGGTGGTCACAACTTCGCCACCTGGAAAGCCCAATTTTTCATGCTTATGTATGGCTACAACCTCTTTGGCCATCTCGATGGAACCAGTCCGTCCCCTAGTAGCACGATTACCCTCGGCACAAATATCTCTCCTAATCCTGCCTTCTTCCGTCAGGATCAACTCATCCAGAATGCTCTAATGGCTTCTGTCGAACCCACTACTGCCCCTACTGTTGCAGCCGGTGACTTGGCTAAATCAGCTTGGGATGCCTTGCATACCACTTATGCGAACATATCTCAAACCCGAGTGTTAAATCTGCTGATCAGCTTGCCCGTGTCACTAAGGACTCTCGCTCCATTACTGAATATATTCATACTATTCGGTCCTTTTCGGATGAGTTAGCCACTGCTGGTGCTCCTGTTTCCAATCCTGAACTCATTGTCAAAATACTTAGTGGTCTAGGTCCTGAATTTTTTGAAATATCTGCTGCCATTCGTGCACGCGATACGCCTATCTCTTATGAGGAACTGTTTGAAAATTTACTAACTTTGAACTCTTCCTCCGCCACGAGGATGCTAAGAAACTATCTAGTACCATCAATGTTGCAATTGCTACTCCCACTAAATTCAACTCCAATAATCGCAACAACCGTAGACAAACCAACAACTCTCAACAATGGGGCCAGAATTTGCGTCCAAGTGCTCCACCACAAGGGCAATCCGATTCAAATCCAAACGGTAGTATTCGCTGTCAACTATGTAACAGAATTGGCCACACCGCCAATGTTTGCCGCTCGAGAACTCATAATCACTTTGAAGCAAAAGCCAACTATGCCGCTGGGCTTACAACGGAGACCAATCCCTGGATAGTTTACTCAGGAGCCACCCATCACATCACAACAGAGCCGCACAACCTACAACCATAACGCGGTAACGAAGATGTCTCCATGGGTGATGGTAACAAAATTCCTATCTCTCACACTGGTTCTACTAAATTAAATTCATCAAATAATGTTTTTGAGCTAACTCATACTTTGTGTGCCCCTTCCATCAAACGCAAGCTTATCGATGTTTCTAAATTCTGTCAAGACAATCTTAAGTCTATTGAATTTTTTCCTTTTAACTTTGTTGTGAAGGATCTGAAAACACGGCAGCCACTGGTGCACGGTCGGACTAACAATGGACTATATGAGTGGCCTGTCTCACATCCCCAAGCTCACATTATCTCCACATCCAGCCCTCTCACTACTTGGCACCAACGTCTTGGTCATCCTCACTCTAGACTTCTTAGGTTTATTTTGAATAAATTCTCGCTACCGTTTCATGAGAGAGACAAAAAATTTCATTGTAATTCATGTTTATCTAATAAAGCTCATCGACATCCTTTTACTCAATTATCATTGTGTAGCTCTAAACCACTTCAAATTATTTTCAGTGACTTATGGGGGCCATCACCAGTCTTATCTATTGATAAAAATTTGTTTTATTGTATTTTTGTTGACCAATATACGAAGTACACTTGGCTCTACAAACTAACAAAGAAAAGTGAAGTTAAAGATATCTTTCAAAAATTTCATCCTATGATGGAAAAACATTTTGACACTAAAATTTTATCATCGTATACTGATGGCGGAGGTGAGTATAAAAGTCTGGACTCGTATCTTTCACTTCACGACATTCAACACCTCTCTACCCCTCCCTATACACCCCAACGAGTTGCATTTGCAGAACGGCGACATCGCCATATTGTCGAAACTGCAACAACACTCTTACATGAGGTGTCTCTCCCACCCCAATTCTGGTCTTTTGCATGCCATCATACTGTCTACCTCATCAATCGTCTTCCAACCTCTCACCTCGATAATCAGTCCCCATTCCAAAGATTACTTAGAAAATCACCTAATTATAACTCCCTACGAATTTTTGGTTGTTTATGTTTTCCATGGCTAAAACCATACTCCAAAAATAAACTTGAATCAAAATCTACCCCATGTGTCTATCTTGGATTCTCACTATCCCATCACTGTCACCAGTGTTTTGACCCAATTTCTGCAAAGGTTTACTTATCTCGAGATGTGCGATTTGTTGAGGATGTTTTTCCATTAAAGACATTGTTCTCCAACATTGCCATTAAATCAACTCACCTGGAATGGGCAACACCAACAATGCCAAGTTCTTCAGACCCCACACCCAAACTTCCCATAGTTACAAATCTGCCAACTCCATCAGAAATAGCAGCACACACTATTACAGATTTTCCATCACCATCTGCTTCCTCTCCAGCCCAGTCCGGAGACAACTCAAACTCACAGTCCTTATCCGGCGATGCATCAGCAGCAGACGCAACAAATTCACCTCTAGCAACTCCTCCCTCTCAAGGTAAATTTTTGTCTTCCTCATCTTCAATAACTCCTGCTTCCCAGAACACCTCTTCTATATCTACTGCCCAGCGTTTAGCACTACCACGCCTCCCTACAAACTCTCAAACGCCGATACCAACCAACACACAAAGAAGCTTGTCTCCTCTCCTTGTTTATCACCGTAGAAACACCAACCCACCAACACATATGGCTCCTCAACTAGCCTGTCCTACCTTCGAGTTAGAACTCGCTCCTTCACCGCCTCACTGTCCGTCTCCTCCTACCCTTGCTGTCACTCGATCCCAAAATAATATCACAAAACCAAAAAAAGAATTTTGATTACCTATCCAAATTGAACCCCACTGTCACACCCACTACTGTCAAACAAGCACAAAAATATCCAGAGTGGCGTTATGCAATGAAACATGAATTTGATGCTTTAATTAAAAATCAGACTTGGGAACTTGTTCCTCCAGACCCAACCAAAAACATTGTATCCTACAAGTGGCTTTTCAGGATCAAGAGAAATGCTGATGGGTCCATCGACAGATACAAAGCGCGCCTAGTTGCAAAAGGCTTTACTCAGAGGCCAGGCGATGACTTTCATGCCATATTCAGCCCAGTCGTCAAGCCCACCACAGTTTGTATCGTCCTCTCTGTGGCACTTCGTCACAACTGGCACCTTCGCCAGCTAGATGTCAATAATGCCTTCCTCCAAGGCAACCTGGAAGAGGAAGTGTACATGGCACAACCTCCAAGGTTTACTAGTGATGACAAACCAATGCATATATGTCGGCTACGGAAGGCAATCTATGGCTTGAAACAGGCTCCTCGGGCGTGGTACAATGCCCTCACGGGTTATCTTTTATCCATAGAATTTGTTAAGACAAAATCTGATGCCTCACTAATTGTCAGATATGGTGCAGGTGATACGTTATTCGTCCTCGTCTATGTTGACGATATTATTATCACTGGGAGCAATACTTTAAGTGTCAATCAGGTTATCACTTCCCTTGCTTCTAAGTTCTCTATTTAAGATTTAGGTAATCTTCACTACTTTCTTGGTGTTAAAGTGATACGCAGCTTCAATATCTATCCTTCACTAGACCTGACATAGCCTATGCAGTCAACAAGCTTTCTCAATTTATGCAAGCACCGTCAGACCTTCACTAGAAGGCTGTAAAACGTGTTCTTCGATACCTGCGGGGTACCATTCAACTCGGCCTACGCGTTACTCCCATTGATGAATTCAATCTACATGTGTATTCTGATGTAGATTGGGGTGGGGACATCGTTGACAGAGTTTCTACATCTGGTTACATCCTATTTCTTGGTCATAATCCGATTAGTTGGTCATCAAAGAAGCAAAATACTGTCTCACACTCCTCCCCTGAGTCCGAATACAGGGCAGTGGCTAATGCACTTTCTGAAACCTTATGGGTCACCAATCTCCTCAATGAGTTGCGCTTTCCAGTACATCAGCTACCCACAATTTATTGTGACAATCTTGGAGCCACATTTTTGAGCAAGAATCCTGTCCTCCATAGTCGTGTTAAGCATGCTGCTGTGGACTTTCACTTTGTTCGCCACTATGTTGATATTAAAAGGGTTTGTGTTGTTCATGTCCATGGTGCCGATCAAATAGCAGACACCCTCACCAAGGCACTTTCTAAATCTGCTTTTGAGTATAATTTGTTCAAGTTAGGCTTAGTGACTTATCGTCTAACTTGAGGGGGCATATTAGAACATCTGGTCTCCGGACGCTAGTTAGTAGTTTAGTCGTATTAGGATTGTCTTACTAGTTCAGCAGTTATTATTTAATTAGATTACTTTAGTTCAGTTCGTTTAGGAGTCTTATTACTTTCGTTGTAACTCCATTTAAGAACTCGTTGCCTTCATTAATAAAGAAACATTCAGTCTTCATAATCACGAATGATGTTTGATGAAATTCTTACTAAGTAAAAAAAAAACTATTTATTCAATATCAACTCATTGCTTAGTATTAGTCCTTACTAGTTGATCAAGATAAAATGAAAAGAGAAGCAGGGAATAGAAGGGGAGCTCTACAAGGACAACGGATATCTTCGTGACACAGACAACGGATATCTTCGTGACACAGACAACTGATATCTTCGTGACACACATGTGACCAACTACCATTATAGAGAACACTGGAAGTGCTCCATTCTTGTAATTCGAAGGACTATTTGTGCTCTAACTTATACAAATAAGGGACCATGTTAAGTACACTCACAGATGTATGGGACTATTTCAGGCCTTTTCTCCAGGTAAAGTTGTTAAAACTTCATAAAAAGAACAGATGCCAAAAGAAGAGTGGAAGTTACCTCAACTGTAGTAAAGTTTATGTTGAGTGTCTCTACATGCGCCAAGGCTCGCAAAAGGCCAGGTACCCCAAACAAATTAAGCTTATCCAGATCCAACTCTTCTAACATTAGATATTTGCATTTCATTTCGGGAATCTGTGCTCCTTTCGAGTTGCAACATGCACATTACCTGCAGCAGTCTTCCCAATGTAACTAGTAAGGAATGGAGAAAGCAACATCAACAAAAATAAATTACTCCGCCGAAGAGAGGCAGTGTAGTGAAAAATCAAACCATAAAACATATTTTTACACCACTCTGCTTATATATTTATCCAAAAAATAGAACCATCTGTTAGATTATGTGGCATTTTAACATTACTATTATGTAATATAAAGAGTCTCATATGTACTGCATTTTTCATCCCTTTTATGTTAGAACAAACCTCTATAAGCCAAGTTCCTATTGTAAGCTCACTTGCACAACTCAACTTATGTAGATAATCGGTCCCAAAAACTTGATGGGAATCCATACAACTATCTTCCTCATCATTGACATCTTCTTCAAGAAGAGCATGTACATCTAGTGCAGAACGTAAGCTTTGCATTCACCAAAGAGGACACGTCTACCAGCCTACATTTGTGATGAAATCCTGAAATCTCCAAATTATGAAGATATGGAGCATCATTTTCCAAGAAGTGATCATTCCCAATACTAAAATACAACAAGCCTCTCAAATTTTGTCTCTTCATTTTTAAGGAACTAATTTTCAAGCGACTAAAGCCCCCAACTATATCAACTTCCATAGTCTCTAAAGCGGGACAACCAGACAATAACTTCACAATGTCTTCATCGGTAAAACCACATACTCCAAGTTTATACTCTTCAGAGACTTCCATTTAATGTCCGCTCCATAATCAAAGCAATAAAATGTCAAATGTAATGTTACCAACGACGAGCAGTAGTAGAAAGATTCAGGCAATGTGCAACCATTACTATTGGAACTTGACCGGTATACAAAATCTTCCACGTTTTTTTCAACAGCAATACTAAGCCATCTGCTAACATGTGATTTATATGGATGCAGGTAACTGCAGTCAATCTCTAATCAAGCTAATACATAGTCTACAAAGGGTACAAATTCTTTTGTTTTCAGATAATTTTTATGAGAGAAATTGAAGTTATCAACATAAGGCCAAACATAGCGCCACGTCTTTGAGAGAATAAAGGTTGTGAATGCCTCCTGTGTTGGCAAAAGGGAGAGAATTTGAACAAGAAGTGAGTCTGGCAATTTACTAACTCGATCTAGTGTTTCCATCACTCCCACTTCTCGTTTCTCCAACAACGAAATTCTAAAATTGCTGCTACTTCAAAATTCATAATTTTCATTAGAAGCCATGATTCTAGATCTAAAAGAATCAAATGCAATGTTTGCCTGGTTAAATCATTACATGGGGATACAAGAATTTCTTACGAGGTTACCCAGAATTTATTATGAGATTATCGAGAATTTATTATGAGGTTACTCAGAATTCCAAGAAAAATTAACTTCTTGTTTATTTCACCAATTGTAAGTTATAATGCTAAAATGAATCTAAAACAAATGAAAAATAACAACATTCTTTTTATTTACATATATAATATAATGCTAATTCAGAAGGGGAGCCTCAAAGCAATGGTTTTGAACCATGGAAGCAGCCATTACTGCTTGCATTGGGGTATGTTGCCTACATCAAACCATCCACTTGGGTTGCGACTCTTCCCCAAAATAATGTATTTCTTTTAAATAATGTTGATTCTACAGTACGAAAGAAAACATATCAAATAATTAGCTTTATTTTTCGTTTACACATACTTTCTCCTAAAGTAATTCAAGAAGAAAATCTCGACAATTTCAATTTTATAGAACATTATAAGACGATTATAAACCTCTAATTGGTCATGTTTGTTGTTGCCTTTTAACCTTAACTGACTTAATTGAAGTTGTTGAACTAATTACTTCCATTTTCTGACAACATATTTATCACTTCAATTGTTACTTTCAAGTTTTTCTTCAAGTAATACTGACAATGTATGCAAAATTAATTTCATAGTGCATGCATTATAACTCACATAATATTGTGTTTCCTAATACGCTTTAGAGCTATAATTAAATTATTCCATAAAAATAGACACGCCTTTGATAAATTCCATCTGAAATACACACAGTATCATTTAGCACATTATCCATTTCAATATTAATCCTTAGATTGACAACATTGAATGGCTTAACCATTCTTAGATCTTATTTCTCATGCCTTGCTTAAACGCCGCTAAGTGCATTATTAATATTAACTACGACGATTTAACCTTATCATTACTAGAGTCCAGAGGATCTTTCAAAAATCTCTCTATCTTTATAAGGTATGGATGAGATTGTCTGCATATCACTTTCCCCAGACCCCACTTGTGAATTACATTGGGTATGTTATTATTATGATTTTCTTGGTTAAAAGACAAAATAGCCCCCATTGTTTGAAGAAATAGAAAGGGCGCTTAAGAAAATAAGAAAATGTGTCGGATGCTAACCTTGCATTCTTTAGCAAAACACATTGAAGGTACATTTACATTCTCTTTCCACTACAACAAAAACAACTTTTAGCGGCATTAAATATAGACACTAATAAAGAGTGCTAAAGTCTTTACCGGCATTAGTTAAGTGTCATTAGAACCAATTCGTTAAAAGCTTTAGGGACAAAAACAAAGAGTGACAATTACCGCTAAAAATTACATAGTTAATGGCAATTAAGAATTAAATGCGCTAATGATCATTCTTGTTGTAGTGTTCATAAACAACTTCTCAAGGAGAAGAGGCAAAAAGTGTCCAAAATAGTCCTTTTTTGTTTAAAATTATTTTTGTTAAAACTGGTTTACTAGAACAATCAGTTTTGAATTGAAATTAAAGTTACTTAGATAGGTTCAATTGAGATAATTAAGGATCTTGAATTTTTATTTTACAGATTTTCTACTTTTAAGTTGTCTATTTAAAACCTTTTAAATTGAAAAGAAGCTTTCTACTAGAAAAGTTTCTCAATGCCAATGAAATGAAGATCAACAAGACATTCTTACAAAGTAAAAACCAATTCTTTATTCAATAATAGGAAAAATTCAAGGTACTTTTCCAAAAGAACATTTTTAGGCCAGATTAAAACTTCTTACTTGTCTAGCTCAAGGATTTCTAAGGAGCTAGGGGACATCTCACTATCTATTTATATGACAAGGCGATAAATATCTTGGTGAAGAATACTGCAGTTCCCAATATTTCTTAGGCCTTGAGAACTGATTTCAACATACTACATGAATAAAAACATAAAATTCGAAGCAATCATTTAAAATAACTCATATCTAACTAGCATTCACACTTAGGATCAATGTACACAACTTAATAACCCTAAATTCATAAAACAAGATAGTCAAATCCCTAAACCATTCTCCATAAAAGCAAAATATATATAAATGTAATCAAATGGATGTCAATGTCCTATTCCAAGGGGTAAATAAAATATAAATACAGTACTTAGGTGCAAACTTAGGAGAGAAAATAAAGAGGTATTCCTACAAATCTGCTGCTTGTTAATTATGCATATGTACATTACAAAGAATGAAGGGTTAAAAATGCTCTTAAACTATGTGAAGGGAACAAAAATATCCTCTGTTTATAGTTTGGCTAAAAAATATTCTTATCGTTAATACTTTGGTTCAAAAATATCCTTAAACTATGCATAAGGAACCAAAAATATCCTATGTTTGTAGTGGGATAGTAAAATGTGTTTGCCGTCAATACTTTGGTTCAAAAATGCCCTTATTGTAATTTTATAGGTCAAAATGTTCATTTCCCAAATAAATATATTACTATTATTTTGGGACTTTTTAACACATTTTTTTCTAATAATGTTTTTTAAAAAAGTTAGCAAATGTTTATCTTACTTCAATTCAGAAAAAAAATAAAAATGAAAATATTTCAACTTTTATTATCATTTTTTTCTCGTTATATCAATATAAATTAATGATAGATCTACTATATCATCTTATATATATGACATATATTATATGTTGAAAGGGTACATGAAGTTATTCTATTTTAATTCATAAAATAAGATTAAGAAGAAAAAAAATCTACATTTCTATTTATTAAAGTGGTTTTGGAAGAAATAAAACAAGAATAGTGTTTTTTAATAATATTTTAATTAAGAAGATGTGTTCAAAAGAAAAAATAATATATTTATTCGAAACAGGGCAATTTTGACCTATTTTATAATTGTATGGGCATTTCTGGACCAAAGTATTGACTATAATGGCATTTTTGAACCAAAGTATTGACGGTATAGACATTTTTGAGTCTAACTATAAACGGATGACATTTTTGTTCCTTCACATAGTTTTAGGACATTTTTTACCTTTTTCCCTACATTAAATTATTTGTGTTACATCATATTTGTTGATAAATTCATAAAATTACTTATCAAGATAATTAAAAATGTTGGTGTGTTTGGTATGAAGAAAAATGTTTTTCCATTAAAAATATTTTCTTAGAAAATGTTTTCCTGGAAATCAAGTAGATTTTTTACTTATCTTCTCATGTTTAGTTGGTGAGTATATTATTAAGAAAAAAAATTTAATATTCGATTTATGAATGAAAAGTTTTTTTGAGAAAATATCTTTTAATTTTACTAGAGAATAAAAAATAATTTTTTGATTGAATTGAAAATACTTTTTTGAAAATAAACTTAATTTTTTTGAAGGATGGGGGATGGAGGGAGGGGGTGAGATGGGGTAAAAAAATAAAAATTTTAATTAAAAATATTTTTGAAAAGAGGGTGGGGGCTGATGGGGGTCACAAAAAACAAAAAGTTAAATTGGAAATAATTTTTTTTAAAAAAACTTTAAATTTCTTTTTTTTTCTATAGAGGCAATGGGTGGAGGGGTGGAGTTGGGGGGCTGCGGGAGGGGGGAGGGGGGAGGGTAGGTGGGGTGAAAATAAAAATTTGAAATTGGAATTATTTTTTAATCTTTTTTTTTGGGGCGGGGGGGGGGGGGGGGGGGGAGGAGGGGGAAGGGGGTTAGGGCCGGCGGGAGGGGGTTCAGGGTGAGGGTGGGGAAAAAAAATAAAAAAAATGAAGTTGAATTTTTTTTTTAAAAAAAATAAGCTCTAAATTATTTTTTAAAAAAATAAATTGTAATTTGAACTTGGAGGAATGATTTGAAAAAATATTTTCCTTTATTTTTTGAAGGGAAGTCATTTTCCTTAAATTTGAGAAAAATGAGTTGGTTTGAAAAACATTTAACCCAACCAAACATGAGAAAATTAAAAAATATTTTTGAAAAATGATTTCTTTCATACTTGTCACGCCCCGAGCTACCCCGAGACGCGGACACTGAACCGAGGATCACAAGTGATCCCTAGCTAACCCTGTTGGCATGATCATGAGTATACTAAAGATAATAAACTGATGCGGAAGCTAAATCATAATTAAATCTGAAAAGATGGGGAATACTCATATTCTATAACTGAGATATTTGTAAACAATGAGTTTAATACAAAGGAATTATTAACTCAATACTAAGCTGAATCTAACTATGTTTGAAATAAGCCTCTAATCTGGACTAGAAATGCTGCGACAAGACCCCAGTTGAATCCAGCAAAAACTAAAACAAAATAACTAAAGGCTGAAATGACACTCATGACTGTTATCATCGGAGAATGAGGACTCACCACTGAATCTGCTGAACTGGAGATCAGAAATCAATCTCTACGTGATCTGGATGCTGAGAATCTGACCTACATCGTGAGAAGATGTAGCGCCCATATGTGTTTGTACTTGAAAGGTACTAAACATGTAGGATAGAGTAAAGCTAAAACAAAAATTAACTGAACAAGCATAAAAACAAGTATAATAATCTGACACGATAAACTGAATTCTGAGCTAACTGGATGAAATGACCAATTTATAACAGGTTAAAACTGAATATACTGATAAATGGTCAATGCAGAGAGTCTGACTGATATGTGGGAGCTGCTAATAACCAAAAATAAAACCACATGAGCTAAATGTGGAATTCGATGTATACGCCCCATCAAGAGGACCCAATATACCCTGCCAAAGTTATAAAGGCATGCTGGTGTGATAACTAAACAGATTGTCCACAGAGGGGACTTACAACGTACTTGGCTAGTAGTTCAAGGACTAATTGGGTATGCTGGACCCTAGTCCAACTCGATATAATGCTACTCCTAATGAATTCTGTAAATTAACTGATTATGTCTGAGTTTCTGTAAATACTGGATAGCTCGAAACTAAAAATGCAACAACTAATCTGGTAATTATGTATTTATAACTGAGGCATGTGTATCTGAAGTGTCTGAAATATCTAACCTAGCATGTGTAATTCAAGAACTAAAGAAATACAAAGCTAGGGTTCTTAAATTCATTTAATAAACTGAATAATAACATGATAATCCGATTTGGAATATATAACTAATAACTTCTTGAAGTTCTAGAAAACCCTATGTCTAATCATAATATGGGAATCAAGAATCTGACTGAAAACTAGGGACCCGAATGGGTGAAAGGAATCCACTAGTGAAATCCCACATACCAAGTGATGAAATTCACGGAGAAACACTTAGTTTTGGGTCTGGAAACATGCTTCGTTCTTGAACTAGGATTCTTGAGCTTTTTCTCCTTTCTCGCTTCTAATTATTAACTTTTGATTTAATGATTTGACTTAGATATATTTTAACTATGTTTCTAGGCTTAAACTGACTAAGATATGATGATTTAGGGTCAAAATGATGTAACTTAATTTTTAAACGAAGTGGAAAAAGACCAAAAGACCCCAGGGTAAGTTACTGTTGGACCAAACGACGGCCCGGACTAACGGTCCGTCATCTGACCGACGCCCCGTCGTTGGGTCCGTCCGGGCCTGTTCGACAGACCTTTACTAAAATGAGCATAACTTTTTACTCGGAGGTCTTATTTTAGCAAGGTTGATGGCTATGGAAAGCTAATTAAATATCTATATGTGGGTAGGTCATGTAACACCTAATTCATTATGTGTTAAGAGTTATGACTATTTGAAGTTGACCCAACTGCATTTTCCCTTAACTGTCTGCAAATTTTCCACCTACGGACCATGCTAGTCATCCGTAGCTCTTGTCAGAGAGTGGATGAATGGAGGTATCCATCGACTGTCACGTACAACGAACCATCGTCTGACCTACGGACTGTAAGTCCATCCCTCGTCCAAGACTTAACCAATTTTCGAGGCTGAAATTTTTGGGAATTTTTGATACCATCGATGGTTGTGCAGGACGTATCGTGGGTCAGGCTACGCTCCGTCGATGCCACAGTTTGTTGCACCTGAAGATTTTTTCTGTAAAGATGGTTTTTGGTCTCTTTTGGCTACGGGTTGTTACATTATATCCCCCTTGGGAACATTCGTTCTCAAATGAAGACTAAACTAGATGAACTAGAGTGAGAGCTGCAAACCCTACTACTAAACAATAAGAAATGAGTTTTTGACTGAATTGAGTTCTGAGTACATCCAACAAACTGAGGGAATATGATTCTAAAACTGAATTTGCGCATGAATGACTGGAAAACTGAAGAGGAACTATTACCTCAAGCTGGAGTGGAATCGGAAGTAAATAGGTGAGGATACTTCGCTTTCATGACTGCTTCTGCTTCCGAAGTAGCTCTCTCTACGGAATGACTTCTCCACAAAACGTTGACTGAAACGACTTCTTTGTTTCTCAACTTTCTGACCTGACGGTCAGGAATCTTGACTGGTACATCCTCATAAGAAAGAATATCTTTCACCGCCACACTTTCTAATGGCACTACAAAGGCTGGATCACCCACACACTTCTTCAAGAGTGAGATGTGGAAGACTAGATGCACTGCTGCTAATTATTCTGGCAACTCTAACTCATATGCCACCTTGATAACCCTTTTCAAGATCTTGTAAGGGCCTACATATCTAGGACTGAGCTTCCCTTTCTTTCCAAATCTCATCACCTTTTTCATAAGTGAGACCTTCAGAAAAACCCAATCATCAACTTGGAACTCTAGTTTCCTTTTCCTTACATCTGCATAAGATTTCTGACGACTTTGGACTGTCTTAAGTCTATATCTAATGAGTTGCACTTTCTCCATACTATAAAGGACTGAATATAGCCTTATCAAAGTTGCTTCCCCTACTTCAAACCAACCAACAGGAGATCTATATCTACGCCCATATAAAACCTCATAAGGGGCCATCTGAATGCTGGAATGGTAGCTATTATTGTAGGCAAACTAAATAAGAGGAAGGTGATCATCCCAACTACCTTTGAAATCGATCAGACAAGCTCTCAACATATACTCTAAGGTCTAAATGGTACACTCTGCTTGCCCATTCGTCTGTGGATGAAATGTTGTACTAAGGTTAACTTGAGTACCAAGACCTTTCTGAAATGACTTCCAGAAATGAGAGGTAAACTGAGGACCTCTATCTGAGATGATAGACAAAGGAACCCCATGTAACCTCAAAATCTCATTAATGTAAAGCGTTGCATAGTCTTCTGCCGAATATGTAGTCTTGACCGCCAAGAAGCGAGAAGACTTAATCATCCTATCAAATATCATCCAAATGTAGTCATGCATCTGCGAGTACGCGGTAATCCTGTGATGAAGTCCATATTGATCACATCCCACTTTGAAGTAGGAATATCGATCTCTTGAGTCATATCCCTTGGTTTCTGATGTTCTACCTTGACTTGCTGGCAATTGAGGCACTTACTCACAAAGTCTGCTATATCCCTCTTCATTCCATTCCACCAATAGATTTCCCGCAGATCGCGGTATATCTTACTAACACCTGGATGAATAGAATGCCGAGAGTTATGCGCTTCTGGAAGAATATATAGTCTCAACTTGCCCACATTAGGAACACACAATCTACCCTGGTAGCAAAGTACATCATCTCTCCCTTGGAAGAAAACCTCCCCTCTCTAATTATGGACTACACCCTTAAGTTCAAGCAAGATTGGATCACTGTCTTGCTTTTCCTAAACCTCTACTGCGAAAGATGATTCTGCCTCATTCTAAACTGTTACACCGATGTTTGATATGCTCATAAGGCGAACTCCCAAGCGAGCAAGCCTGTAAACATCCTTCACTAGCTCATTCCTCTCTTCCTCAACATGGGCTACACTAACCTTAGATAATCTACTAAGAGCATCTACTACTACATTCACCTTACCCAGATAATAATGCACACTCATATCATAATCCTTAAGGAGTTCAAGACATCTCCTCTGGCAACGATTCAACTCTTTCTGGGTGAACACATATTGAAGGCTCTTATGGTTAGTGAATACATCTACGTGAACATCATACAAGTAGTGTCTCCAGATCTTGAGTGCAAACACCACTGCTGCAAGATTGAGGTCATGAGTTGGATAGTTTTTCTCATGAACCTTAAGTTGTCTAGAGGCATAAGCTATCACCTTACCTCGCTGCATCAACACACAACCTCGGCCAACTCTGGATGCATCACAATAGATCACATAACCATCTGAACCCTCTGGTAGAGACAAGACAGGAGTTGTAGTCAATCATGTTTTCAATTCTGCAAAGCTTTTCTCACAATCATCTGACCATTGGAACTTGACCATATTCTGAGTCAACCTAGTCAATGGTGAGGCTATGGATGAAAATCCTTCCACAAACCTTCTGCAATAACCTGCTAGACCTAAGAAACTTCTAATATTTGTAGCAGAGGTAGGTCTGGGCCACTGCTTCACTAATTCTATCTTCTTCGAATCCACTAGGATCCCTTCGCTAGATACAATGTGACCAAGAAAAGCAACGGATTGCAACCAAAACACACATTTACTAAACTTAGCGAATAACTGGCGATCCTTGAGAGTCTGCAGAACAACTTTCAAATGACTTGCATGTTCTTTTGCACTGCTAGAGTAAATGAGGATATCATGAATAAAGAAGACAATGAACAAGTCCAAGTACTATTTGAAAACTCTGTTCATCAAATTCATGAAAGTTGCAGGAGCTTTAGTTAGTTTAAATGACATAACTACAAATTCATAATAACCATAACAAGTTCTGAAGGCTTTTTTTTGAATGTCACTATCTCTGACTCTGAGCTGATGATAACCCGATCTGAGGTCTATCTTTGAGAAATGGCTAGCACCCTAAAGTTTATCAAACAAGTCATCAATCCTGGGGATGGGGTACTTATTCTTGATTATGACCTTGTTCAACTGTCTATAGTCAATGCACATTCTGAGAGAACCATCTTTCTTCCTTACGAACAACAGTGGTGCACCCCATGGTGAAATAATAGGTTTGATGAAGCCCTTATCCAAAAGTTCTTTCAACTGCTCTTTCAATTCCTTAAGATCTGATGGAGCCATTCTGTAAGGAGGAATAAAAATAGGTTAGGTATCTAGAAGGAGATTAATTCCAAAGTTGATTTCCCTTTCAGGTGGGACTCAAGGAAGGTCATCTGGAAACACTTCTGGAAATTCACAGACTACTGGAACTGACTCAAAAGTTGGGGTTTCAAGGCTAGAATCCCTAATGCAAACTAGATGATAAAGATAACCCTTAGATAACATCTTTCTGGCCTTAAGGTAAGAAATAAATAGACCCATAGGCGCTAAGCTACTACACTTCCATTCTAAGATTGGTTCGTCTACAAACTGAAAATGAACAATCCTAGTTCTACAATCCACTGAGGCATAACATGAGTCTAAACAATTCATGCCTAAAATGATGTCAAGTTCTACCATTTCTAACTCTACTAGATCTGTTGAGGTGACTTTCTGAGAGACTTCGACCGCGCAATTTCTGTATACCCGTATAGCTATAACTGGTTCATCGACTGGAGTAGAGACTGAGAAAGATTCTGAGAAAGTTTCTGGACTGACATTGAATTGGACTGCTATACTGAGTTAATAGAGACAAAGTCATGTTTGTTGTGTTTCCACTAAGTGAAACACACGTGACTAACATCCTTGAGTTGGTAGGATGCCAATCTCACCTATCACTACCAGTTACTTACATCACACCAAATATTTTCTTCACCTAATCAATGAACTTCTGTGGGTCCTTACCAACTTGCGACCTTAAAAGCTTCAACAAAATCATCCTAACAAAATCACAAACTCTGGCTGCCACTAATTAGTCAATACTATTAGTAGGAACTAGAATATGCTGATTGTTCTGGTTGGTCATACTCTGAGCCAAAAGCTGAATTGGCGTTCTGAAACTCTGAAGGTGAAGTTTTTCCTAAAACACTTCATAGACTCCCTCTCATTAGACATGGTGCACTTCACACCCATGAAAAGATCTCTACTTAGTGTGGTCTTTCAAACATCCTAGAAATCTTAAACCAAGTGCTTTGATACCATGTTTTA